>NC_140978.1:38273000-38313000 GCF_056783735.1 Eptatretus burgeri | reverse complement strand
ATTGCCCGGAATTTAGATCGTACCTTTTCGGAAAACGGAAAAGTACGGGTCCCTTATCGGACCGTGAAGCGTCAATATTTCTGCCACGTGGTGCAGGGTTATTCGCCAATTTTCAAAATACCTACATAACCACGTGGCCATTTACCGAGTCTCCACACCCTCGACGGCACCTGTACGGAACGAGCCGCTTAGCGTACTCGAACCGTGTGCGATCCGAGTGGTTTATCGCCGAGGTCCGTCGGTCCAAATGTCCCGTTATAGCGGCAACAGCCTGACTCGTTTCCCAACACACAGCGCGCTAAGCCAATGAAAAAGGACATGAACGAGCGGATACATTTCACAAATGGGGATGTTTATTTACAATAATAATTGGGTGACGAGGGAAGCACGCAAGAGCAGAGTTAAACCGATTAAAAGAAATGCACGTATATATACAGCACGGCACTTATACAATTTCCTACTTAACTGACTGGCGCCACAAACACACATACGCACACACCCAAAGAATCGGACCAAAATGGTCTTTATTGAGGCCTGTCTCGGACCTGTCCGCCTCGTGCGGTCTTCAAAGACCAGGTCCTCGGGGCAGAACTGGAACCCCAGCACAATCCAGATTCCCTCACGACAGGGCTCCAGGCGAACGGAAGTCGGCAGGGCGAAAGCTGGCAGGAAAAGACCCTCCGTTGCCCCGACTGTGCTGTATCACGTGGTTGGGTTTTCGTATGTCATGACTCGCCCGCTAGGGGTGGCAGTGATGTACATCCGGGCGGCCAATAAAGCGGAGTTACTGCTTAACGCTCTCACTCTACCTGTTCCACATGCACCTCGGACATTACACCGACCACTCCGTGCGCAGACGCTTTTCACTCCACCACCTTGCACGCAGATGTTCACTTCTTTGCAGAACTCTCAGAACTCCCCAACGCGCAGACCGCGCCTATAATTATAGCCCCTCTTCAGAGGGGGTGTGTGGGGGGGGGGAAACCGCCTCCTTGCAACCTTCCCTCTCTCACTGGCTGTTTTTTGGCGCACAAATCGCTCTTCGTCTCTCTCACTGGCCAAAACGGGCGGCAAGCTCCTTGATTGGCCAGAGGGCATGGTGACATCACGCGGAGCCCTTTCCTCCTGTCGCGATATCTCATTGGTGGGCGACGGTCACTTCACTCGTTGCACGCTCATTGGTCGAGCGCCGCCGCACGGCTCCTCCTTGAACTCCATCCACCATGACGTCGGCCAGAGCGAGGTGAAGGAAGCGAAGTGAAGGTGAGGGTGATGCCGTGTCGTCGGCGTTGATATTGGTGGAAAAATAAAAGAAAAACCCAAACTATCAAAATAACTCCACAGCACATGAACATTTAATTACCCATTAGACGAGGGTCGGGACCCCAACTGGCAACATTAAATTACAGATATAACTGATCTACAGGACCTGTATGTTGTGTGCTCATGGCTTCCAGATTCGCAACAGTTCGGCTGAAATGACGGATTGGGGAGAGGTGGACGGGACGATCATGAAACGGAAAACCTGAGAAGTTAAAACTTCTCGTGACGTCACCAGATTTGTATGACGTTGTTTCCACACAGGCGGCTCATTTGAAGTTTGTTGAGATTGAGTTTTGTTCATCACGTTAACATCCTCCATGTTGGGAGTGTTGATGATGTTTTGTTCATCACGTTAACATCCTCCATGTTGGGAGTGTTGATGATGTTTAGTTCCATTTGTGTGGTTCGAGTCTCGGATACTTCCCCAGACCGAGTTGTCCGGATCATGGTGTCCATGTTCAAGTGAGCTTCGTGAAGGAGACCTCAACACAGACATGGCGATGAACATTTATCTCTCATTTGATCCTTTATTTCATCACCAGCGTCGTAATCCCCAAAATCACACCTTCTCACTCCCTTCCGAAACCCTAACATGTAATCAGTGACGTAATTACCTTGTCCAACGAGGTGAAACACGTGACGTTCAAGTGAAACCTTCTGTCGATGGTCCAAGTGATCGTTCAGTTCTCCGATTGCGTCAAATCCTCCTCGTGCGTCATTATCATGTTCCTTATCACCAGGAAACGTCATTCGTTCCCCACAGGATTTCATCAAACACCACACGACTTCAAACCGCCATTCACACACCCTCCCTTCCTTCACACCAGAATACCATCATAAATGTGCAAGATTCTCATTGTTTTTCACTAATTCCTGATATGTATTTGTTTATTTTTCGTGTTGATGATTGAGACTATTTTTACAGTTAATTGACGTCATTCCTCCGTCCGCGGAAATAGTGCGTCTACCCATGAATTAACGCGCGGCGGTGAACTGTACTACAATTCTCAACGGCGCGATAATAAAGTAGTGCGTCTACACCGGAATTAACGCGCGGCGGTAAACTGTACTACAATTCTCAACGGCGCGATAATAAAATAGTGCGATCGCATTTTTATAAATTTAAATATAAAAACGAGAAGCTGAACTCTGATTACAGGTCATAAACAGGGCGGATAAAACACTCGTGATGTTCATCAACTTGGGCCGCATGGTTTTTATCGAGATTAATCAGAGAAAAACAAATAAATTATACAAAAGGTGGAAAGAAATGATGCGGTGAGGAGGGGGCGTGGCTACAGGCAACTATGACGTCACAATGGTTGTTGTTGGAGACAATGAGAATTCCATATTCGGGATCATTCAACACAGAGATTGATTGTGAAACGCCATTCTGTGGATAGACGTGCATGAGAGATGTGGTCTCTGATCGCAGCGGTCATGATGTTCGTCTCCGGAGAACCATCCCGACCTCCACAGCAGGTAAGCGGTGATTGTAAGAGATAACGTTTGTGGGTTGATGGAGAAGTGAACCGGTGGTGTATTCCATGTTAGATTTCTCTTGTTTTGGATTCGATTGAAAATCCGAGTTAAGACGAGAGTGACACGGCGAGTGTGATTCAAATATGAAACGTTTCACGGAAATAACTTTCTCACAAGAACGTCGATCGTGGTGCAGAGTGTGTGTGAGTGGAGGAAGCGACATGAAGAGAGGTGATTCGTGATTTCAGTAAAATGGCCGCAGGAGTGGGATTCAAAACGATCCTCCATCCATTGAGATAATCAGAGATTGTTCAATATTCACAAATATGTAAACTAGATATGTAAAACTAAAAATATGTAAAATATGTCACAATTCTTCTTCTTCGTTTGATATGACGTCACAATTGATGCTGGGGACCTGATACTGCAGGCACGAAGCTGCACATACTGGCACGCACCTACGGGCCCGCACTGGTATTAATAAAAATAATATCACAATAATTGGCAGTAATAAAAAGAATAACGTGATACAATGACCAATGTCTGTCAACCAATAACGACCGATATATTGTCTGTCAACCAAACAGGACACAGTGCTATGACGTTACGAATGTCACAATGCTTCCTCTTTTTTTTTCTTTCAATTTTATGGCTTTTTCAGTGTTGAAAAGGTGTATATATGGCAGCTGAAGTGTCGTTCCACCTTATCACGCCATTTATTTCTCAGAATAATGACAACAGCATCGATCTATAATTCCAGCAATCTGTGTGTGTGTGTGTGTGTGTGTGTGTGTGTGTGTGTGTGTCTGTCCATCTGTTTGTCTGCGATCACCATTTCTCAACAACTGCCAGTCCGATCTGATTGAAATTTGCCAGGAATATTGCCGGGGCCCCGCAGATGTGCCTTTTCGAGGTTTGATGTCAATCTGACAAGCAGTTCCCAAGTTACGGCCATTTATCTGTCGACCAATGACAAGACACGGTGCTATGACATCACGAATGACGTCACAATTAATGTTCATTTTTATTATTATTTTTTTTTTGCATGATTGACGGTCCGATCTGATTGAAACTTGCCAGGAATATTGCTGGGAACCCGCGGAGGTGCCTTTTCGAGGTTTGATATTAATCGGACAAGCGGTTCCCAAGTTACGGCCATTTATCTGTCGACCAATGACAAGACATGGTGCAATGACATCACGAATGACGTCACAATTAATGTTTATTTATTTTTTATGAATACATTTACAGAGAGAGGGGTGAGAGAGGAGGGGGGAGAGAGGAGGGGGGGAGAGAGGAGGGGGCGAGAGAGGAGCGGGCGAGAGAGGGCTGCACATACTGGCACGCCCCTACGGGTCCGTACTAGTTTATCTATAATTCCAGCAATCTCTGTGTGTGTGTCTGTCTGTTTGTCTGCGACCGCAGCTTCTCGACGACCGCCGGTCCAATGGGATTGAAACTTGCCAGGAATATTGCAGGGGCCCCGCAGATTTGCCTTTTCAAGGTTTGATGTCAATCGGACGAGTGGTTCCCAAGTTACGGCCATTTATCTGTCGACCAATGACAAGACACGGTGCTATGACATCACGAATGACGTCACAATTAATGTTCTTTTTTTGTGAATCCATTGACAGAGAGAGGGGTGAGAGAGGAGGGGGGAGAGAGGAGGGGGAAAGAGGGGGGAGAGAGCCGGGGGCAAGAGAGGGGGCGAGAGAGGGGAGGGAGAGAGGGGGAGAGAGTGGAGGGAGAGAGGGGGAGAGAGAGAGGGGGCGAGAGAGGACTGCAAATACTGGCACGCACCTACAGGCCTGCCTCTACGGGCCTGTACTAGTTTATTTTAATTCGTGTTGGTGTTGTAGTTTAAACATTGGTAAAGAACACGTTATGGTCCATCATTCATGCCATGGTTGAGATTTAAGAGCAATCTGAGGCAATAAAGGTGTGTGTGTGTGTGTGTGTGTGTGTGTGTGTGTGTGTGTGTGTGTCAGTGTGTCCTCCATAACCCCAAAACCATGAAACCGAGCATCGTGAAATTTGCATGTGAAGGGAACTCCAAGGAAGTGAACATTGGGTGTTTGGGTTAATGAAAACATCCCTTTTGAAGATAATTAAAGGCCATATTTAATTAATATTCCCAGAATGTTTTGCCTCCATTCCCTTGGAACCTCCTCTGTTATCATAACACAGGTGAATCGTTCATTCAACACCTGAACCACGTGTTCACCCGAGGCAGGTCCATACTTCCACTGGGATCTCATCAGGTCCCACTGCTTTGCCTTATAATGCTTCATCTTCCTCCTTCACACGTTCGGTTCTCATGACTCCCTCTCACCTTTCTCAAAAACTACCCCCTCACCTTTCTCCCTCAACTCTCCCCACTCACCCTTCTCCCACCATTCACCCCCCTCACTCACCCTTCTCAAAGTTGCCCCGCCCCCTCGCATCCACAAAGCTCCCTCCTTCCCCTTCCCTCTCACCTCCATCTCACCACTCCACCTGTTCAAATCCTCAACTGCCTTCTGCCCCCTCTCTTCCCTCCCCTCTCCCCCAGCACCACAGAGCCTTTTCGCCCTCTCATCCGGCCCCTTCCCGGGCTATTCTGCAATCCCCCACACTCTTTCAACAATTCTCCTTACCTCCACCCCTCCTCCCTTGTCCAACCCTCCCCCCTCCACTCCCATCCCCTCCACCCAAAGCCTCCTCCCCTCCCTCTTCATTAACAGTGTGGACCTCAAATATCCGTGGCCTTCGCTCAAACCTTACAGATCATTCCACAAAGGTTGCCACTGACAAACCAGACATAATCTGCTTCACAGAAACTTTTCTCCCTCAAGGCATCTCTGACTCCCAGGTATCTCTCCCTGGTTACTCCCTCCTCCGGTATGACAGACCTGCACCTCGTTCTGGTGGAGGAGTTGCTCTCTTCATCAAAAACTCCATTCCTCACTCTCCATGCACTGCCTTCACTCCCCCACACCCCCAGGAATACCTCTGGCTACGGCTTCCACTCCACTCCCACCTAATGTTTATATGTGTGCTGTACCATCCACCAAACAGTGATGACTCCATTTACACCTCACTATCCGAAAAGATGGACCAACTTCTATCTTCTCATCTGAACTCTCTCTTCCTCAGATGTGGTGACTTCAATTGTCATTCTGCCAGTTGGCTCGGTGTGGGTACCTCTCACCTGTCATGGCACATCAGCAAAAGACTTCTGCGACTCATTGGGACTGACTCAATCGGTCAACATCTCAACCAATAGCAACCAGGATCCCAACCAATGGCACTCCATCTCTTGTGGATCTGATTTGACAAATTTCCCTGAAAATATCTGCTTTTCTTCTTCTGCTCCAAGAGGTTCTTCTGACCACGTGCTTGTCAAAGTGGACATCTCCCTGGTTGTTATCAGAGAACCACCTCAGCACCGTCGAGTCTGGCATGCACTCAGGCCGACTGGCAAGGTCTCCAAGCAGCCATCAAACTTCTAGACTAATCTCCCATCGCTACTTTCTCCAACTCCAACACACATAAACTCATCCTGGGAATTCTTTCAAAGAAACTTGCTCTCCCTCAGGCACAGATTTATCCCCCTCTCGTCTTCAGTTGTCCAACCCTTCTTCCCACCTATGATTCACTGAAGCTTGTGGCGAGGCAATTGTCCTAAAACAACTTGCCTTTGCCTCATGGAAAGCAAAGCCAACTGAGGGTAATCTCAGTTCCTTCCATAAAGCTCGGAACAAGTGTGTATCTACCCTCAGGAGAGCCAGAAAACATTTTTCGATGCAAAAGTCTGAACTCTCAAACCTCTCTCCCTTCTCCAAATCCTGGTAGCGTCCAATCAAATCTGTTTCTGGTGAATGTTCCCCCTCCATCCCCTCCCTCACCTCAAATGGCTGGACTGCTGATACCGCATGTGAAAAGGCTGAATGCCTAAACTCGGTGTTTGCATCGAAATCTTATGCATGAAACCCATCGCTTTCTGTACCCACCTTACCCAGTTGCATCCAACTGTCCATGGACTCTGTGTCCTGTTCTTGTGACAAAGTGGAGAGTTTGCTGTCAAACCTCAACTCAGATTCTGTAACCAGTCCAGATGGCATCAGACCACGTGTCCGAAAAACCTGCTCCTCTGCTCTTGTTCACCTTCTCTCTGTTCCACTCACCCTCTCATTTGCTCAAGGTCATCTGCCATCTGCTTGGAAATCAGCAAACATTACTGCCCTACATAAAAAAAGGTGCAAAAACAGATCCCTGCAACGACAGACAGATCAACCCTCTTACAATCATCAGTAAGGTGATGGAATCCATCATTGCTTCAGACATCAAAATCCTTCTTCTCCAATGGCTGGATTTTCGATCATCAATTTGGTTTCAGACCATGCACTCTCCCTTCGATATACTGCTTCTGCTCTCCTAACAATGGATGGAGATCCTCAATGCCAGGCATGAAATCACAGCCATATCCCTCGACATATCATGTGCTTTTGGCACGGTCTGGCACCCTGCCCTGCTCACCAAACTCTCTTCCTATGGTATCCAAGGCCATCTCCACTCACCGATCACAGACTTCCTCTCCTGTCGCAGTCAAAGTGTGGCCCAAAATGGAGTTCTCTCATCTCCTCATCCTGTCCAGGCTGGAGTTCCTCAAGGCAGTGTTCTGGGCCCTGTTCTTTTTCTGGTTTTAATCAATGATCTCTCCGACTCTCTGGAAAAACCTCTATATCTCTTTGCTGATGACTCCACCCTCTGCCGTACCATCTGTCATCCCTCAGACCGGCAAGCAGCAGCTTCTTCGCTCTCTGCAGATCTGGATAAAATCACAAACTGGTCCAACACGTGGAACATGTCTTTCAATCGTGACCAATCTCACACTCTCACTATGTCTCTCTGAAAGGACCTTTTGGAAAACTCCCCGCCCCGATCTACTTTCTAAACAATCCTCTGAAGAAATCCTTTCATTCAAACTTCTGCGTCTCTCTATCTGCCATGATCTTTCCTGGGAAATCCACATT
Organism: Eptatretus burgeri; assembly: GCF_056783735.1. Lineage (NCBI taxonomy): Eukaryota > Metazoa > Chordata > Myxini > Myxiniformes > Myxinidae > Eptatretus > Eptatretus burgeri. Next base: position 38,305,180 of record NC_140978.1, on the reverse strand, counting down.
TCCAATCCGGTCTCCAAAACCACTCGCCGACTCAGCATCCTCCGTCGTGCAAAGTTCTTCCTCAGCACACCTGAGCTCCTGACCACATGCAAAGCTGTCGTCCACAGTCTGATGGAGTCCTTCTCACTTCATCACACTTCATGTTGATGATGTTTTGTTCATCACATTAACATCCTCCATGTTGGGAGTGTTGATGATGTTTTGTTCATCACGTTAACATCCTCCATGTTGGGAGTGTTGATGATGTTTTGTTCATCACGTTAACATCCTCCATGTTGGGAGTGTTGACGGTGTTTTGTTCCATTTGTGTGGTTCGAGTCTCGGATACTTCCCCAGACCGAGCTGTCCGGATCATGGTGTCGATGTTCGAATGAGCTTCGTGGAGGAGACCTCAACACAGACATGGCGATGAACATTTATCTCTCATTTGATCCTTTATTTCATCACCAGCGTCGTAATCCCCAAAATCACACCTTCTCACTCCCTTCCGAAACCCTAACATGTAATCAGTGACGTAATTACCTTGTCCGACGAGGTGAAACACGTGACGTTCAAATGAAACCTTCTGTCGATGGTCCAAGTGATTGTTCAGTTCTCTGATCGCGCCAAATCCTCCTCGTGCGTCATTATTCTTCTCGTCGTCAACATCATGTTCTTCATCACCAGGAAACCTCCATCCACACACCCTCCCTTCCTTCACACCAGAATACCATCGTAAATGTGCAAGATTCACATTGTTTATCACTAATTACTGATATGTATTTGTGCATGACTAATTACTGATATGTATTTGTGTATGACTAATTACTGATATGTATTTGTTCATCACTAATTACTGATATGTATTTGTTTATTTATCGTGTTGATGATTGAGACTATTTTTACAGTTAATTGACGTCATTCTCTGTCCCCGGAAATAGTGTGTCGACCCTGGAATTAACGCGCGGCGGTGAACCGCACCACAATTCTCAACGGCGCGATAATAAAATAGTGCGATCGAATTTTTGTTAATTTAAATATAAAAACGAGAAGCTGAACTCTGATTACAGGTCATAAACAGGGCGGATAAAACACTCGTGATGTTCATCAACTTGGGCCGCATGGTTTTTACCGAGATTAATCAGAGAAAAATAAATAAATTATACAAAAGGTGGAAAGAAATGATGCGGTGAGGAGGGGGCGTGGCTACAGGCAACTATGACGTCACAATGGTTGTTGTTGGAGACAATGAGAATTCCATATTCGGGATCATTCAACACAGAGATTGATTGTGAAACGCCATTCTGTGGATAGACGTGCATGAGAGATGTGGTCTCTGATCGCAGCGGTCATGATGTTCGTCTCCGGAGAACCATCCCGACCTCCACAGCAGGTAAGCGGTGATTGTAAGAGATAACGTTTGTGGGTTGATGGAGAAGTGAACCGGTGGTGTATTCCATGTTAGATTTCTCTTGTTTTGGATTCGATTGAAAATCCGAGTGAAGACGAGAGTGACACGGCGAGTGTGATTCAAATATAAAACGTTTCACGGAAATAACTTTCTCACAAGAACGTCGATCATGGGGCGGAGTGTGTGTGAGTGGAGGAAGCGACATGAAGAGAGGTGATTCGTGATTTCAGTAAAATGGCCGCAGGAGTGGGATTCAAAACGATCCTCCATCCATTGAGATAATCAGAGATTGTTCAATATTCACAAATATGTAAACTAGATATGTAAAACTAAAAATATGTAAAATATGTCACAATTCTTCTTCTTCGTTTGATATGACGTCACAATTGATGCTGGGGACCTGATACTGCAGGCACGAAGCTGCACATACTGGCACGCACCGACGGGCCCGCACTGGTATTCATAAAAATAATATCACAATAATTGGCAGTAATAAAAAGAATAACGTGATACAATGACCAATGTCTGTCAACCAATAACGACCGATATATTGTCTGTCAACCAAACAGGACACAGTGCTCTGACGTTACGAATGATGTCACAATGCTTCCTCTTTTTTTTTTCTTTCAATTTTATGGCTTTTTCAGTGTTGAAAAGGTGTATATATGGCAGCTGAAGTGTCGTTCCACCTTATCACGCCATTTATTTCTCAGAATAATGACAACAGCATCGATCTATAATTCCAGCAATCTCTGTGTGTGTGTGTGTGTGTGTGTGTGTGTGTGTGTGTGTGTGTGTGTGTGTGTGTGTGTGTGTGTGTGTGTGTGTCTGTCCATCTGTTTGTCTGCGACCACCATTTCTCAACAACTGCCAGTCCGATCTGATTGAAATTTGCCAGGAATATTGCCGGGGCCCCGCAGATGTGCCTTTTCGAGGTTTGATGTCAATCTGACAAGCAGTTCCCAAGTTACGGCCATTTATCTGTCGACCAATGACAAGACACGGTGCTATGACATCACGAATGACGTCACAATTAATGTTCATTTTTATTATTATTTTTTTTTTGCATGATTGACGGTCCGATCTGATTGAAACTTGCCAGGAATATTGCTGGGAACCCGCGGAGGTGCCTTTTCGAGGTTTGATATTAATCGGATAAGCGGTTCCCAAGTTACGGCCATTTATCTGTCGACCAATGACAAGACATGGTGCAATGACATCACGAATGACGTCACAATTAATGTTTATTTCTTTTTTATGAATACATTTACAGAGAGAGGGGTGAGAGAGGAGGGGGGAGACAGGAGGGGGGGGGAGAGAGGAGGGGGCGAGAGAGGAGGGGGCGAGAGAGGGCTGCACATACTGGCACGCCCCTACGGGTCCGTACTCGTTTATCTATAATTCCAGCAATCTGGTGTGTGTGTGTGTGTGTGTGTGTGTGTGTGTGTGTGTGTGTGTGTGTGTGTGTGTCTGTCCATCTGTTTGTCTGCGACCACCATTTCTCAACAACTGCCAGTCCGATCTGATTGAAATTTGCCAGGAATATTGCCGGGGCCCCGCAGATGTGCCTTTTCGAGGTTTGATGTCAATCTGACAAGCAGTTCCCAAGTTACGGCCATTTATCTGTTGACCAATGACAAGACACGGTGCTATGACATCACGAATGACGTCACAATTAATGTTCATTTTTATTATTTTTATTTTTTTTGCATGATTGACGGTCCGATCTGATTGAAACTTGCCAGGAATATTGCCGGGGACCCGCGGAGGTGCCTTTTCGAGGTTTGATATTAATCGGATATTAAGGGGGGAGAGAGGAGGGGGAAAGAGGGGGAGAGAGGCGGGGGCAAGAGAGGGGGGCGAGAGAGGGGTGGGTGAGAGGGGGGAGAGAGGGGGGAGAGAGAGAGGGGGCGAGAGAGGACTGCAAATACTGGCACGCACCTACAGGCCTGCCTCTACGGGCCCGTACTAGTTTATTTTAATTCGTGTTGGTGTTGTAGTTTAAACATTGGTTAAGAACACGTTATGGTCCATCATTCATGCCATGGTTGAGATTTAAGAGCAATCTGAGGCAATAAAGGTGTGTGTGTGTGTGTGTGTGTGTGTGTGTGTGTGTGTGTGTGTGTGTGTGTGTGTGTGTGTGAGTGTGAGTGTCAGTATGTCCTCCATCACCCCAAAACCATTTAAACCGAGCATCGTGAAATTTGCATGTGAAGGGAACTCCAAGGAAGTGAACATTGGGTGTTTGGGTTAATGAAAACATCCCTTTTGAAGATAATTAAAGGCCATATTTAATTAATATTCCCAGAATGTTTTGCCTCCATTCCCTTGGAACCTCCTCTGTTATCATAACACAGGTGAATCGTTCATTCAACACCTGAACCACGTGTTCACCCGAGGCAGGTCCATACTTCCACTGGGATCTCATCAGGTCCCACTGCTTTGCCTTATAATGCTTCATCTTCCTCCTTCACACGTTCGGTTCTCATGACTCCCTCTCACCTTTCTCAAAAACTACCCCCTCACCTTTCTCCCTCAACTCTCCCCACTCACCCTTCTCCCACCATTCACCCCCTCACTCACCCTTCTCAAAGTTGCCCCGCCCCTCGCATCCACAAAGCTCCCTCCTTCCCCTTCCCTCTCACCTCCATCTCACCACTCCACCTGTTCAAATCCTCAACTGCCTTCTGTCCCCTCTCTTCCCTCCCCTCTCCCCCAGCACCACAGAGCCTTTTCGCCCTCTCATCCGGCCCCTTCCCGGGCTATTCTGCAATCCCCCACACTCTTTCAACAATTCTCCTTACCTCCACCCCTCCTCCCTTGTCCGACCCTCCCCCTCCACTCCCATCCCCTCCACCCAAAGCCTCCTCCCCTCCCTCTTCATTAACAGTGTGGACCTCAAATATCCGTGGCCTTCGCTCAAACCTTACAGATCATTCCACAAAGGTTGCCACTGACAAACCAGACATAATCTGCTTCACAGAAACTTTTCTCCCTCAAGGCATCTCTGACTCCCAGGTATCTCTCCCTGGTTACTCCCTCCTCCGGTATGACAGACCTGCACCTCGTCCTGGTGGAGGAGTTGCTCTCTTCATCAAAAACTCTATTCCTCACTCTCCATGCACTGCCTTCACTCCCCCACACCCCCCAGGAATACCTCTGGCTACGGCTTCCACTCCACTCCCACCTAATGTTTATATGTGTACTGTACCATCCACCAAACAGTGATGACTCCATTTACACCTCACTATCCGAAAAGATGGACCAACTTCTATCTTCTCATCTGAACTCTCTCTTCCTCATATGTGGTGACTTCAATTGTCATTGTGCCAGTTGGCTCGGTGTGGGTACCTCTCACCTGTCATGGCACGTCAGCTAAAAGACTTCTGCGACTCATTGGGACTGACTCAATCGGTCAACATCTCAACCAATAGCAACCAGGATCCCAACCAATGGCACTCCATCTCTTGTGGATCTGATTTGACAAATTTCCCTGAAAATATCTGCTTTTCTTCTTCTGCTCCAAGAGGTTCTTCTGACCACGTGCTTTTCAAAGTGGACATCTCCCTGGTTGTTATCAGAGAACCACCTCAGCACCGTCGAGTCTGGCATGCACTCAGGCCGACTGGCAAGGTCTCCAAGCAGCCATCAAACTTCTAGACTAATCTCCCATCGCTACTTTCTCCAACCCCAACACACATAAACTCATCCTGGGAATTCTTTCAAAGAAACTTGCTCTCCATAAGGCACAGATTTATCCCCCTCTCGTCTTCAGTTGTCCAACCCTTCTTCCCGCCTATGATTCACTGAAGCTTGTGGCGAGGCAATTGTCCTAAAACAACTTGCCTTTGCCTCATGGAAAGCAAAGCCAACTGAGGGTAATCTCAGTTCCTTCTATAAAGCTCGGAACAAGTGTGTATCTACCCTCAGGAGAGCCAGAAAACATTTTTCGATGCGAAAGTCTGAACTCTCAAACCTCTCTCCATTCTCCAAATCCTGGTGGCGTCCAATCAAATCTGTTTCTGGTGTATGTTCCCCCTCCATCCCCTCCCTTACCTCAAATGGCCGGACTGCTGATACCACATGTGAAAAGGCTGAATGCCTAAACTCGGTGTTTGCATCGAAATCTTATGCATGAAACCCATCGCTTTGTGTACCCACCTTACCCAGTTGCATCCAACTGTCCATGGACTCTGTGTCCTGTTCTTGTGACAAAGTGGAGAGTTTGCTGTCAAACCTCAACTCAGATTCTGTAACCAGTCCAGATGGCATCAGACCACGTGTCCGAAAAACCTGCTCCTCTGCTCTTGTTCACCTTCTCTATGTTCCACTCACCCTCTCATTTGCTCAAGGTCATCTGCCATCTGCTTGGAAATCAGCAAACATTACTGCCCTGCATAAGAAAGGTGCAAAAACAGATCCCTGCAACGACAGACAGATCAACCCTCTTCCAATCATCAGTAAGGTGATGGAATCCATCATTGCTTCAGACATCAAAATCCTTCTTCTCCAATGGCTGGATTTCCAATCATCAATTTGGTTTCAGACCATGCACTCTCCCTTCGATATACTGCTTCTGCTCTCCTAACAATGGATGGAGATCCTCAATGCCAGGCATGAAATCACAGCCATATCCCTCGACATATCATGTGCTTTTGGCACGGTCTGGCACCCTGCCCTGCTCACCAAACTCTCTTCCTATGGTATCCAAGGCCATCTCCACTCACAGCTCACAGACTTCCTCTCCTGTCGCAGTAAACGTGTGGCCCAAAATGGAGTTCTCTCATCCTCTCTTCCTGTCCAGGCTGGAGTTCCTCAAGGCAGTGTTCTAGGCCCTGTTCTTTTTCTGGTTTTAATCAATGATCTCTCCGACTCTCTGGAAAATCCTATTTATCTCTTTGCTGATGACTCCACCCTCTGCTGTACCATCTGTCATCCCTCAGACCGGCAAGCAGCAGCTTCTTCACTCTGCAGATCTGGATAAAATCACAAACTGGTCCAACACGTGGAACATGTCTTTCAATCGTGACCAATCTCACACTCTCACTATGTCTCTCTGAAAGGACCTTTTGGAAAACTCCCCGCCCCGATCTACTTTCTAAACAATCCTCTGAAGAAATCCTTTCATTCAAACTTCTGCGTCTCTCTATCTGCCATGATCTTTCCTGGGAAATCCACATTTCCAATCCGGTCTCCAAAACCACTCGCCGACTCAGCATCCTCCGTCGTGCAAAGTCCTTCCTCGGCACACCTGAGCTCCTGACCACATGCAAAGCTGTCGTCCACAGTCTGATGGAGTCCTTCTCACTTCATCACACTTCATGTTGATGATGTTTTGTTCATCACATTAACATCCTCCATGTTGGGAGTGTTGATGATGTTTTGTTCATCACGTTAACATCCTCCATGTTGGGAGTGTTGATGATGTTTTGTTCATCACGTTAACATCCTCCATGTTGGGAGTGTTGATGATGTTTTGTTCATGACGTTAATATCCTCCATGTTGGGAGTGTTGATGATGTTTTGTTCATCACGTTAACATCCTCCATGTTGGGAGTGTTGATGATGTTTTGTTCATCACGTTAACATCCTCCATGTTGGGAGTGTTGATGATGTTTTGTTCCATTTGTGTGGTTCGAGTCTCGGATACTTCCCCAGACCGAGCTGTCCCGATCATGGTGTCCATGTTCGAATGAGCTTCGTGAAGGAGACCTCAACACAGACATGGCGATGAACATTTATCTCTCATTTGATCCTTTATTTCATCACCAGCGTCGTAATCCCCAAAATCACACCTTCTCACTCCCTTCCGAAACCCTAACATGTAATCAGTGACGTAATTACCTTGTCCGACGAGGTGAAACACGTGACGTTCAAATGAAACCTTCTGTCGATGGTCCAAGTGATTGTTCAGTTCTCTGATCGCGCCAAATCCTCCTCGTGCGTCATTATTCTTCTCGTCGTCAACATCATGTTCTTCATCACCAGGAAACCTCCATCCACACACCCTCCCTTCCTTCACACCAGAATACCATCGTAAATGTGCAAGATTCACATTGTTTATCACTAATTACTGATATGTATTTGTTTATCACTAATTGCTGATATGTATTTGTTTATCACTAATTACTGATATGTATTTGTTTATTTATCGTGTTGATGATTGAGACTATTTTTACAGTTAATTGACGTCATTCCTCTGTCCCCGGAAATAGTCTACCCTGGAATTAACGCGCGGCGGTAAACTGTACTACAATTCTCAACGGCGCGATAATAAAATAGTGCGTCTCCACCGGAATTAACGCGCGGCGGTAAACTGTACTACAATTCTAAACGGCGCGATAATAAAATAGTGCGATCGCATTTTTGTTAATTTAAATATAAAAACGAGAAGCTGAACTCTGATTATGGCACATACAACATAACAGCATGGTTTTACCGAGATTAATCAGAAAATAGGTAATAAATTCTTCAAAACGTGGAACGGTCAAAATAAATGACGCAGCGAGGAGGGGGCGTGGCCACAGGCAATTATGACGTCACAATGGTTGTTGTTGGAGACAATGAGAATTCCATAGTCGGGATCATTTAATGCAGAGATTGATTGTGAAACGCCATTCCGTGGATAGACGTGCATGAGAGATGTGGTCTCTGATCGCAGCGGTCATGATGTTCGTCTCCGGAGAACCATCCCGACCTCCACAGCAGGTAAGCGGTGATTGTAAGAGATAACGTTTTTGGGTTGATGGAGAAGTGAACGGGTGGTGTATTCCATGTTAGATTTCTCTTGTTTTGGATTCGATTGAAAATCCGACTGAAGACGAGAGTGACACGGCGAGTGTGATTCAAATATAAAATATTTCACAGAAATAACTATCTCATTAAAACGTCGATCGTGGGGCGGAGTGTGTGTGAGTGGAGGAAGCAACATGAAGAGAGGTGATTCGTCATTTAGTAAAATGGCCACAGGAGTGGGATTCAAAACGATCCTCCATCCATTGAGTTGATCAGAGATTGTTGAAGATTCACAAACATGTAAACTCGAGTCCTGATACAGTTTACTCGGAGTCACGACAAGGTGTGTCTGGCCACGTGGGTGATGACCATCATTTTGTATCGTTCGTTCGTTCATTGAATGAATAAACCATCGTTCATCATTCTTATTAAAATGGCGGGATGCTGTGCTGTTGGAAGAACCATTGGATCACTGAAGGGTTTGAAAATGTGGAGATTCCCTGGAAATGGAAAATAAAATTATTCTGAGATGGAAACCCACTCGGTGGGGGGGGGGGGGAGGGGGGTACTTTGTGTGTCGGCTGAGTTGTCGTCCTGTGTGTGTACATTTGTGTGTGGTGTTGTCATCACATTGTACTTGGGAGTTGGGGATAACTCGTAAGAAGATATAAATCATCGTGGAAACCTGTTTGGATAATTTATGTTTATCAAGAACATCCTGGAAAAGTTACTTCTGAGGAAACTTGTAGTGTGTGTGTGTGTGTGTGTGTGTGTGTGTGTGTGTGTGTGTGTGTCTGTGAGTGTCTCCTCCATAACTCCAAAACCATGAGACCGAGCATCGTGAAACTGCATGTGAAGGGAACTCCAAGGAAGTGAAAATTGGGTGTTTGGGTTAATTAAAACATCCCTTTTGAAGATAATTAAAGGCCTTAATTAATTAATATTCCCCGAATATTTTGCCTCCATTCCCTTGGAACCTCCTCTGTTATCATAACACAGGTGAATCGTTTATTCAACACCTGACTCCACATTCACCGAGGCAGGTCTGAACTTCCACTGGGATCTCATCAGGTCCCACTGCTTTGCCATTTTCATTCCTCTTTAGCCGGCTGTCTTGTGTTATGGCACTTTTCTGCAGAAATGAAAGATTCGAGGAGTAATCTTTAAAATCCCACATTGATATTCCTTGTGTGTCCTTTAAATTGTTGTGATCCCTGTTCACCATGAGCATGTGATGAAGAATATAAAGAATTTATTTTTGGTTGGAAACTGTAAGTGAACTTTCTCCACCAAGGAAACTTGGAATTTGTTCCTGAAAGGGAAAAGCTCCTTCATGGTCGTGTCGATGGAGGAATCTTCACATTCCTCGTTTGTTCAGTGGATATTGATATCGAAAAAATACATCTCAGGGCTGCTGTGCACTCACAGTTTGTACACTCACCTCTGAGCTGTGTTGCTTGGGTTAGAATCTCTATCCCGGTATAAACTGCCGCCCTGGTGTTTCACCTGTATTGTGGTCCATCAATGTGTGCACCATCAGAGGAACGTGAAGCACGAGGACCCGTGTGCAGCACTCATTGTCGGTGTACGTTGAAGGTTCCACGGTGTTTTTGTAAAGGGTAGTCGAGTTATCCGCAGCATTCTCAACAAATTACAAGTCACTTCCCAAACTCCTTAAAAAACTGAACTTGTCAAGTGTGGTTCAAATGATAAACTCTCGTACATTCCATGAACCACTGTGTTTGTAACATCTTGGTCTTGTTTTGTTACAAAGTTTTGGATTTTGTTAAATAATTAATAAATGATGTTTCGTTTAATTTCAATTTCTCTTGTTTCTAATTTCTTTTGTTTCTGCCCTTGTCCCTGTCCATAGTTGTTCCACAATGATGATGTGGAGGTACCGGTGATGTCGAGGGTTCGCGATGTCGTGTTCGTCACGATCGCGCTCCTCTTATTCGTCGTCGTGATCTCCTTTAAACCAGCGAGGTGGTTCGGGAGGAGGAGGAATCAAAGAAAGCCCGGCATTCACTGGTAAAGATCACGTGACTTTTCATCAATATTTAAATAATGCCTTCATCCAAGAGGACAAGATAGTACAGAACTTTGAAACGAGTTTACATTAAATTCTTACGAATCATCAAGTCTGGCAAACGAATGTCTGGTCCAGTGACAACAGGGAGGACCGGAACACGGAGCACACTCTCCTTGAAAGTGACATTCAGTCTGAATCCTGAAAGTGACATTCAGTCTGTTTCCTGTCTGAATCCTGACAAACCACAATTAAAACGGGTTCAGACACTCCGAGCAGAGTCGGGTTCGTACCTGTAAGAGTGCATCGCACATAGTGCCAATAGTCAACCTTCAATTCTGAAGCAGAATAAACACTTTTCGTTTTACATTCATTGACATGGCGACATGTGACGTCACTGCTGACACGTCAGGACGTCATGACATCATCTGTTATTCGCTGACGTCATTACGTCTGTCGTCCACAGACCGTTACCGCTGAGAGGTGTAATTCCACTCCTCGAAAATAGCGTCTGCAATGTAAAACCCCCTTCTGCACATGCTGACTGCCTCAAAAGGTGAATTTGACACAAAAAATGAAAGAAGAAACATTGTATCTTCTATATATTAATACTGAAGGACTAATTTTGTGCTTCTCCAAACCATCGCGTCACGTTTTTCTCGGGAATGAAAGAAACTTCGTACCTGTAAGAGTGCATCGCACATAGTGGCAATAGTCAATAAAAAGCAATAAACTCAATAAAAAGCAAAATACACACTTTTCGTTGAGACGGGGGCGAGGAGTGAAGAGACGGGGGCAGGGAGTGAAGAGGCGGGGGGCAAGGTAAGCACATTTTTGGGCGGGGGTAAGCAAATTGAAAGCGGGAGACGGGGGGAAATGGGGCGGGGATGAGTGGGCTGGGACTGGGGTGAATTAGGCGGAGTTGAGTGTGAGGGGGTGGACAGGGGGCGGGGAATCAAGAGACAGGGGGCGGGGAGTGAAGAGGCGGGGGCGGGGCCGGGGTAATTAAATTTTTGGGCGGGGGTAAGCAAATTGAAGGAAAGGGGTGGGAGGCGGGGGGAATGGGGCAGGGGCGGGGGTTGAGTCGGCGGAGGCAAGTACGCCCTGTCCAGTCCATGTCCCTCGAGTGTGGGTGAGCTGGTGAGGGTGGTTGAATGAACGGAATTCGTCTGTGACGGGGTTTCGGCTAGTCATTAGGGTACCCTGTGAGTACAGGGTACCCTATTGTTTTTCTTCTGTTTATTATTATTACGCATTATTAGGGTATCCAGTCAAATGGACTGGATAACCTATTGTTTTTCTTCTGTTTATTATTATTATTATTAGGGTATCCAGTCAAATGGACTGGATAACCTATTGTTTTTCTTCTGTTTATTATTATTATTATTATTATTATTTTTCTTCCGCCGTAAATTTGCAAAATTTCCAATTTTTTTCGCTTTAAATGCCATTTTCTCAGAAATGGTAAGACCAATCGACACAAAATTTTCACCAGATATGTATCTTTTTTGATAGCATACATAATTGATAATTATGACGTCATAGGTCACGTGATACGGGCGCCATCTTGAAAAAACAGATCAACTTTGGACCTCTGTATCTCGGAAACCTTCTTGTGGAAAAAAATTTCGCTTGATACATTTGAACAAGTTCCCTCTCGGGTATACGTGTGATTTTTCGTGACGTCATCAGTGAAGAGGTATCCCAGTAAAAATTCGTCAAGTAGAACGCCACATGGCAAAAATTTGAAATTTCTTGAGCATCATCTACACAAAAATTCATCGTAGAAAAAAAATATTTTGACGTCATCAGTGACGTAATTCGGCCGCCATCTTGTTTTTTTGTGTTTTTTTTAAAAAATCTTCTTCTCCAGAACGGCTGTGCAGATTGAGGCGAAACTTTACAGGCACATTCCCCCTGAGGTCCTCTTTCAAGTTTGTTAATTTGTTGTTGATACGTCACATGGTTTGGCGGCCATCTTGAAAAAACCTTAAAACCTTCAAACATCTTCTTCTCCAGAAGCGCTGGTCCAATGAAGGCGAGATTTCAGAACTATATTCGTGACATGTATGCGATGCAAGTTTGTTAATTTCAAAGTGATAGGTCACATGGTTTGGCCGCCATGTTGGATTTAAGAAAAATATTAAATAATGTTTTCTCTGGTATTTCATAAGCCATCAAAGCGAAAATTTGCAAGTGCCTTCCTCCCTCAAGTCTGCATACATGGTAAAAAAATTTTACCTCAGAAGTCACATGGTTTGGCGGCCATCTTGGATAGAAAAATCGACTTTATCCGATTTACACGAAACTTCACACACTTGTTCGGGTCGACGATGGAAAGCAGAATTTAAATTTATGATATCATAGGTCACAAGGTTCGGCAGCCATCTTGGATTGAAAATGAATAAATTTTAAAAATCTTCTTCTCCAGAAGGGCAAGACAGATGAAGACGAAACTTCACACATATATTCCTCATGAGGTCCTTTCTCAAGTTTGTTAATTTGTTCTTGATCGGTCACATGGTTTGGCGGCCATCTTGAAAAAACCCTAAAACCTTCAAACATCTTCTTCTCCAGAAGCGCTGGTCGGATGAAGGGGAGATTTCAGAACTATATTCGGGACACGTAGGCGATATAAGTTTGTTAATTTCGAATTGATACGTTAGACGGTTTGGCCGCCATCTTGGATTTAAGAAAAATATTAAATAATGTTTTCTCTGGAACCGCTGAACCAAACGAATCGAAAATTTGTAATTATCATCTACCATCGTGTATGCACGCATGGTAAAAATTATGACATCACACGTCACATGGTTTGGCGGCCATCTTGGATAGAAAAACGCACCTTTACCGATTAACACGAAACTTTACAAACGTGTTCCAATACCCAGTTGGAAGCAGAATATAAATTTCTGATGTCATAGGTCACATGGTTCGTCAGCCATCTTGGATTGAAAATGAATAAATTTTAAAAATCTTCTTCTCCAGAAAGGCAAGACAGATTAAGCCGAAACTTCACACATATATTCCCCATGAGGTCCTTTCTCAAGTTTGTTAATTTGTTCTTGATTGGTCACATGGTTTGGCGGCCATCTTGAATTTACCTTAAAACCTTCAAACATCTTCTTCTCCAGAACACCTGATCTGATCAAGGGGAAACTTCACACCCCTATTGCACATGAGTAGGGAATACAAGTTTGTTAATTTCTAATTGATAGGTCACATGGTTTGGCAGCCATGTTGAATTTAAGAAAAATATTAAATAATGTTTTCTCTGGAACTGCTTAACCTATCGAAGCGAAAATTTGCGGCTGTCATCCTCCATGATATCTGCATACATGGTAAAAATTATGAGGTCACAAGTCACATGGTTTGGCCGCCATCTTAGATTGAAGGATAAATATTAATTCATGTTTACTCTGGAACCACTACTTCTATATATGCGAAACTTCATATTTATAATTTAGGCTACATGTGAAACAAAAGTTTAAAATTTCAACCTGATCGGCCGTGTGGTTTAGCAGCCAGAATTATTTAATTATTTGAATCTGGTCGCCAGTAATAAGGAAATTGAACGCTTTGTGCTGCCCGGTTCGTAACTCGTCTGTTCCGCGCCGTCTCGAAGCAGGCCTGTGTTTGTATCACCATTAAATAATGTTTTCTCTGGCACCGCTTATCCGATAAATGCGAAACTTTGCGACTATGATTTAAGTCTCACGTTGTGTCAGTTGTGTCAAAGGCGGACGGACTGGGTACCCGGTCATCACTGCCAGCAGTTATAAAGTGGCAGTTCTAGTTATTATTATTTTTCTTCCGCCGTAAATTTGCAAAATTTCCAATTTTTTTCGCTTTAAATGCCATTTTCTCAGAAATGGTAAGACCAATCGACACAAAATTTTCACCAGATATGTATCTTTTTTGATAGCATACAAAATTGATAATTATGACGTCATAGGTCACGTGATACGGGCGCCATCTTGAAAAAACAGATCAACTTTGGACCTCTGTATCTCGGAAACCTTCCAGTGGAAAAAAATTTCGCTTGATACATTTGAACAAGCTCCCTCTCGGGTATACGTGTGATTTTTCGTGACGTCATCAGTGAAGAGGTATCCCAGTAAAAATTCGTCAAGTAGAACGCCACATGGCAAAAATTTGAAATTTCTTGAGCATCATCTACACAAAAATTCATCGTAGAAAAAAAATATTTTGACGTCATCGGTGACGTAATTCGGCCGCCATCTTGTTTTTTTGTGTTTTTTTAAAAAAATCTTCTTCTCCAGAACGGCTGTGCAGATTGAGGCGAAACTTTACAGGCACATTCCCCCTGAGGTCCTCTTTCAAGTTTGTTAATTTGTTGTTGATACGTCACATGGTTTGGCGGCCATCTTGAAAAAACCTTAAAACCTTCAAACATCTTCTTCTCCAGAAGCGCTGGTCCCATGAAGGCGAGATTTCACAAGTATATTCGGGACATGTATGCGATGCAAGTTTGTTAATTTCAAAGTGATAGGTCACATGGTTTGGCCGCCATGTTGGATTTAAGAAAAATATTAAATAATGTTTTCTCTGGTATTTCATAAGCCATCAAAGCGAAAATTTGCAAGTGCCTTCCTCCCTCAAGTCTGCATACATGGTAAAAAATTTTTACCTCAGAAGTCACATGGTTTGGCGGCCATCTTGGATAGAAAAATAGACTTTATCCGATTTACACGAAACTTCACACACTTGTTCGGGTCGACGATGGAAAGCAGAATTTAAATTTATGATATCATAGGTCACAAGGTTCGGCAGCCATCTTGGATTGAAAATGAATAAATTTTAAAAATCTTCTTCTCCAGAAGGGCAAGACAGATGAAGACGAAACTTCACACATATATTCCCCATGAGGTCCTTTCTCACGTTTGTTAATTTGTTCTTGATCGGTCACATGGTTCGGCGGCCATCTTGAAAAAACCCTAAAACCTTCAAACATCTTCTTCTCCAGAAGCGCTGGTCGGATGAAGGGGAGATTTCAGAACTATATTCGGGACACGTAGCCGATATAAGTTTGTTAATTTCGAATTGATACGTTAGACGGTTTGGCCGCCATCTTGGATTTAAGAAAAATATTAAATAATGTTTTCTCTGGAACCGCTGAACCAAACGAATCGAAAATTTGTAATTATCATCGAGAGGGCAGTATGCACGCATGGTAAAAATTATGACATCACACGTCACATGGTTTGGCAGCCATCTTGGATAGAAAAACGCACCTTTACCGATTAACACGAAACTTCACAAACGTGTTCCAATACCCAGTTGGAAGCAGAATATAAATTTCTGATGTCATAGGTCACATGGTTCGTCAGCCATCTTGGATTGAAAAACAATATCTTCAAACGTCTTTTTCTCTGAAACGGCTGAACAGATCCAGACGAAACTCGACCACTATGACCGCCTCTCCATGACGAATAAAAAGTTCTCACCCCCTTTTGAGGTACGACGCAACGTTTGGCAGCCATATTGGATTGAAGGAAAAATATTAATTAATGTTTACTCTTGAACCACTGCATCAATAAATGTGAAACATCAAGTTTATGGTGGAACGCTCATGCGGAATGAGGATTTGAAATTTCAACAGGATAGGGCCCAGGGTTTGGCAGCCATGTTGGTTTTAAGAAAAATATTAAATAATGTTTTCTCTGGAACTGCTTAACCTGGAGAAGCGAAAATTTGCAGTTATCATCCACCATCGTGTTTGCACACGTGGTGCAAATTATGACATCACAAGTCACATGGTTTGGCCGCCATCTTGGATTGAAGGATAAATATTAATTAATGTTTACTCTGGAACCGCTGCCTCTATATATGCGAAACTTCACATTTATAATTCAGGTGACATGCGAAACAAAAGTTTAAAATTTCAACCTGATCGGTCACGCGGTTTGGAAGCCAGAATTATTTAATTATTTGAATCTGGAAGCCAGTAATAACGAAATTGAACGCTTTGTGCTGCCCGGTTCGTAACTCGTCTGTTCCGCGCCCTCTCGAAGCAGGCCTGTGTTTGTATCACTATTAAATAATGTTTTCTCTGGCACCGCTTATCCTTTCAATGCGGAACTTTGCGACTGTCATCTGCAGAAAGTCCCATGTTGTATCAAAGGCGGACGGACTGGGTACCCGGTCATCACTGCCAGCAGTTATAAAGTGGCAGTTCTAGTTAGGGTATCCAGTCAAATGGACTGGATAACCTATTGTTTTTCTTCTGTTTATTATTATTATTATTATTATTATTTTTCTTCCGCCGTAAATTTGCAAAATTTCCAGTTTTTTTCGCTTTAAATGCCATTTTCTCAGAAATGGTAAGACCAATCGACACAAAATTTTCACCAGATATGTATCTTTTTTGATAGCATACATAATTGATAATTATGACGTCATAGGTCACGTGATACGGGCGCCATCTTGAAAAAACAGATCAACTTTGGACCTCTGTATCTCGGAAACCTTCTAGTGTAAAAAAATTTCGCTTGATACATTTGAACAAGCTCCCTCTCGGGTATACGTGTGATTTTTCGTGACGTCATCAGTGAAGAGGTATCCCAGTAAAAATTCGTCAAGTAGAACGCCACATGGCAAAAATTTGAAATTTCTTGAGCATCATCTACACAAAAATTCATCGTAGAAAAAAAATATTTTGACGTCATCAGTGACGTAATTCGGCCGCCATCTTGTTTTTTGTGTTTTTTTAAAAAAATCTTCTTCTCCAGAACGGCTGTGCAGATTGAGGCGAAACTTTACAGGCACATTCCCCCTGAGGTCCTCTTTCAAGTTTGTTAATTTGTTGTTGATACGTCACATGGTTTGGCGGCCATCTTGAAAAACCTTAAAACCTTCAAACATCTTCTTCTCCAGAAGCGCTGGTCCAATGAAGGCGAGATTTCAGAACTATATTCGTGATATGTATGCGATGCAAGTTTGTTAATTTCAAAGTGATAGGTCACATGGTTTGGCCGCCATGTTGGATTTAAGAAAAATATTAAATAATGTTTTCTCTGGGATTTCATAAGCCATCAAAGCGAAAATTTGCAAGTGCCTTCCTCCCTCAAGTCTGCATACATGGTGAAAAAATTTTACCTCAGAAGTCACATGGTTTGGCGGCCATCTTGGATAGAAAAATAGACTTTATCCGATTTACACGAAACTTCACACACTTGTTCGGGTCGACGATGGAAAGCAGAATTTAAAGTTATGATATCATAGGTCACAAGGTTCGGCAGCCATCTTGGATTGAAAATGAATAAATTTTAAAAATCTTCTTCTCCAGAAGGGCAAGACAGATGAAGACGAAACTTCACACATATATTCCCCATGAGGTCCTTTCTCAAGTTTGTTAATTTGTTCTTGATCGGTCACATGGTTCGGCGGCCATCTTGAAAAAACCCTAAAACCTTCAAACATCTTCTTCTCCAGAAGCGCTGGTCGGATGAAGGGGAGATTTCAGAACTATATTCGGGACACGTAGGCGATATAAGTTTGTTAATTTCGAATTGATACGTTAGACGGTTTGGCCGCCATCTTGGATTTAAGAAAAATATTAAATAATGTTTTCTCTGGAACCGCTGAACCAAACGAATCGAAAATTTCTAATTATCATCTACCATCGTGTATGCACGCATGGTAAAAATTATGACATCACACGTCACATGGTTTGGCGGCCATCTTGGATAGAAAAACGCACCTTTACCGATTAACACGAAACTTTACAAACGTGTTCCAATACCCAGTTGGAAGCAGAATATAAATTTCTGATGTCATAGGTCACATGGTTCGTCAGCCATCTTGGATTGAAAATGAATAAATTTTAAAAATCTTCTTCTCCAGAAAGGCAAGACAGATTAAGCCGAAACTTCACACATATATTCCCCATGAGGTCCTTTCTCAAGTTTGTTAATTTGTTCTTGATTGGTCACATGGTTTGGCGGCCATCTTGAATTTACCTGAAAACCTTCAAACATCTTCTTCTCCAGAACACCTGATCTGATCAAGGGGAAACTTCACACCCCTATTGCACATGAGTAGGGAATACAAGTTTGTTAATTTCTAATTGATAGGTCACATGGTTTGGCAGCCATGTTGAATTTAAGAAAAATATTAAATAATGTTTTCTCTGGAACTGCTTAACCTATCGAAGCGAAAATTTGCGTCTGTCATCCTCCATGATATCTGCATACATGGTAAAAATTATGAGGTCACAAGTCACATGGTTTGGCCGCCATCTTAGATTGAAGGATAAATATTAATTCATGTTTACTCTGGAACCACTACTTCTATATATGCGAAACTTCATATTTATAATTTAGGCTACATGGGAAACAAAAGTTTAAAATTTCAACCTGATCGGCCGTGTGGTTTGGCAGCCAGAATTATTTAATTATTTGAATCTGGTCGCCAGTAATAAGGAAATTGAACGCTTTGTGCTTCCCGGTTCGTAACTCGTCTGTTCCGCGCCGTCTCGAAGCAGGCCTGTGTTTGTATCACCATTAAATAATGTTTTCTCTGGCACCGCTTATCCTATCAATGCATAACTTTGCGACTGTCATCTGCAGAAAGTCCCATGTTGTATCAAAGGCGGACGGACTGGGTACCCGGTCATCACTGCCAGCAGTTATAAAGTGGCAGTTCTAGTTATTATTATTTTTCTTCCGCCGTAAATTTGCAAAATTTCCAGTTTTTTTCGCTTTAAATGCCATTTTCTCAGAAATGGTAAGACCAATCGACACAAAATTTTCACCAGATATGTATCTTTTTTGATAGCATACATAATTGATAATTATGACGTCATAGGTCACGTGATACGGGCGCCATCTTGAAAAAACAGATCAACTTTGGACCTCTGTATCTCGGAAACCTTCTAGTGAAAAAAAATTTCGCTTGATACATTTGAACAAGCTCCCTCTCGGGAATACGTGTGATTTTTCGTGACGTCATCAGTGAAGAGGTATCCCAGTAAAAATTCGTCAAGTAGAACGCCACATGGCAAAAATTTGAAATTTCTTGAGCATCATCTACACAAAAATTCATCGTAGAAAAAAATATTTTGACGTCATCGGTGACGTAATTCGGCCGCCATCTTGTTTTTTGTGTTTTTTTAAAAAATCTTCTTCTCCAGAACGGCTGTGCAGATTGAGGCGAAACTTTACAGGCACATTCCCCCTGAGGTCCTCTTTCAAGTTTGTTAATTTGTTGTTGATACGTCACATGGTTTGGCGGCCATCTTGAAAAAACCTTAAAACCTTCAAACATCTTCTTCTCCAGAAGCGCTGATCCAATGAAGGCGAGATTTCAGAACTATATTCGTGACATGTATGCGATGCAAGTTTGTTAATTTCAAAGTGATAGGTCACATGGTTTGGCCGCCATGTTGGATTTAAGAAAAATATTAAATAATGTTTTCTCTGGTATTTCATAAGCCATCAAAGCGAAAATTTGCAAGTGCCTTCCTCCCTCAAGTCTGCATACATGGTAAAAAATTTTTACCTCAGAAGTCACATGGTTTGGCGGCCATCTTGGATAGAAAAATAGACTTTATCTGATTTACACGAAACTTCACACACTTGTTCGGGTCGACGATGGAAAGCAGAATTTAAATTTATGATATCATAGGTCACAAGGTTCGGCAGCCATCTTGGATTGAAAATGAATAAATTTTAAAAATCTTCTTCTCCAGAAAGGCAAGACAGATTAAGCCGAAACTTCACACATATATTCCCCATGAGGTCCTTTCTCAAGTTTGTTAATTTGTTCTTGATCGGTCACATGGTTCGGCGGCCATCTTGAAAAAACCCTAAAACCTTCAAACATCTTCTTCTCCAGAAGCGCTGGTCGGATGAAGGGGAGATTTCAGAACTATATTCGGGACACGTAGGCGATATAAGTTTGTTAATTTCGAATTGATACGTTAGACGGTTTGGCCGCCATCTTGGATTTAAGAAAAATATTAAATAATGTTTTCTCTGGAACCGCTGAACCAAACGAATCGAAAATTTGTAATTATCATCTACCATCGTGTATGCACGCATGGTAAAAATTATGACATCACACGTCACATGGTTTGGCGGCCATCTTGGATAGAAAAACGCACCTTTACCGATTAACACGAAACTTTACAAACGTGTTCCAATACCCAGTTGGAAGCAGAATATAAATTTCTGATGTCATAGGTCACATGGTTCGTCAGCCATCTTGGATTGAAAATGAATAAATTTTAAAAAATCTTCTTCTCCAGAAAGGCAAGACAGATTAAGCCGAAACTTCACACATATATTCCCCATGAGGTCCTTTCTCAAGTTTGTTAATTTGTTCTTGATTGGTCACATGGTTTGGCGGCCATCTTGAATTTACCTGAAAACCTTCAAACATCTTCTTCTCCAGAACACCTGATCTGATCAAGGGGAAACTTCACACCCCTATTGCACATGAGTAGGGAATACAAGTTTGTTAATTTCTAATTGATAGGTCACATGGTTTGGCAGCCATATTGAATTTAAGAAAAATATTAAATAATGTTTTCTCTGGAACTGCTTAACCTATCGAAGCGAAAATTTGCGTCTGTCATCCTCCATGATATCTGCATACATGGTAAAAATTATGAGGTCACAAGTCACATGGTTTGGCCGCCATCTTAGATTGAAGGATAAATATTAATTCATGTTTACTCTGGAACCACTACTTCTATATATGCGAAACTTCATATTTATAATTTAGGCTACATGTGAAACAAAAGTTTAAAATTTCAACCTGATCGGCCGTGTGGTTTAGCAGCCAGAATTATTTAATTATTTGAATCTGGTCGCCAGTAATAAGGAAATTGAACGCTTTGTGCTGCCCGGTTCGTAACTCGTCTGTTCCGCGCCGTCTCGAAGCAGGCCTGTGTTTGTATCACCATTAAATAATGTTTTCTCTGGCACCGCTTATCCGATAAATGCGAAACTTTGCGACTATGATTTAAGTCTCACGTTGTGTCAGTTGTGTCAAAGGCGGACGGACTGGGTACCCGGTCATCACTGCCAGCAGTTATAAAGTGGCAGTTCTAGTTATTATTATTATTATTATTTTTCCGCCGGCGTTTTGCACCCTTTTTCGCTTTAAAAATCATTTTCTCTGGAACACTAAGTCCGATCGACAGGAAATTTTCACCATAGTATGTATCTTTTTTGATAGCACAATCACGTTATAATTATGACGTCATTGGTCACGTGGTACGGTCGCCATCTTGAAAAAAGCGATAAACTTTGGACATCTGTATCTCGGAAACCGTGCAATGGAAAAATTTTTTGTTTGATACATTTTACTAAGCTCCCTATGGGGAACACGTGTGATTTTTCGTGACGTCATAGGTGAAGCGATATACCGGTGAAAATTCGTCAAGTAGAACGCCATATAGGAAAAATCTGAAAAATTCTGAGCGTCATCTACACCAAAATTCATCGTCAAAAATGTTTTTTGACGTCATCGATGACGTAATTCGGCCGCCATCTTGTTTTTTAGTGTTTTTTTAAAAATCTTCTTCTCCAGAACGGCTGTGCAGATTGCGGCGAAACTTAACACGCACATTCTCCCTGAGGTCCTCTTTCAAGTTTGTTAATTTGTTGTTGATACGTCACATGGTTTGGCGGCCATCTTGAAAAAACCCTAAAACCTTCAAACATCTTCTTCTCCAGAAGCGCTGGTCCAATGAAGTCGAGATTTCAGAACTATATTCGGGACATGTATGCGATGCAAGTTTGTTAATTTCGAAGTGATAGGTCACATGGTTTGGCCGCCATGTTGGATTTAAGAAAAATATTAAATAATGTTTTCTCTGGAATTTCATAAGCCATCGAAGCAAAAATTTGCAAGTGCCTTCCTCCCTCAAGTCTGCATACATGGTAAAAATTTTTTACCTCAGAAGTCACATGGTTTGGCGGCCATCTTGGATAGAAAAATAGACCTTATCCGATTTACACGAAACTTCATACACTTGTTCAGGTCGATGATGGAAAGCAGAAATTACATTTATGATATCCTCGGTCACAAGGTTCGGCAGCCATCTTGGATTGAAAATGAATAAATTTTAAAAATCTTCTTCTCCAGAAGGGCAAGACAGATGAAGACGAAACTTCACACATATATTCCCCATGAGGTCCTTTCTCAAGTTTGTTAATTTGTTCTTGATCGGTCACATGGTTCGGCGGCCATCTTGAAAAAACCCTAAAACCTTCAAACATCTTCTTCTCCAGAAGCGCTGGTCGGATGAAGGGGAGATTTCACAACTATATTCGGGACACGTAGGCGATATAAGTTTGTTAATTTCGAATTGATACGTTAGACGGTTTGGCCGCCATCTTGGATTTAAGAAAAATATTAAATAATGTTTTCTCTGGAACCGCTGAACCAAACGAATCGAAAATTTGTAATTATCATCTACCATCATGTATGCACGCATGGTAAAAATTATGACATCACACGTCACATGGTTTGGCGGCCATCTTGGATAGAAAAACGCACCTTTACCGATTAACACGAAACTTTACAAACGTGTTCCAATACCCAGTTGGAAGCAGAATATAAATTTCTGATGTCATAGGTCACATGGTTCGTCAGCCATCTTGGATTGAAAATGAATAAATTTTAAAAATCTTCTTCTCCAGAAAGGCAAGACAGATTAAGCCGAAACTTCACACATATATTCCCCATGAGGTCCTTTCTCAAGTTTGTTAATTTGTTCTTGATTGGTCACATGGTTTGGCGGCCATCTTGAATTTACCTTAAAACCTTCAAACATCTTCTTCTCCAGAACACCTGATCTGATCAAGGGGAAACTTCACACCCCTATTGCACATGAGTAGGGAATACAAGTTTGTTAATTTCTAATTGATAGGTCACATGGTTTGGCAGCCATGTTGAATTTAAGAAAAATATTAAATAATGTTTTCTCTGGAACTGCTTAACCTATCGAAGCGAAAATTTGCGTCTGTCATCCTCCATGATATCTGCATACATGGTAAAATTATGAGGTCACAAGTCACATGGTTTGGCCGCCATCTTAGATTGAAGGATAAATATTAATTCATGTTTACTCTGGAACCACTACTTCTATATATGCGAAACTTCATATTTATAATTTAGGCTACATGTGAAACAAAAGTTTAAAATTTCAACCTGATCGGTCGTGTGGTTTGGCAGCCAGAATTATTTAATTATTTGAATCTGGAAGCCAGTAATAACGAAATTGAATGCTTTGTGCTGCCCGGTTCATAACTCGTCTGTTCCGCTCCCTCTCGAAGCAGGCCTGTGTTTGTATCACTATTAAATAATGTTTTCTCTGGCAACGCTTATCCTTTCAATGCGAAAATTGCGACTATGATTTAAGTCTCACGTTGAGTCAAAGGCAGACGCGGACTGGGTACCCGGTCATCACTGCCAGCAGTTATAAAGTGGCAGTTCTAGTTATTATTGTTATTTTGATGTTTTTCCTTTCAAAGTGTATTCAACAACAGGGTAGGGAAAACAAAAGATACAATTACAAAAGAACTATTACACACTGCGTGCCCTGGGTTTCATACGATCGGAAGGTCCTCAGACAACCTTAAGGCCTCAGACACACTATAAGAAAGAAATGACCAAGGAGACAGACAAGACTGAAAAAAACCGTAGATATGTTCGCTTGGACACAAACAGGCCCACGGTCCGGAGACTGGTCTGATTACCTCCTCCACTGCAGGTGGATGGACATTTTGTTTTCACCCCTTTCTCTTTTGTTTGTTTGTTCGTCTGATTGTGAACAATATCTCAAAATTTGAAGATGGATTTGGATGAAATTTGTTGGAGATATTTGGCATGTGACACTGACTGAATGATTAGATTTTGGTGAAGATCTGAATCCGGATCTGGATCCGAGGATTTTTTAAACTCATTTTTCACGATTGAATGATTGTGCGAAAACGATACACATACAGTGTGATATCTCAAAAAGTTAGGGACGGATTCGGATGAAACTTGGAGGATGAGTTTGGTGGTGACCAGAACAAGCCGATTACATTTTAGTTTACGTCCAAATCCAGATCCAGCCTTTCACTGGGATACAAAACGTAAACTAATCAGCCTGGCAGAGGGATGTGTTCTTCCAAGTGTCCTTCTTGTTGTTGCTTGTATTTCAGTGTCTGGAGTTTCGTTGAGATTTGATTGGTCAAGATATCTTTCAATCAGACCATGTGTGTAAGGAATTGAATCGTCTCATCTTCGTTTTCTTCAATGCAACACTCATGGAACATGTGTTTGGTCGTTCACAAAATCATACATTTTCCTCAAACTGACGAGCATTGCCCTTGTTTTGTTGCAGTTTTTGTTGTGGCCGTAAGCACTTGCAGAAAAAAATGGGAAAAAAGGAGCGGCCGTTGCTGGAGGAGGATCAACAAAAGGTGTTGGAGATTCAGAAGGTGAAGGAAGAGGAGGATAAAAGAATGGAAGAAAAAAAGGCATTGTTCGAACAGTTGTGGCAGAGAGAGAGAGAGAAACTGCAGGAAAGAGGTGAAAAATTGCACCAGAAAGAAGAACGAATGAAAGAAAGAGAGCGATTAATTCAGATCGCAGAAATATCTGTGCAGGACAAAGACGTTCAACACAGACATGAGGATGAACGATGGAGAAAAGAGAGAGACCAGCAGAATAAAACAGAGGAAGAGCAGCAGAGGAGAAACAAGGAAGAGGAAATGAGAAAACGTGATGAGGAAGAACAGGTGAAAAAGAATGAAGAAGAGCTAAATAAAATAAAGGAGGCAGAGTGGAGGGAAATGGAAGAGGGATTCCTGAGAGAACGAGAGGAATTCCTACGATGGAAGGAATCGGTCCATCAGGAGCAGACACGCAGAATGCTTGACATTCAGCAAAAAGAGCAACAAGTTTTAAACAGTGAGCACGTGCTGTTCGGGTTTGAGAGAGAGATTGATAAACGAGAGAGAATCGAGTTGGAACAACAGGCTCGATTTGATAAAAAGATGGAATTGAAAGAACTCGAGATAAAACACAGAGAGTTTGAGACATGTCGCCAAGAGGACGAGATTAGATTGAGAGAACAGGATGTGGAGAATATGGAGAAACTGGTGCACCAAAGAGAAGAGGAGGAGAGTGGGCGGGAAGATAAATTTGTGGAGACAAAGAGAATAAAAGAGGAAGAGTGTTTGTGTCGAGAGCAGGCGGTACATCTCCTGGAGCTGGAGATATGCAAACGAGAAAACGACGTTCAGACACGGGAACATGAGGTTTGGCGATGTGAGGAAAAGGAGAGAAAGAGACGAGAGCACGATAAACATGGGGAAATGAAACAGGAAGAGGTGCACCAGAAAGAAGAACCACGTAGACAGAGAAAGGAAGAAAAGCAAAAGAAGAAAACACAAAAGCACAGAGAGGAAGGAAAGAGGAAACGTGATGAGGAACGAAAACCTGAACGTGATGAATCGCTCAAACAACAACCAGGTCAACAACAGAAACCACACGTTGTTGGAGTGCAGAAGGAACAAAAACCTCAACGTGATCAAGGCCTGCAACAGGTGCAGCACGGTGTTGATGGATCAGACCGTATGCAGGACCTTCAACAGGTGAGGACTCTTCAGTACTTGGGAGAAGTTGGGGGTGAACACACTGGGTACAAGTTGTTCAGTTGGATAATTGTAATTATTATTTTTGTGATAAAGGTCACATATTGGCATGGTCATCCCCACGCAGGATAAATAACAAGAATTATAACTCACCTTCATTGGATCAAATCGACTAATTCACCTTGTCATCGATTACCTGTTCCATCAGTTCATCTCCTTCTGTTCCTATTCCTGAACAAGTTATCAATCTGATGAACACATCAATGTGTTTAATCTTTTATCTTTTTATTCTTTCTCCAAAGACCCCCCAGAAGAGGCGCTCGTTCCCTCCTCCTCCACCCTCTTACAAGAAACCTTCTTACCGGATGGAACGTAAGTTACCAAGATTCTTACCTTTCATAAATTATTACAAACTTTGTCTGAACTGATGAAGAAAAAAAACTGATGGTGATGAAGAAAAATCAAGATGTGAAATAACATTGAGAGTGGGAGAGTGGGAGAGAGAGAGAGAGAGTGGGAGAGAGAGAGAGAGAGAGAGAGAGAGAGAGAGAGAGAGAGTGAGAGAGTGAGAGAGTGAGAGAGTGAGAGAGTGAGAGAGTGAGAGAGTGAGAGAGTGAGAGAGTGAGAGAGTGAGAGAGTGAGAGAGTGAGAGAGTGAGAGAGTGAGAGAGTGAGAGAGTGAGAGAGTGAGAGAGTGAGAGAGTGAGAGAGTGAGAGAGTGAGAGAGTGAGAGAGTGAGAGAGTGAGAGAGTGAGAGAGTGAGAGAGTGAGAGAGAGAGAGAGAGAGAGAGAGAGAGAGAGAGAGAGAGAGAGAGAGAGAGAGAGAGAGAGAGAGAGAGAGAGAGAGAGAGAGAGAGATTCATTCCAGGACTGTGTTGGGACACGTGATAATGATGGAGATTATGATGACAATGCTACTTCGTGTTTTTGACCCTGTTGTTGTTGTGTGTGCAGAGGAAGACGTCATCGTGACAGTTGCTGGCGAGGAAGATGCCATGTTTGGCAGAGATTCCATCATCGTTCCATCGTACAAACTCTCCAGAAACAAAAGACGATACACCAGGCTCTTACAGATGGCTGATTCAGCATTTTTTCAATGAACATCAGTCTCAAGAACTCCAGGTACTTACACCTTCCATGGACTTAATTTAATCACTTGCATCCTTTTTGTGTCCTCGTTTGTCAATTTGTCACTTCCTTGTTTATGATGAGAACTCAATAATTCCGAGTGAAGACAATTTACACATTAGAATGAATTGGTCAACATGAAACAGGTGAGGTCTCTCCCTGATTTGTACAAGCAATGACAATCATGGTCTGTCACTCATGAAGGAAACTGCAGCCATGAACCCTTGGGATTTGCTGCGTCACTTCATCACTGCACATCATACGTCACTTCATCACTGCACACCATGCGTCACCTCATCGCTGGACACCATGCGTCACCTCATCACTCTCCACCATGCGTCACCATCATTGCACACCATGCGTCTCCATCACTGTACAACATGCGTCACCATCACTGTACACCATGCGTCACTTCATCACTGTAGACCATGCGTCACCTCATCAATGGACACTATGCGTCACCTCATCACTGGACACCATGCGTCACTTCATCACTGCACACCATGCGTCACCAACACTGGACACCATGCGTCACCTCATCAGTGGACACCATGCGTCACCATCACTATACACCATGTGTCACTTCATCACTGGACACCACGCGTCTCCTCAACACTGTGTAACCACATTTACACTCCAACATTATCTTTTCCGTTTTTTTTGTTTCCTCCTTCCCTTCAGCTGCTGCCATCATCATCTGGATCGACTTCAAATATTCTTCCAAAACATCTCCAGCCTGAGCGGACTCATCTCCTCAATAATCATTCCAAATGGCTCTCCTTCATTGCTGTTCCTGAAGGATCTTTTCCACAAGTATCCCTCCAAGGTTCTCCAACCTTGATGTTACATTTCACTCCAGCACCCAAGACTCCACTGTTGAATTGTCTTTGATAAAAGTGTTAATTTTCTTGTGTGAATGTAGATTTTCTCTTGTAATTACAGAGAATAAAATTAACCTAAAATCTCTTTTCCTTTCAAGTTATGTCATTTATAAATCCAAGGAACGGTGTCGAAAATATTGTTTTGGAAATGTCTCCTCATGAATACTTATTTTATAAGTAATTTAAAATGTTTCTGTGTTTGTTTCTCTTTCGAGGCCAAACCGGAGCACCGAGAGGAAGCAAATTTTGGGTTCTTGTATTTCAGAATCTTGGCTAAGTTTTAAGCTGCTGCACGTTGGCCTTGACCTGACCGTGGCTACCCCTGGCACGTTTGTAATATTTAGTGTTGATTAGACCAGCTGTTTTTATTTCTTAGATTTCCAGACCTACACAAACGTGTCGACAGAGAATTTCCTTCAAGGGTTGAGTGATTTAGGGGGTGGAGGGGGTTGTGCCCATGACATGACCCTGGGTATTCCCAGCATGTATGTAAAATTCGATTGAGATAGTTGCAGGGGTGTGGAATTTTATATCAATCAAGGAAAAGGCTTCACACACACAAACACAAACAACACACCGCGTTGAGGAAAGCGGCACATAATCACCTCGTCACACCATCTCACTCACTGCTTGGTGGCGTTGATGGCGATTCCGAAACCACAACCCTGACGTTGAGGTGAAGGAGATCCTGTGGAGAAAGGGCTGCAAATGTGAGCGGGACAGAGAGGCTTCTTTAGGAGTGTGGATTGGAGGCCCGAGGTGAGCTTCCGCTGCTGCTCGTGTTCCTGGACGATTTGAGGACGACGTGGCTGGTAATCTGAGCGGGTAATTCATGCACACTTCGAGGAGTCTGTAATTCAGCAAAACAGACATGCAACTGGATGTTAAACACTCTTCTTGTTACTTTTCAGATCGAGATGAAAGATGAGTAAGCCGTCAAAGCGAGTTTTGGAAGGAAGTGTGTCACTTCAGACAAACGAAGAAAAGATGTGATTCAGTGAAAACCAACCACAGCAAATGTATAATATGTCGCGGTGAACAAAGTCAAAGAATGTGTAATCTTCAAAAGTATACATTTAAAAAACTTAAGTCGGCGATAATCGTCAGACGAGCCAACTGCTTTACATTTGCAAATGGA
The DNA here is from genome assembly GCF_056783735.1 of Eptatretus burgeri. Lineage (NCBI taxonomy): Eukaryota > Metazoa > Chordata > Myxini > Myxiniformes > Myxinidae > Eptatretus > Eptatretus burgeri. The sequence continues at coordinate 38,276,260 of NC_140978.1, read as the reverse complement.
CAAAGTTGACCAAATTTGGTTGGAGCAAGTGAAGCTGGGAAACCAAACACCCCACATGGTAAAATAAATGCAGAAATGTGTACATCAATGAAAAAGGCTACAAACTAACAGAAAGGAGGCTTGGGATTAAAACCTCAATTTGAAAAAAAGGAAGAACCAACGGCAAGTTCAGAAGAGAGAATATTGACCGGACAACACAGTGAGCCTGATCAAGGAAAGGTATGCTGCGTTACATATAACCGATGGTTCCAGGGGAAAGAACCACAATGTAAAGTGTCGACAAATGATAACCAGGAAACAATCATTAGTCTTGCTAAAAATCTGAACATAAATGAGATAGTAGTTCTGGGTCATTGGTGCAGGACATGACACGGTGGCAAATGATGTGTGCCACCTCAAACCATGTATGAACGCCTTTTCAAGCTACTTCAATCCCTTCAACAAGAACACAAGATGTTGGTCCTTTCGACAAAGCGTTTAAACTTCTTGTGGATCAACAAAAAAGAAATCGGTGTTTCATGAACAGCAGAGTTTTCTGGTGCAGTCTTTATGTGATCAATACAAAAGAATTGTTTAAGATCTTGGAGTAAGGAATACAGACTACAACCATGCGGTAACACTAAAATGGAAAGTTGTTCAGCATTTTGACACTTGTATTGCAGTGTTTGATCAAAGCTGTGGCTCCACATTCATCTCCGCATCTCGGGTTTCTATTGGTGATGCTGTTGATAAACATTGTTTAAACAGGGGGTTTATCTGTTGATAAACAGATGGTTCCAGGTACATTCTATCATTTCCTTGGCAGACAGAGTGCACTTTCCGACAAATCAACAAGAGCGCGACAGAGACTCAGTCGACAGACAGAAGAAAATATCTTGATGAAAGCACAACAATTATTGCAGCACATGTGTGGTGTTATTGTTGTGGGGCCAGTTCTTGGTGGCGAGCACGACCGCGAGGGGGAGCAATAGAGTCGGCTCCACAGAACACACCGGAATTTAGGTCGCACCTTTCAGATAAATCTGAAAGTACGGATCCCACACAGGACAATAAACCGTCAATAATTGGACCGCGTGGAGTCGGGTTAATTGACAATTTCAATTTACCTAAGTACCCACACGGCAAAGCTTCCCAGGGAATTTACACCCGAGGCAGGCCTCGAGCGGAAAGAGCTGTTACCGTGATCGAACCGTGTGTAACCCGAGCGGATGGTTCCCGAGGCCCGTCGGTACAAATGTAGAACTGTGGCAACCGCCTTCCTAATCCCCACTACGCACCGTGGCAAACCAATGGCAGAAATGACTAAGAACTAACCGAAACCCCGTCACAGACGGATTTCGTTCATTCAACCACCCTCACCAGCTCACCCACACTCGAGGGACATGGACTGCCAGGGCGTGCTTGCCCCCGCCTACTCATCCCCGCCCTTGCCCCATTCCCCCGCCTCCCACCCCCCGCCTTCAATTTGCTTACCCCCGCCCAAAATTTTAATTACCCCGGCCCCACCCCCGCTTCTTCACTCCCCGCCCCCGTCTGTTGATTCCCCGCCCCACTTGCCCTGTCCACCCCCTCACACTCAACTCCACCGAATTCACCCAAGCCCCCGCCCAATCATCTCCCGCCCCATTCCCCCCCGTCTCCCGCTTTCAATTTGCTTACCCCCGCCCAAAAATATGCTTACCTTGCCCCCGCCCCCGCCTCTTCACTCCTCGCCCCGTCTCAATGAAAAGTGTTTATTCTGCTTCAGAGTTGAAGGTTGACTATTGCCACTATGTGCGATGCACTCTTCCAGGTACAAAGTTTCTTTCAGTCCAGGTCACAGTACCGAGAAAAACGTGAGGCGACTGCTGGGAGGAGCACAAAATTGGTCCTTCAGTATTAATATATAGAAGATACAATGTTTCTTGTTACATTTTTTGTGTCAAATTCACATTCCGAGGTCGTCAGCATGTGCAGAAGAGGGTTTTACATTGCAGACGCTATTTTCGAGGAGTGGAATTACACCTCTCAGCAGAACCGGTCTGTCGATGACAGACGTAGTGACGTCAGCGAATGACCGATGATGTCATGACGTCCTGATGCGTCTCAGCGGTGACATCACACGTCGCCATGGAAACGAATGTAAAACGAAGTGTTTATTCTGCTTCAGAGTTGAAGGTTGACTATTGGCACGATGTGCGATGCACTCTTACAGGTACGAAGTTTCTTTCAGTCCAGGTCACAGTACCGAGAAAAACGTGACGCGACCGCTTGGAGGAGCACAAAATTGGTCCTTCGGTATTAATATATAGACGAGCCGAAACCCCGTCACAGAAGGATTCCGTTCATTCAACCACCCTCACCAGCTCACCCACACTCGAGGGACATGGGCTGGACAGGGCTTGCTTGCCCCTGCCGACTCATCCCCCGCCCCTGCCCCATTCCCCCCCACCTCCCACCTCCACTTTCAATTTGCTTACCCCCCCCAAACATTTGCTTAACTTGCCCCCCGCCTCTTCACTCCCTGCCCGGTCTCTTCATCCCCCGCCCCCATCTCTTCACTCCCTGCCCCCGTCTCTTCATCCCACGCCCCCGTCTCTTCATCCCCCGCCCCTTCACTCCTCCGCCCCGCCTCTTCACTCCCTGCCCCCGCCCCTTCACTCCCTGCCCCCGTCTCTTCATCCCCCGCCCCCGCCTCTTCACTCCTCACCCCCGTCTCAACGAAAAGTGTTTATTCTGCTTCAGAGTTGAAGGTTGACTATTGCCACGATGTGCGATGCACTCTTACAGGTACGAAGTTTCTTTCAGTTCAGGTAACAGTACCGAGAAAAACGTGACGCGACCGCGAGGAGGAGCACAAAATTGGTCCTTCAATATTAATATATCGATAATAACGATCTCTTATAATGCTTCATCTTCCTCCTTCACACGTTCTGTTCTCATGACTCCCTCTCACCTTTCTCAAAAACTACCCCCTCACTTTTCTCCCTCAACTCTCCCCACTCAAACCTCTCCCACCATTCACCCCCCTCACTCACCCTTCTCAAAGTTGCCCTCCCCCTCGCATCCACAAAGCTCCCTCCTTCCCCTGCCCTCTCACCTCAATCTCATCACTCCACCTCTTCAAATCGTCAACTGCCTTCTGCCCCATCTTTCCCCCAGCACCGCAGAGCCTTTTCTCCCTCTCATCTGGCCCCTCCCCCCCGCAATTCTACTCTCCCCCACACTCTTTCAATAACTCTCCTAATCTCCACCCCTCCTCCCATGTCCGACCCTCCCCC
>NC_140978.1:38221500-38272500 GCF_056783735.1 Eptatretus burgeri | reverse complement strand
TGGTTTTTCGTGGATGTATTCGCGGTTTTTCGTGGGTGTATTTGTGGTTTTCGTGGATGTATTTATGGTTTTTCGTGGATGTATTTATGGTTTTTCGTGGGTGTATTTGTGGTTTTTCGTGGATGTATTCGCGGTTTTTCGTGGATGTATTTATGGTTTTTCGTGGATGTATTTATGGTTTTTCGTGGATGTATTTATGGTTTTTCGTGGATGTATTTGTGGTTTTTCGTGGATGTATTTGTGGTTTTTCGTGGGTGTATTTGCGGTGTTTCGTGGTTGTATTTGCGGTTTTTCTGACCTGCTTATACATTCATAGCACTGTGCTTCACGTAGTCACGTTTTTTTCGCAGGTGTATTCACGGTTTCTCTGACCTGCTTCTACATTATCGACCCTGTGCTTCACGTATTTGTGGTTTTTAGTGGATGTATTTGCGGTTTTTCGTGGATGTATTCACGGTTTTTCGTGGGTGTATTCGCGGTTTTTCGTGGGTGTATTCGCGGTTTTTCGTGGGTGTATTCGCGGTTTTTCGTGGATGTATTTGTGGTTTTTCGTGGATGTATTTGTGGTTTTTCGTGGGTGTATTCGCGGTTTTTCGTGGATGTATTTGTGGTTTTTCGTGGATGTATTCGCGGTTTTTCGTGGGTGTATTCGCGGTTTTTCGTGGGTGTATTCGCGGTTTTTCGTGGATGTATTCACGGTTTTTCGTGGGTGTATTCGCGGTTTTTCGTGGGTGTATTTGTGGTTTTTCGTGGATGTATTTGTGGTTTTTCGTGGGTGTATTCACGGTTTTTCGTGGATGTATTTGTGGTTTTTCGTGGATGTATTCGCGGTTTTTCGTGGATGTATTCGCGGTTTTTCGTGGATGTATTTGTGGTTTTTCGTGGATGTATTTGCGGGTTTTTCGTGGGTGTATTCGCGGGTTTTGTGTGGGTGTATTTGTGGTTTTTGAGGATGTATTTGTGGTTTTTCGTGAATGTATTTGTGGTTTTTCGTGAATGTATTTGTGGTTTTTCGTGAATGTATTTGTGGTTTTTCGTGGATGTATTTGTGGTTTTTCGTGGATGTATTTGTGGTTTTTCGTGGGTGTATTTGTGGATGTTCGTGGGTGTATTTGCGGGTTTTTTGTGGGTGTATTTGCGGGTTTTTTGTGGGTGTATTTGTGGATGTTCGTGGGTGTATTTGTGGATGTTCGTGGGTGTATTTGCGGTTTTTCATGGGTGTATTCGCGGTTTTTCGTGGATGTATTCGCGGTTTTTCGTGGGTGTATTCGCGGTTTTTCGTGGGTGTATTCGCGGTTTTTCGTGGGTGTATTCGCGGTTTTTCGTGGATGTATTTATGATTTTTCGTGGATGTATTTGTGGTTTTTCGTGGATGTATTTGTGGTTTTTCGTGGATGTATTTGTGGTTTTTCATGGGTGTATTCACGGTTTTTCGTGGGTGTATTCGCGGTTTTTCGTGGATGTATTCGCGGTTTTTCGTGGGTGTATTCGCGGTTTTTCGTGGGTGTATTCGCGGTTTTTCGTGGGTGTATTCGCGGTTTTTCGTGGGTGTATTCGCGGTTTTTCGTGGGTGTATTCGCGGTTTTTCGTGGATGTATTCGCGGTTTTTCGTGGATGTATTTGTGGTTTTTCGTGGATGTATTCGCGGTTTTTCGTGGGTGTATTCGCGGTTTTTCGTGGATGTATTTGTGGTTTTTCGTGGATGTATTCGCGGTTTTTCGTGGATGTATTTATGGTTTTTCGTGGATGTATTTATGGTTTTTCGTGGATGTATTTATGGTTTTTCGTGGATGTATTTGTGGTTTTTCGTGGGTGTATTTGCGGTGTTTCGTGATTGTATTTGCGGTTTTTCTGACCTGCTTATACATTCATAGCACTGTGCTTCACGTAGTCACGTTTTTTCGCAGGTGTATTCACGGTTTCTCTGACCTGCTTCTACATTATCGACCCTGTGCTTCACGTATTTGTGGTTTTTAGTGGATGTATTTGCGGTTTTTCGTGGATGTATTCACGGTTTTTCGTGGGTGTATTCGCGGTTTTTCGTGGGTGTATTTGTGGTTTTTCGTGGATGTATTCGCGGTTTTTCGTGGATGTATTCGCGGTTTTTCGTGGGTGTATTCGCGGTTTTTCGTGGATGTATTTGTGGTTTTTCGTGGATGTATTTGTGGTTTTTCGTGGATGTATTTGTGGTTTTTCGTGGATGTATTCGCGGTTTTTCGTGGATGTATTTGTGGTTTTTCGTGGATGTATTTGTGGTTTTTCGTGGATGTATTTGCGGGTTTTTCGTGGGTGTATTCGCGGGTTTTTTGTGGGTGTATTTGTGGTTTTTGAGGATGTATTTGTGGTTTTTCGTGAATGTATTTGTGGTTTTTCGTGAATGTATTTGTGGTTTTTCGTGGATGTATTTGTGGTTTTTCGTGGATGTATTTGTGGTTTTTCGTGGATGTATTTGTGAATGTTCGTGGGTGTATTTGCGGCATTTTTGTGGGTGTATTTGCAGATTTTTTGTGGGTGTTTTTGTGGATGTTCGTGGGGGTATTTGTGGATGTTCGTGGGTGTATTTGCGGTTTTTCATGGGTGTATTCACGGTTTTTCGTGGGTGTAGTCGCGGTCTTTGGTGGATGTCTTCGCGGTCGTGCCTGGGTGTATTCGCGGTGGTTCGTGGGTGTATCGGCGGTTTTTCGTGGGTGTATGCGCGGCTTTTCGTGGATGTATTTGTGGTTTTTCGTGGATGTATTCGCGGTTTTTCGTGGGTGTATTCGCGGTTTTTCGTGGATGTATTTGTGGTTTTTCGTGGATGTATTTGTGGTTTTTCGTGGATGTATTTGTGGTTTTTCGTGGATGTATTTGTGGTTTTTCATGGGTGTATTCACGGTTTTTCGTGGGTGTATTCGCGGTTTTTCGTGGATGTATTCGCGGTTTTCGTGGGTGTATGCGCGGTGTTTCGTGGGTGTATTCGCGGTTTTTCGTGGGTGTATTCGCGGTTTTTCGTGGGTGTATTCGCGGTTTTTCGTGGGTGTATTTGTGGTTTTTCGTGGGTGTATTCGCGGTTTTTCGTGGATGTATTTGTGGTTTTTCGTGGATGTATTCGCGGTTTTTCGTGGGTGTATTCGCGGTTTTTCGTGGATGTATTTATGATTTTTCGTGGATGTATTTGTGGTTTTTCGTGGATGTATTCGCGGTTTTTCGTGGATGTATTTGTGGTTTTTCGTGGATGTATTTGTGGTTTTTCGTGGGTGTATTTGCGGTTTTTCGTGGTTGTATTTGCGGTTTTTCGTGGATGTATTCGCGGTTTTTCGTGGGTGTATTCGCGGTTTTTCGTGGGTGTATTCGCGGTTTTTCGTGGGTGTATTTGTGGTTTTTCGTGGATGTATTCGCGGTTTTTCGTGGATGTATTTATGGTTTTTCGTGGATGTATTTATGGTTTTTCGTGGATGTATTTATGGTTTTTCGTGGATGTATTTGTGGTTTTTCGTGGGTGTATTTGCGGTGTTTCGTGGTTGTATTTGCGGTTTTTCTGACCTGCTTATACATTCATAGCACTGTGCTTCACGTAGTCACGTTTTTTCGCAGGTGTATTCACGGTTTCTCTGACCTGCTTCTACATTATCGACCCTGTGCTTCACGTATTTGTGGTTTTTAGTGGATGTATTCACGGTTTTTCGTGGGTGTATTCGCGGTTTTTCGTGGGTGTATTCGCGGTTTTTCGTGGGTGTATTCGCGGTTTTTCGTGGATGTATTTGTGGTTTTTCGTGGATGTATTCGCGGTTTTTCGTGGGTGTATTCGCGGTTTTTCGTGGATGTATTTATGGTTTTTCGTGGATGTATTTGTGGTTTTTCGTGGATGTATTCGCGGTTTTTCGTGGATGTATTTGTGTTTTTCGTGGATGTATTTGTGGTTTTTCGTGGATGTATTTGCGGTTTTTCGTGGATGTATTCGCGGTTTTTCGTGGGTGTATTCGCGGTTTTTCGTGGATGTATTTGTGTTTTTCGTGGATGTATTTGTGGTTTTTCGTGGATGTATTTGTGGTTTTTCGTGGGTGTATTTGCGGTTTTTCGTGGTTGTATTCGCGGTTTTTCGTGGGTGTATTCGCGGTTTTTCGTGGGTGTATTTATGATTTTTCGTGGGTGTATTCGCGGTTTTTCGTGGGTGTATTCGCGGTTTTTCGTGGGTGTATTCGCGGTTTTTCGTGGGTGTATTCGCGGTTTTTCGTGGATGTATTTATGATTTTTCGTGGATGTATTTGTGGTTTTTCATGGGTGTGTTTGTGGTTTTTCGTGGATGTATTTGTGGTTTTTCGTGGTTTTATTTGTGGTTTTTCGTGGATGTATTTGTGGTTTTTCGTGGATGTATTTGTTGTTTTTCGTGGGTGTATTTGCGGTTTTTCGTGGGTGTATTTGCGGTTTTTCGTGGCTGTATTTGCGGTTTTTCGTGGGTGTATTTGCGGTTTTTCGTGGGTGTATTTGGTTTTTCGTGGATGTATTTGTAGTTTTTTGTGGTTTTCGTAGATGTCTTTGTGGTTTTTCGTGGATGTATTTGTGGTTTTTCGTGGATGTATTCGCGGTTTTTCGTGGGTGTATTCGCGGTTTTTCGTGGATGTATTTATGGTTTTTCGTGGATGTATTTGCGGTTTTTCGTGGATGTATTCGCGGTTTTTCGTGGATGTATTTGTGTTTTTCGTGGATGTATTTGTGGTTTTTCGTGGATGTATTTGCGGTTTTTCGTGGGTGTATTTGCGGTTTTCGTGGATGTATTCGCGGTTTTTCGTGGGTGTATTCGCGGTTTTTCGTGGCTGTATTCGCGGTTTTTCGTGGCTGTATTCGCGGTTTTTCGTGGGTGTATTCGCGGTTTTTCGTGGGTGTATTCGCGGGTTTTCGTGGATGTATTTGTGGGTTTTCATGGGTGTGTTTGTGGTTTTTCGTGGATGTATTTGTGGTTTTTCGCGGTTTTATTTGTGCTTTTTCGCGGACGTATTTGTGGTTTTTCGTGGATGTATTTGTTGTTTTTCGTGGGTGTATTTGCGGTTTTTCGTGGGTGTATTTGCGGTTTTTCGTGGGTGTATTTGCGGTTTTTCGTGGGTGTATTTGGTTTTTCGTGGATGTATTTGTAGTTTTTTGTGGTTTTCGTAGATGTCTTTGTGGTTTTTCGTGGATGTATTTGTGGTTTTTCGTTCGTGTATATGTGAATGTATGTTTTTTGTGGGTGTATTTGTGGATGTATGTGTTTTTTGTGGGTGTATTCGCGGTTTTTCGTGGGTGTTTTTGTGGTTTTTCGTGGGTGTATTCGCAGTTTTTCGTGGATGTATTTGTAGTTTTTGTGGTTTTCGTAGATGTCTTTGTGGTTTTTCGTGGATGTATTTGTGGCTTTTCGTTCGTGTGTATGTGGATGTATGTTTTTTGTGGGTGTATTTGTGGATGTGTGTGGTTTTTGTGGGTGTATTCGTGGTTTTTCATGGGTGTTTTTGTGGTTTTTCGTGGGTGTATTCGCAGTTTTTCGTGGATGTATTAACGGTTTTTCGTGGGTGTATTCGTGGTTTTTCGTGGATGTATTTGTGGTTTTTCGTGGGTGTATTTGTGGTTTTTCGTGGGTGTATTCGTGGTTTTCGTGGGTGTATTCGTGGTTTTTCGTGGATGTATTTGTGGTTTTTCGTGGGTGTATTTGTGGTTTTTCGTGCGTGTATTTGCGGTTTTTCGTGGGTGTATTTGCGGTTTTTCGTGGATGTATTCACGGTTTTTCGTGGGTGTATTCGCGGTTTTTTGTGGGTGTATTCGCGATTTTTCGTGGATGTGTTCGCGGTTTTTCGTGGATGTGTTCGCGGTTTTTCGTGGATGTATTAACGGTTTTTCGTGGGTGTATTCGTGGTTTTTCGTGGATGTATTCGCGGTTTTTCGTGCATGTATTTGTGGTTTTTCGTGGGTGTATTTGTGGTTTTTCGTGGGTGTATTTGTGGTTTTTCGTGGGTGTATTTGTGGTTTTTCGTGGGTGTATTTGCGGTTTTTCGTGGATGTATTTATGGTTTTTCGTGGGTGTATTCGCGGTTTTTCGTGGATGTATTCGCGGTTTTTCGTGGATGTATTTATGGTTTTTCGTGGATGTATTTATGGTTTTTCGTGGGTGTATTTGCGGTTTTTCGTGGGTGTATTCGTGGTTTTTCGTGGATGTATTTGTGGTTTTTCGTGGGTGTATTTGCGGTTTTTCGTGGGTGTATTCGTGGTTTTTCGTGGGTGTATTCGCGGTTTTTCGTGGGTGTATTCGCGGTTTTTCGTGGATGTATTTATGATTTTTCGTGGATGTATTTGTGGTTTTTCGTGGATGTATTCGCGGTTTTTCGTGGATGTATTTGTGGTTTTTCGTGGATGTATTTATGGTTTTTCGTGGATGTATTTATGGTTTTTCGTGGGTGTATTTGTGGTTTTTCGTGGATGTATTCGCGGTTTTTCGTGGATGTATTTATGGTTTTTCGTGGATGTATTTATGGTTTTTCGTGGATGTATTTATGGTTTTTCGTGGATGTATTTGTGGTTTTTCGTGGATGTATTTGCGGTTTTTCGTGGTTGTATTCGCGGTTTTTCGTGGGTGTATTCGCGGTTTTTCGTGGGTGTATTCGCGGTTTTTCGTGGGTGTATTCGCGGTTTTTCGTGGGTGTATTCGCGGTTTTTCGTGGGTGTATTCGCGGTTTTTCGTGGGTGTATTTTTGATTTTTCGTGGATGTATTTGTGGTTTTTCATGGGTGTGTTTGTGGTTTTTCGTGGATGTATTTGTGGTTTTTCGTGGTTTTATTTGTGGTTTTTCGTGGATGTATTTGTGGTTTTTCGTGGATGTATTTGTTGTTTTTCGTGGGTGTATTTGCGGTTTTTCGTGGGTGTATTTGCGGTTTTGCGTGGGTGTATTTGCGGTTTTTCGTGGGTGTATTTGCGGTTTTTCGTGGGTGTATTTGGTTTTTCGTGGATGTATTTGTAGTTTTTTGTGGTTTTCGTAGATGTCTTTGTGGTTTTTCGTGGATGTATTTGTGGTTTTTCGTGGATGTATTCGCGGTTTTTCGTGGGTGTATTCGCGGTTTTTCGTGGATGTATTTATGGTTTTTCGTGGATGTATTTGTGGTTTTTCGTGGATGTATTCGCGGTTTTTCGTGGATGTATTTGTGGTTTTTCATGGGTGTGTTTGTGGTTTTTCGTGGATGTATTTGTGGTTTTTCGTGGTTTTATTTGTGGTTTTTCGTGGATGTATTTGTGGTTTTTCGTGGATGTATTTGTTGTTTTTCATGGGTGTATTTGCGGTTTTTCGTGGGTGTATTTGCGGTTTTTCGTGGGTGTATTTGCGGTTTTTCGTGGGTGTATTTGCGCTTTTTCGTGGGTGTATTTGCGGTTTTTCGTGGGTGTATTTGGTTTTTCGTGGATGTATTTGTAGTTTTTGTGGTTTTCGTAGATGTCTTTGTGGTTTTTCGTGGATGTATTTGTGGTTTTTCGTTCGTGTATATGTGAATGTATGTTTTTTGTGGGTGTATTTGTGGATGTATGTGTTTTTTGTGGGTGTATTCGCGGTTTTTCGTGGGTGTTTTTGTGGTTTTTCGTGGGTGTATTCGCAGTTTTTCGTGGATGTATTTGTAGTTTTTGTGGTTTTCGTAGATGTCTTTGTGGTTTTTCGTGGATGTATTTGTGGTTTTTCGTTCGTGTGTATGTGGATGTATGTTTTTTGTGGGTGTATTTGTGGATGTGTGTGGTTTTTGTGGGTGTATTCGTGGTTTTTCATGGGTGTTTTTGTGGTTTTTCGTGGGTGTATTCGCAGTTTTTCGTGGATGTATTAACGGTTTTTCGTGGGTGTATTCGTGGTTTTTCGTGGATGTATTTGTGGTTTTTCGTGGGTGTATTTGTGGTTTTTCGTGGGTGTATTCGTGGTTTTTCGTGGGTGTATTCGTGGTTTTTCGTGGATGTATTTGTGGTTTTTCGTGGGTGTATTTGTGGTTTTTCGTGGGTGTATTTGCGGTTTTTCGTGGGTGTATTTGCGGTTTTTCGTGGATGTATTCACGGTTTTTCGTGGGTGTATTCGCGGTTTTTTGTGGGTGTATTCGCGATTTTTCGTGGATGTGTTCGCGGTTTTTCGTGGATGTGTTCGCGGTTTTTCGTGGGATGTATTCGCGATTTTTCGTGGATGTGTTCGCTATTTGTGGTTTTTCGTGGATGTGTATTTGTGGTTTTTCGTGGATGTATTCGCGGTTTTTCGTGGATGTATTTGTGGTTTTTCGTGGGTGTATTTGTGGTTTTTCGTGGGTGTATTTGTGGTTTTTCGTGGGTGTATTTGTGGTTTTTCGTGGGTGTATTTGCGGTTTTTCGTGGATGTATTTATGGTTTTTCGTGGGTGTATTTGCGGTTTTTCGTGGTGTATTCGCGGTTTTCGTGGATGTATTTTCGCGGTTTTTCGTGGATGTATTTATGGTTTTTCGTGGGTGTATTTGCGGTTTTTCGTGGGTGTATTCGTGGTTTTTCGTGGATGTATTTGTGGTTTTCGTGGATGTATTTGTGGTTTTTCGTGGGTGTATTTGCGGTTTTTCGTGGGTGTATTCGCGGTTTTTCGTGGGTGTATTCGCGGTTTTTCGTGGGTGTATTCGCGGTTTTTCGTGGATGTATTTATGATTTTTCGTGGATGTATTTGTGGTTTTTCGTGGATGTATTCGCGGTTTTTCGTGGATGTATTTGTGGTTTTCGTGGATGTATTTGTGGTTTTTCGTGGATGTATTTGTGGTTTTTCGTGGGTGTATTTGTGGTTTTTCGTGGATGTATTCGCGGTTTTTCGTGGATGTATTTATGGTTTTTCGTGGATGTATTTATGGTTTTTCGTGGATGTATTTGTGGTTTTTCGTGGATGTATTTGTGGTTTTTCGTGGATGTATTTGCGGTTTTTCGTGGGTGTATTCGCGGTTTTTCGTGGGTGTATTCGCGGTTTTTCGTGGGTGTATTCGCGGTTTTTCGTGGGTGTATTCGCGGTTTTTCGTGGGTGTATTCGCGGTTTTTTCGTGGGATGTATTTCGCGGTTTTTCGTGGGTGTATTTCGCGGTTTCCTTTTTCGTGGGATGTATTTATGATTTTTCGTGGATGTATTTGTGGTTTTTCATGGGTGTGTTTCGTGGTTTTTCGTGGGATGTATTTCGTTGGTTTTTCGTGGATGTATTTGTTCGCGGTTTTTCTGTGGATGTGTATTTGCGGTTTTTCGTGGGATGTATTTGCGGTTTTTCGTGGGATGTATTTGCGGTTTTTCGTGGTGTGTATTGTGGCGGTTTTTCGTGGGTGTATTTGGTTTTTCGTGGATGTATTTCGTGGGTAGTTTTTTGTGGTTTTTCGTAGATGCATTTCCTATGGTTTTTTCGTGGATTTATTTGTGGTTTTTCATGTTCGTGTATCGTGGATGTATGTATTTTTGTGGGTGTATTTCGTGGATGTATGTGGTTTTTTGCTGGGTGTATTCGCGGTGGTTTTCGTGGATGTGTATTTGTGGTTTTTCGTGGGTGTTTTTGTGGTTTTTCGTGGGTGTATTCGCAGTTTTTTCGTGGATGTATTTGTAGTTTTTTGTGGTTTTCGTAGATGTCTTTGTGGTTTTTCGTGATGTATTTCGTGGTTTTTCGTTCGTGATGTATGTGGATGTATGTTTTTTCGTGGGATGTATTTGTGGATGTGTGTGGTTTTTGTGGGATGTATTCGTGGTTTTTCATGGGTGTTTTTGTGGTTTTTCGTAGGTGTATTCGCGGTTCTTCGTGGACGTATTCGCGGTTTTTCGTGGATGTATTCGCCGTTCTTCGTGGACGTATTCGTGGTTTTTCGTGGGATGTATTTGTGGTTTTTCGTGGGATGTATTCGTGGTTTTTCGTGGGTGTATTCGTGGTTTTTCGTGGATTTACGTGGTTTTTCGTGGAGTGTATTTGTGGTTTTTCGTGGGATGTATTTCGCGGTTTTTCGTGGATGTATTCACGGTACGTATTTCGTGGCTCGTGTGCATTTCGCGGCTTTTTCGTGGGCTGGCTCAGCGATTTTTCGTGGGATGTGTTCGCGGCGTTTTTCGTGGGATGTATTCGCGGTTTCCTTCGGTGGATGTGTATTCGCTGTTTTCGATGTATTTGTGGTTTTTCGTTCTGGGGTATTTGTGGTTTTTCGTGGGATGGCCTGTGTTTGTGGGGTGTATTTGGTGTTTTTCGTGGATGTATTTATGGTTTTTTCGTGGATGTATTCGCTGGTTTTTCGTGGATGTATTTATGGTTTTTCGTGGGTGTATTTGCTAGTGTTTTCGTGGGTGTATTCGTGGTTTTTCGCGGGATGTATTTGTGGTTTTTCGGTGGGTGTATTTGGCGGTTTTTCGTATTCGTATACAGGTTGTATTCGCTGTTTTTCGGGTGTATTCGCGTTATACATTCGTGGATGTATTTCCACGTAGTCACGTTTTTTCGCAGGTGTATTTGTGGTTTTTCGTGGGACCTGCTATTTATGGACCCTGTTTTCGTGATGTATTTGCGTTTTTCGTGGGATGTATTCACGTGGGTTTTTCGTGGGTGTATTCTCGCGGTTTTTCGTGGGTGTATTCGCTAGTTTTTCGTGGATGTATTTATGATTTTTCGTGGATGTATTCGCTAAGCTGTGGGTGTATTCGCTGTTTTTCGTGGATGTATTTATGGATTTTTCGTGGATGTATTTGTGGTTTTTCGTGGATGTATTTGTATTCCGCGGTTTTTCGTGGATGTATTTGTGTTTTTCGTGGATGTATTTGTGGTGGTTTTTCGTGGGATGTATTTGCGGTTTTTTCGTGGTTGTATTTGCGGTTTTTCGTGGATGTATTCGGCGTTTTTCGTGGGTGTATTCGGGCGGTTTTTCGGTGGGTGTATTCGCGTTTTTCGTGGGTGTATTCGCGTTTTTCGTGGGTGTATTTGTGGTGGGATGTATTCGCTGGTTTTTCGATGTATTTATGGTTTTTCGTGGATGTATTTATGGTTTTTCGTGGATGTATTTATGGTTTTTCGTGGATGTATTTATGGTTTTTCGTGGATGTATTTGTGGTTTTTCGTGGGTGTATTTGCGGTGTTTCGTGGTTGTATTTGCGGTTTTTCTGACCTGCTTATACATTCATAGCACTGTGCTTCACGTAGTCACGTTTTTTCGCAGGTGTATTCACGGTTTCTCTGACCTGCTTCTACATTATCGACCCTGTGCTTCACGTATTTGTGGTTTTTAGTGGATGTATTCACGGCTTTTCGTGGGTGTGCCTGCGGGTTACGTGGGTGTATTCGCGGTTTTTCGTGGGTGTATTTGTGGTTTTTCGTGGATGTTTTCGCGGTTTTTCGTGGGTGTATTCGCGTTTTTTCGTGGATGTATTTATGTTTTTTCGTGGATTTATTTGTGTTTTTACGTGGATTTATTCGCGGTTTTTCGTTGATGTATTTGTATTTTTTGTGGATGTATTTGTGGTTTTTCGTGGATGTATTTGCGGTTTTTCGTGGATGTATTTGCGGTTTTTCGTGGTTGTATTCGCGGTTTTTCGTGGGTGTATTCCGCGGTTTTTCGTGGGTGTATTCGTTGCTCTTTTTCGTGGGTGTATTCGCGGTTTTTCGTGGGTGTATTCGCGGTTTTTCGTGGGTGTATTCGCGGTTTTTCGTGGGTGTATTCGCGGTTTTTCGTGGATGTATTTATGATTTTTCGTGGATGTATTTGTGGTTTTTCATGGGTGTGTTTGTGGTTTTTCGTGATGTATTTGTGGTTTTTCGTGGATGTATTTGTTGTTTTTCGTGGGTGTATTTGCGGTTTTTCGTGGGTGTATTTGCGGTTTTTCGTGGGCTGTATTTGCGGTTTTTCGTGGGTGTATTTTAAGTGTTTTTCGTGGGTCTATTTGGTTTTTCGTGGATGTATTTGTAGTTTTTTGTGGTTTTCGTAGATGTCTTTGTGCTTTTTCGTGGATGTATTTGTGGTTTTTCGTTCGTGTATATGTGGATGTATGTTTTTTGTGGGTGTATTTGTGGATGTATGTGTTTTTTGTGGGTGTATTCGCGGTATTTCGTGGGTGTTTTTGTGGTTTTTCGTGGGTGTATTCGCAGTTTTTCGTGGATGTATTTGTAGTTTTTGTGGTTTTCGTAGATGTCTTTGTGGTTTTTCGTGGATGTATTTGTGGTTTTTCGTTCGTGTGTATGTGGATGTATGTTTTTTGTGGGTGTATTTGTGGATGTGTGTGGTTTTTGTGGGTGTATTCGTGGTTTTTCATGGGTGTTTTTGTGGTTTTTCGTGGGTGTATTCGCAGTTTTTCGTGGATGTATTAACGGTTTTTCGTGGGTGTATTCGTGGTTTTTCGTGGATGTATTTGTGGTTTTTCGTGGGTGTATTTGTGGTTTTTCGTGGGTGTATTCGTGGTTTTTCGTGGGTGTATTCGTGGTTTTTCGTGGATGTATTTGTGGTTTTTCGTGGGTGTATTTGTGGTTTTTCGTGGGTGTATTTGTGGTTTTTCGTGGGTGTATTTGTGGTTTTTCGTGGGTGTATTTGCGGTTTTTCGTGGATGTATTTATGGTTTTTGTGGATGTATTCGCGGTTTTTCGTGGATGTATTTATGGTTTTTCGTGGGTGTATTTGCGGTTTTTCGTGGGTGTATTCGTGGTTTTTCGTGGGATGTATTTGTGGTTTTTCGTGGGTGTATTAGCGGTTCTTCGTGGACGTATTCGCGGTTCTTCGTGGACGTATTCGCGGTTCTTCGTGGACGTATTCGCGGTTCTTCGTGGACGTATTCGCGGTTCTTCGTGGACGTATTCGCGGTTCTTCGTGGACGTATTCGCGGTTCTTCGTGGACGTATTCGCGGTTTTTCGTGGGTGTATTTGTGGTTTTTCGTGGGTGTATTCGCGGTTTTTCGTGGGTGTATTCGCGGTTTTTCGTGGATGTATTTATGATTTTTCGTGGATGTATTCGCGGTTTTTCGTGGGTGTATTCGTGGTTTTTCGTGGATGTATTTGTGGTTTTTCGTGGATGTATTTATGGTTTTTCGTGGATGTATTCGCGGTTTTCGTGGATGTATTTGTGGTGTCTCGTGGATGCATTTGTGGTTTTTCGTGGGTGTATTTGCGGTTTTTCGTGGTTGTATTTGCGGTTTTTCGTGGATGTATTCGCGGTTTTTCGTGGGTGTATTCGCGGTTTTTCGTGGGTGTATTCGCGGTTTTTCGTGGGTATATTCGCGGTTTTTCGTGGGTGTATTTGTGGTTTTTCGTGGATGTATTCGCGGTTTTTCGTGGATGTATTTATGGTTTTTCGTGGATGTATTTATGGTTTTTCGTGGATGTATTTATGGTTTTTCGTGGATGTATTTGTGGTTTTTCGTGGGTGTATTTGCGGTGTTTCGTGGTTGCATTTGCGGTTTTTCTGACCTGCTTATACATTCATAGCACTGTGCTTCACGTAGTCACGTTTTTTCGCAGGTGTATTCACGGTTTCTCTGACCTGCTTCTACATTATCGACCCTGTGCTTCACGTATTTGTGGTTTTTAGTGGATGTATTCACGGTTTTTCGTGGGTGTATTCGCGGTTTTTCGTGGGTGTATTTGCGGTTTTTCGTGGTTGTATTTGCGGTTTTTCGTGGGTGTATTCGCGGTTTTTCGTGGGTGTATTCGCGGTTTTTCGTGGGTGTATTCGCGGTTTTTCGTGGATGTATTTGTGGTTTTTCGTGGATGTATTCGCGGTTTTTCGTGGGTGTATTCGCGGTTTTTCGTGGATGTATTTATGGTTTTTCGTGGATGTATTTGTGGTTTTTCGTGGATGTATTCGCGGTTTTTCGTGGATGTATTTGTGTTTTTCGTGGATGTATTTGTGGTTTTTCGTGGATGTATTTGCGGTTTTTCGTGGATGTATTTGCGGTTTTTCGTGGTTGTATTCGCGGTTTTTCGTGGGTGTATTCGCGGTTTTTCGTGGGTGTATTCGCGGTTTTTCGTGGGTGTATTCGCGGTTTTTCGTGGGTGTATTCGCGGTTTTTCGTGGGTGTATTCGCGGTTTTTCGTGGATGTATTTATGATTTTTCGTGGATGTATTTGTGGTTTTTCATGGGTGTGTTTGTGGTTTTTCGTGGATGTATTTGTGGTTTTTCGTGGTTTTATTTGTGGTTTTTCGTGGATGTATTTGTGGTTTTTCGTGGATGTATTTGTTGTTTTTCGTGGGTGTATTTGCGGTTTTTCGTGGGTGTATTTGCGGTTTTTCGTGGGTGTATTTGCGGTTTTTCGTGGGTGTATTTGCGGTTTTTCGTGGGTGTATTTGGTTTTTCGTGGATGTATTTGTAGTTTTTGTGGTTTTCGTAGATGTCTTTGTGGTTTTTCGTGGATGTATTTGTGGTTTTTCGTGGATGTATTCGCGGTTTTTCGTGGGTGTATTCGCGGTTTTTCGTGGATGTATTTATGGTTTTTCGTGGATGTATTTGTGGTTTTTCGTGGATGTATTCGCGGTTTTCGTGGATGTATTTGTGTTTTTCGTGGATGTATTTGTGGTTTTTCGTGGATGTATTTGCGGTTTTTCGTGGGTGTATTTGCGGTTTTTCGTGGGTGTATTTGCGGTTTTTCGTGGGTGTATTCGCGGTTTTTCGTGGGTGTATTCGCGGTTTTTCGTGGGTGTATTCGCGGTTTTTCGTGGGTGTATTCGCGGTTTTTCGTGGGTGTATTCGCGGTTTTTCGTGGGTGTATTCGCGGTTTTTCGTGGGTGTATTCGCGGTTTTTCGTGGGTGTATTCGCGGTTTTTCGTGGATGTATTTATGATTTTTCGTGGATGTATTTGTGGTTTTTCATGGGTGTGTTTGTGGTTTTTCGTGGATGTATTTGTGGTTTTTCGTGGTTTTATTTGTGGTTTTTCGTGGATGTATTTGTGGTTTTTCGTGGATGTATTTGCGGTTTTTCGTGGGTGTATTTGCGGTTTTTCGTGGGTGTATTTGCGGTTTTTCGTGGGTGTATTTGCGGTTTTTCGTGGGTGTATTTGGTTTTTCGTGGATGTATTTGTAGTTTTTGTGGTTTTCGTAGATGTCTTTGTGGTTTTTCGTGGATGTATTTGTGGTTTTTCGTTCGCGCATATGTGAATGTATGTTTTTTGTGGGTGTATTTGTGGATGTATGTGTTTTTTGTGGGTGTATTCGCGGTTTTTCGTGGGTGTTTTTGTGGTTTTTCGTGGGTGTATTCGCAGTTTTTCGTGGATGTATTTGTAGTTTTTTGTGGTTTTCGTAGATGTCTTTGTGGTTTTTCGTGGATGTATTTGTGGTTTTTCGTTCGTGTGTATGTGGATGTATGTTTTTTGTGGGTGTTTTTGTGGATGTGTGTGGTTTTTGTGGGTGTATTCGTGGTTTTTCATGGGTGTTTTTGTGGTTTTTCGTGGGTGTATTCGCAGTTTTTCGTGGATGTATTAACGGTTTTTCGTGGGTGTATTCGTGGTTTTTCGTGGATGTATTTGTGGTTTTTCGTGGGTGTATTTGTGGTTTTTCGTGGGTGTATTCGTGGTTTTTCGTGGGTGTATTCGTGGTTTTTCGTGGATGTATTTGTGGTTTTTCGTGGGTGTATTTGCGGTTTTTCGTGGATGTATTCACGGTTTTTCGTGGGTGTATTCGCGGTTTTTTGTGGGAGTATTCGCGATTTTTCGTGGATGTGTTCGCGGTTTTTCGTGGATGTGTTCGCGGTTTTTCGTGGATGTATTCGCGGTTTTTCGTGGATGTATTTGTGGTTTTTCGTGGGTGTATTTGTGGTTTTTCGTGGGTGTATTTGTGGTTTTTCGTGGGTGTATTTGTGGTTTTTCGTGGGTGTATTTGCGGTTTTTCGTGGATGTATTTATGGTTTTTTGTGGATTTATTTGTGGTTTTTCGTGGATGTATTTGTGGTTTTTCGTGGGTGTATTTGCGGTTTTTCGTGGGTGTATTCGTGGTTTTTCGTGGGTGTATTCTCGCTTTTTCGTGGGTGTATCCGCGGTTTTTCGTGGATGTATTTATTATTTTTCGTGGATGTATTTGTTGTTTTTCGTGGATGTATTCGCGGTTTTTCGTGGATGTATTTATGGTTTTTCGTGGATGTATTTATGGTTTTTCGTGGATGTATTTATGGTTTTTCGTGGGTGTATTTGTGGTTTTTCGTGGATGTATTCGCGGTTTTTCGTGGATGTATTTATGGTTTTTCGTGGATGTATTTGTGGTTTTTCGTAGATGTCTTTGTGGTTTTTCGTGGATGTATTTGTAGTTTTTTGTGGTTTTCGTAGATGTCTTTGTGGTTTTTCGTGGATGTATTTGCGGTTTTTCGTGGATGTATTTGTGGTTTTTCGTGGGTGTATTTGCGGTTTTTCGTGGATGTATTCGCGGTTTTTCGTGGATGTATTTGCGGTTTTTCGTGGATGTATTTGCGGTTTTTCGTGGTTGTATTCGCGGTTTTTCGTGGGTGTATTCGCGGTTTTTCGTGGGTGTATTCGCGGTTTTTCGTGGGTGTATTCGCGGTTTTTCGTGGGTGTATTCGCAGTTTTTCGTGGGTGTATTCGCGGTTTTTCGTGGGTGTATTCGCGGTTTTTCGTGGGTGTATTCGCGGTTTTTCGTGGATGTATTTATGATTTTTCGTGGATGTATTTGTGGTTTTTCATGGGTGTGTTTGTGGTTTTTCGTGGATGTATTTGTGGTTTTTCGTGGATGTATTTGTGGTTTTTCGTGGATGTATTTGTGGTTTTTCGTGGATGTATTTGTTGTTTTTCGTGGGTGTATTTGCGGTTTTTCGTGGGTGTATTTGCGGTTTTTCGTGGGTGTATTTGCGGTTTTTCGTGGGTGTATTTGCGGTTTTTCGTGGGTGTATTTGGTTTTTCGTGGATGTATTTGTAGTTTTTGTGGTTTTCGTAGATGTCTTTGTGGTTTTTCGTGGATGTATTTGTGGTTTTTCGTTCGTGTGTATGTGGATGTATGTTTTTTGTGGGTGTATTTGTGGATGTGTGTGGTTTTTGTGGGTGTATTCGTGGTTTTTCATGGGTGTTTTTGTGGTTTTTCGTGGGTGTATTCGCAGTTTTTCGTGGATGTATTAACGGTTTTTCGTGGGTGTATTCGTGGTTTTTCGTGGATGTATTTGTGGTTTTTCGTGGGTGTATTTGTGGTTTTTCGTGGGTGTATTCGTGGTTTTTCGTGGGTGTATTCGTGGTTTTTCGTGGATGTATTTGTGGTTTTTCGTGGGTGTATTTGTGGTTTTTCGTGGGTGTATTTGCGGTTTTTCGTGGGTGTATTTGCGGTTTTTCGTGGATGTATTCACGGTTTTTCGTGGGTGTATTCGCGGTTTTTGTGGGTGTATTCGCGATTTTTCGTGGATGTGTTCGCGGTTTTTCGTGGATGTGTTCGCGGTTTTTCGTGGATGTATTCGCGGTTTTTCGTGGATGTATTTGTGGTTTTTCGTGGGTGTATTTGTGGTTTTTCGTGGATGTATTTGTGGTTTTTCGTGGGTGTATTTGTGGTTTTTCGTGGGTGTATTTGCGGTTTTTCGTGGATGTATTTATGGTTTTTGTGGATGTATTCGCGGTTTTTCGTGGATGTATTTATGGTTTTTCGTGGGTGTATTTGCGGTTTTTCGTGGGTGTATTCGTGGTTTTTCGTGGATGTATTTATGGTTTTTCGTGGGTGTATTTGTGGTTTTTCGTGGGTGTATTTGTGGTTTTTCGTGGGTGTATTTGCGGTTTTTCGTGGATGTATTTATGGTTTTTTGTGGATGTATTCGCGGTTTTTCGTGGATGTATTTATGGTTTTTCGTGGGTGTATTTGCGGTTTTTCGTGGGTGTATTCGTGGTTTTTCGTGGATGTATTTATGGTTTTTCGTGGGTGTATTTGCGGTTTTTCGTGGGTGTATTCGTGGTTTTTCGTGGATGTATTTGTGGTTTTTCGTGGGTGTATTTGCGGTTTTTCGTGGGTGTATTCGCGGTTTTTCGTGGGTGTATTCGCGGTTTTTCGTGGATGTATTTATGATTTTTCGTGGATGTATTTGTGGTTTTTCGTGGATGTATTTGCGGTTTTTCGTGGGTGTATTCGCGGTTTTTCGTGGGTGTATTTGTGGTTTTTCGTGGATGTATTCGCGGTTTTTCGTGGATGTATTTGTGGTTTTTCGTGGATGTATTTATGGTTTTTCGTGGATGTATTTATGGTTTTTCGTGGGTGTATTTGTGGTTTTTCGTGGATGTATTCGCGGTTTTTCGTGGATGTATTTATGGTTTTTCGTGGATGTATTTATGGTTTTTCGTGGATGTATTTATGGTTTTTCGTGGATGTATTTGTGGTTTTTCGTGGATGTATTTGTGGTTTTTCGTGGGTGTATTTGCGGTGTTTCGTGGTTGTATTTGCGGTTTTTCTGACCTGCTTATACATTCATAGCACTGTGCTTCACGTAGTCACGTTTTTTCGCAGGTGTATTCACGGTTTCTCTGACCTGCTTCTACATTATCGACCCTGTGCTTCACGTATTTGTGGTTTTTAGTGGATGTATTTGCGGTTTTTCGTGGATGTATTCACGGTTTTTCGTGGGTGTATTCGCGGTTTTTCGTGGGTGTATTCGCGGTTTTTCGTGGGTGTATTCGCGGTTTTTCGTGGATGTATTTGTGGTTTTTCGTGGATGTATTCGTGGTTTTTCGTGGGTGTATTCGCGGTTTTTCGTGGGTGTATTCGCGGTTTTTCGTGGGTGTATTCGCGGTTTTTCGTGGGTGTATTTGTGGTTTTTCGTGGATGTATTCGCGGTTTTTCGTGGGTGTATTTGTGGTTTTTCGTGGATGTATTTGTGGTTTTTCGTGGATGTATTTGTGGGTGTATTTGCGGGTTTTTTGTGGGTGTATTTGTGGTTTTCGTGGATGTATTTGCGGGTTTTTTGTGGGTGTATTTGCGGGTTTTTCGTGGGTGTATTTGCGGGTTTTTGTGGGCGCATTTGTGGTTTTCGAGGATCTATTTGTGGTTTTTCGTGAATGTATTTGTGGCTTTTCGTGAATGTATTTGTCGCTTTTCCTGAATGTATTTGTGGTTTTTCGTGGGTGTATTTGTGGATGTTCGTGGGTGTATTTGCGGGTTTTTTGTGGGTGTATTTGTGGATGTTCGTGGGTGTATTTGTGGATGTTCGTGGGTGTATTTGCGGTTTTTCATCGGCGTATTCGCGGTTCTTCGTGGACGTATTCGCGGTTCTTCGTGGACGTATTCGCGGTTCTTCGTGGACGTATTCGCGGTTCTTCGTGGACGTATTCGCGGTTCTTCGTGGACGTATTCGCGGTTCTTCGTGGACGTATTCGCGGTTCTTCGTGGACGTATTCGCGGTTCTTCGTGGATGTATTCGCGGTTCTTCGTGGACGTATTCGCGGCTCTTCGTGGACGTATTCGCGGTTCTTCGTGGACGTATTCGCGGTTCTTCGTGGACGTATTCGCGGTTCTTCGTGGACGTATTCGCGGTTCTTCGTGGACGTATTCGCGGTTCTTCGTGGACGTATTCGCGGTTCTTCGTGGTCATATTAACAGTATTTCGTGGACGTATTCGCGGTTCTTCGTGGACGTATTCGCGGTTCTTCGTGGACGTATTCGCGGTTCTTCGTGGACGTATTCGCGGTTCTTCGTGGACGTATTCGCGGTTCTTCGTGGACGTATTCGCGGTTTTTCGTGGATGTATTCGCGGTTTTTCGTGGATGTATTTATGGTTTTTCGTGGATGTATTTATGGTTTTTCGTGGATGTATTTATGGTTTTTCGTGGATGTATTTATGGTTTTTCGTGGATGTATTTGTGGTTTTTCGTGGGTGTATTTGCGGTGTTTCGTGGTTGTATTTGCGGTTTTTCTGACCTGCTTATACATTCATAGCACTGTGCTTCACGTCGTCACGTTTTTTCGCAGGTGTATTCACGGTTTCTCTGACCTGCTTCTACATTATCGACCCTGTGCTTCACGTATTTGTGGTTTTTAGTGGATGTATTCACGGTTTTTCGTGGGTGTATTCGCGGTTTTTCGTGGGTGTATTCGCGGTTTTTCGTGGGTGTATTCGCGGTTTTTCGTGGATGTATTTGTGGTTTTTCGTGGATGTATTCGCGGTTTTTCGTGGGTGTATTCGCGGTTTTTCGTGGATGTATTTATGGTTTTTCGTGGATGTATTTGTGGTTTTTCGTGTATGTATTTGTGGTTTTTCGTGGATGTATTTGTGGTTTTTCGTGGATGTATTTGTGGTTTTTCGTGGATGTATTTGCGGTTTTTCGTGGTTGTATTCGCGGTTTTTCGTGGGTGTATTCCCGGTTTTTTGTGGGTGTATTCGCGGTTTTTCGTGGGTGTATTCGCGGTTTTTCGTTGGCGTATTCACGCTTTTTCGTGGGTGTATTCGCGGTTTTTTGTGGGTGTATTCGCGGTTTTTCGTGGATGTATTTATGATTTTTCGTGGATGTATTTGTGGTTTTTCATGGGTGTGTTTGTGGTTTTTCGTGGATGTATTTGTGGTTTTTCGTGGATGTATTTGTTGTTTTTCGTGGGTGTATTTGCGGTTTTTCGTGGGTGTATTTGCGGTTTTTCGTGGGTGTATTTGCGGTTTTTCGTGGGTGTATTTGTGGTTTTTCGTGGGTGTATTCGCAGTTTTTCGTGGATGTATTTGTAGTTTTTGTGGTTTTCGTAGATGTCTTTGTGGTTTTTCGTGGATGTATTTGTGGTTTTTCGTTCGTGTGTATGTGGATGTATGTTTTTTGTGGGTGTATTTGTGGATGTGTGTGGTTTTTGTGGGTGTATTCGTGGTTTTTCATGGGTGTTTTTGTGGTTTTTCGTAGGTGTATTCGCAGTTTTTCGTGGATGTATTAACGGTTTTTCGTGGGTGTATTCGTGGTTTTTCGTGGATGTATTTGTGGTTTTTCGTGGGTGTATTTGTGGTTTTTCGTGGGTGTATTCGTGGTTTTTCGTGGGTGTATTCGTGGTTTTTCGTGGATGTATTTGTGGTTTTTCGTGGGTGTATTTGTGGTTTTTCGTGGGTGTATTTGCGGTTTTTCGTGGATGTATTCACGGTTTTTCGTGGGTGTATTCGCGGTTTTTTGTGGGTGTATTCGCGATTTTTCGTGGATGTGTTCGCGGTTTTTCGTGGATGTGTTCGCGGTTTTTCGTGGATGTATTCGCGGTTTTTCGTGGATGTATTTGTGGTTTTTCGTGGGTGTATTTGTGGTTTTTCGTGGGTGTATTTGTGGTTTTTCGTGGGTGTATTTGCGGTTTTTCGTGGATGTATTTATGGTTTTTTGTGGATGTATTCGCGGTTTTTCGTGGATGTATTAATGGTTTTCGTGGGTGTATTTGCGGTTTTTCGTGGGTGTATTCGTGGTTTTTCGTGGATGTATTTGTGGTTTTTCGTGGGTGTATTTGCGGTTTTTCGTGGGTGTATTCGTGGTTTTTCGTGGGTGTATTCACGGTTTTTCGTGGGTGTATTCGCGGTTTTTCGTGGATGTATTTATGATTTTTCGTGGATGTATTTGTGGTTTTGCGTGGATGTATTTATGATTTTTCGTGGATGTATTTGCGGTTTTTCGTGGGTGTATTCGTGCTTTTTCGTGGGTGTATTCGCGGTTTTTCGTGGGTGTATTCGCGGTTTTTCGTGGATGTATTTATGATTTTTCGTGGATGTATTCGCGGTTTTCCGAGGGTGTATTCGCGGTTTTTCGTGGATGTATTTATGATTTTTCGTGGATGTATTTGTGGTTTTTCGTGGATGTATTCGCGGTTTTTCGTGGATGTATTTGTGGTTTTTCGTGGGTGTATTTGTGGTTTTTCGTGGGTGTATTTGCGGTTTTTCGTGGGTGTATTCGCGGTTTTTCGTGGGTGTATTCGCGGTTTTTCGTGGGTGTATTCGCGGTTTTTCGTGGGTGTATTTGTGGTTTTTCGTGGATGTATTCGCGGTTTTTCGTGGATGTATTTATGGTTTTTCGTGGATGTATTTATGGTTTTTCGTGGATGTATTTATGGTTTTTCGTGGATGTATTTGTGGTTTTTCGTGGGTGTATTTGCGGTGTTTCGTGGTTGTATTTGCGGTTTTTCTGACCTGCTTATACATTCATAGCACTGTGCTTCACGTAGTCACGTTTTTTCGCAGGTGTATTCACGGTTTCTCTGACCTGCTTCTACATTATCGACCCTGTGCTTCACGTATTTGTGGTTTTTAGTGGATGTATTCACGGTTTTTCGTGGGTGTATTCGCGGTTTTTCGTGGGTGTATTTGCGGTTTTTCGTGGTTGTATTTGCGGTTTTTCGTGGGTGTATTCGCGGTTTTTCGTGGATGTATTTGTGGTTTTTCGTGGATGTATTCGCGGTTTTTCGTGGATGTATTTGTGGTTTTTCGTGGATGTATTCGCGGTTTTTCGTGGGTGTATTCGCGGTTTTTCGTGGATGTATTTATGGTTTTTCGTGGATGTATTTGTGGTTTTTCGTGGATGTATTCGCGGTTTTTCGTGGATGTATTTGTGTTTTTCGTGGATGTATTTGTGGTTTTTCGTGGATGTATTTGCGGTTTTTCGTGGATGTATTTGCGGTTTTCGTGGTTGTATTCGCGGTTTTTCGTGGGTGTATTCGCGGTTTTTCGTGGGTGTATTCGCGGTTTTTCGTGGGTGTATTCGCGGTTTTTCGTGGGTGTATTCGCGGTTTTTCGTGGGTGTATTCGCGGTTTTTCGTGGGTGTATTCGCGGTTTTTCGTGGATGTATTTATGATTTTTCGTGGATGTATTTGTGGTTTTTCATGGGTGTGTTTGCGGTTTTTCCTGGATGTATTTGAGGTTTTTCGTGGTTTTATTTGTGGTTTTTCGTGGATGTATTTGTGGTTTTTCGTGGATGTATTTGTTGTTTTTCGTGGGTGTATTTGCGGTTTTTCGTGGGTGTATTTGCGGTTTTTCGTGGGTGTATTTGCGGTTTTTCGTGGGTGTATTTGCGGTTTTTCGTGGGTGTATTTGGTTTTTCGTGGATGTATTTGTAGTTTTTGTGGTTTTCGTAGATGTCTTTGTGGTTTTTCGTGGATGTATTTGTGGTTTTTCGTGGATGTATTCGCAGTATTTCGTGGGTGTATTCGCGGTTTTTCGTGGATGTATTTATGGTTTTTCGTGGATGTATTTGTGGTTTTTCGTGGATGTATTCGCGGTTTTTCGTGGATGTATTTGTGTTTTTCGTGGATGTATTTGTGGTTTTTCGTGGATGTATTTGCGGTTTTTCGTGGGTGTATTTGCGGTTTTTCGTGGGTGTATTTGCGGTTTTTCGTGGTTGTATTCGCGGTTTTTCGTTGGTGTATTCGCGGTTTTTCGTGGGTGTATTCGCGGTTTTTCATGGGTGTATTCGCGGTTTTTGTGGGTGTATTCGCGGTTTTTCGTGGATGTATTCGCGGTTTTTCGTGGGTGTATTCGCGGTTTTTCGTGGATGTATTTATGATTTTTCGTGGATGTATTTGTGGTTTTTCATGGGTGTGTTTGTGGTTTTTCGTGCATGTATTTGTGGTTTTTCGTGGTTTTATTTGTGGTTTTTCGTGGATGTATTTGTGGTTTTTCGTGGATGTATTTGTTGTTTTTCGTGGGTGTATTTGCGGTTTTTCGTGGGTGTATTTGCGGTTTTTCGTGGGTGTATTTGCGGTTTTTCGTGGGTGTATTTGGTTTTTCGTGGATGTATTTGTAGTTTTTTGTGGTTTTCGTAGATGTCTTTGTGGTTTTTCGTGGATGTATTTGTGGTTTTTCGTTCGTGTATATGTGAATGTATGTTTTTTGTGGGTGTATTTGTGGATGTATGTGTTTTTTGTGGGTGTATTCGCGGTTTTTCGTGGGTGTTTTTGTGGTTTTTCGTGGGTGTATTCGCAGTTTTTCGTGGATGTATTTGTAGTTTTTTGTGGTTTTCGTAGATGTCTTTGTGGTTTTTCGTGGATGTATTTGTGGTTTTTCGTTCGTGTGTATGTGGATGTATGTTTTTTGTGGGTGTATTTGTGGATGTGTGTGGTTTTTGTGGGTGTATTCGTGGTTTTTCATGGGTGTTTTTGTGGTTTTTCGTGGGTGTATTCGCAGTTTTTCGTGGATGTATTAACGGTTTTTCGTGGGTGTATTTGTGGTTTTTCGTGGGTGTATTTGTGGTTTTTCGTGGGTGTATTCGTGGTTTTTCGTGGGTGTATTCGTGTTTTTTCGTGGGTGTATTTGCGGTTTTTCGTGGGTGTATTTGCGGTTTTTCGTGGATGTATTCACGGTTTTTCGTGGGTGTATTCGCGGTTTTTTGTGGGTGTATTCGCGATTTTTCGTGGATGTGTTCGCGGTTTTTCGTGGATGTGTTCGCGGTTTTTCGTGGATGTATTCGCGGTTTTTCGTGGATGTATTTGTGGTTTTTCGTGGGTGTATTTGTGGTTTTTCGTGGGTGTATTTGTGGTTTTTCGTGGGTGTATTTGTGGTTTTTCGTGGGAATATTAGGGGTTTTTCGCGGATATATTTATGGTTTTTTGGGGATGTATTTGTCGTTTTTCGTGGATGTATTTGTGGTTTTTCGTCGGTGTATTTGCGGTTTTTCGTGGGTGTATTCGTGGTTTTTCGTGGGTGTATTCGCGGTTTTTCGTGGGTGTATTCGCGGTTTTTCGTGGATGTATTTATGATTTTTCGTGGATGTATTTGTGGTTTTTCGTGGATGTATTCGCGGTTTTTCGTGGATGTATTTGTGGTTTTTCGTGGATGTATTTATGGTTTTTCGTGGATGTATTTATGGTTTTTCGTGGGTGTATTTGTGGTTTTTCGTGGATGTATTCGCGGTTTTTCGTGGATGTATTTATGGTTTTTCGTGGATGTATTTGTGGTTTTTCGTGGATGTATTTGTGGTTTTTCGTGGATGTATTTGTAGTTTTTTGTGGTTTTCGTAGATGTCTTTGTGGTTTTTCGTGGATGTATTTGTGGTTTTTCGTGGATGTATTTGTGTTTTTCGTGGATGTATTCGTGGTTTTTCGTGGATGTATTTGCGGTTTTTCGTGGATGTATTTGTGGTTTTTCGTGGATGTATTTGCGGTTTTTCGTGGGTGTATTTGCGGTTTTTCGTGGTTGTATTCGCGGTTTTTCGTGGGTGTATTCGCGGTTTTTCGTGGGTGTATTCGCGGTTTTTCGTGGGTGTATTCGCGGTTTTTCGTGGGTGTATTCGCGGTTTTTCGTGGGTGTATTCGCGGTTTTTCGTGGGTGTATTCGCGGTTTTTCGTGGGTGTATTCGCGGTTTTTCGTGGATGTATTTATGATTTTTCGTGGATGTATTTGTGGTTTTTCATGGGTGTGTTTGTGGTTTTTCGTGGATGTATTTGTGGTTTTTCGTGGATGTATTTGTGGTTTTTCGTGGATGTATTTGTGGTTTTTCGTGGATGTATTTGTTGTTTTTCGTGGGTGTATTTGCGGTTTTTCGTGGGTGTATTTGCGGTTTTTCGTGGGTGTATTTGCGGTTTTTCGTGGGTGTATTTGCGGTTTTTCGTGGGTGTATTTGGTTTTTCGTGGATGTATTTGTAGTTTTTGTGGTTTTCGTAGATGTCTTTGTGGTTTTTCGTGGATGTATTTGTGGTTTTTCGTTCGTGTGTATGTGGATGTATGTTTTTTGTGGGTGTATTTGTGGATGTGTGTGGTTTTTGTGGGTGTATTCGTGGTTTTTCATGGGTGTTTTTGTGGTTTTTCGTGGGTGTATTCGCAGTTTTTCGTGGATGTATTAACGGTTTTTCGTGGGTGTATTCGTGGTTTTTCGTGGATGTATTTGTGGTTTTTCGTGGGTGTATTTGTGGTTTTTCGTGGGTGTATTCGTGGTTTTTCGTGGGTGTATTCGTGGTTTTTCGTGGATGTATTTGCGGTTTTTCGTGGGTGTATTCGCGGTTTTTCGTGGGTGTATTCGTGGTTTTTCGTGGGTGTATTTGTGGTTTTTCGTGGGTGTATTCGCGGTTTTTCGTGGGTGTATTTGTGGTTTTTCGTGGGTGTATTCGTGGTTTTTCGTGGATGTATTTGTGGTTTTTCGTGGGTGTATTTGTGGTTTTTCGTGGGTGTATTTGCGGTTTTTCGTGGGTGTATTTGCGGTTTTTCGTGGATGTATTCACGGTTTTTCGTGGGTGTATTCGCGATTTTTCGTGGATGTGTTCGCGGTTTTTCGTGGATGTGTTCGCGGTTTTTCGTGGATGTATTCGCGGTTTTTCGTGGATGTATTTGTGGTTTTTCGTGGGTGTATTTGTGGTTTTTCGTGGGTGTATTTGTGGTTTTTCGTGGGTGTATTTGTGGTTTTTCGTGGGTGTATTTGCGGTTTTTCGTGGATGTATTTATGGTTTTTGTGGATGTATTCGCGGTTTTTCGTGGATGTATTTATGGTTTTTCGTGGGTGTATTTGCGGTTTTTCGTGGCTGTATTCGTGATTTTTCGTGAATGTATTTGTGGTTTTTCGTGGGTGTATTTGCGGTTTTTAGTGGGTGTATTCGTGGTTTTTCGTGGGTGTATTCGCGGTTTTTCGTGGGTGTATTCGCGGTTTTTCGTGGATGTATTTATGATTTTTCGTGGATGTATTTGTGGTTTTTCGTGGATGTATTTGCGGTTTTTCGTGGGTGTATTCGCGGTTTTTCGTGCGTGTATTTGTGGTTTTTCGTGGATGTATTCGCGGTTTTTCGTGGGTGTATTTGTGGTTTTTCGTGGATGTATTTATGGTTTTTCGTGGATGTATTTATGGTTTTTCGTGGGTGTATTTGTGGTTTTTCGTGGATGTATTTATGGTTTTTCGTGGATGTATTTATGGTTTTTCGTGGATGTATTTATGGTTTTTCGTGGATGTATTTGTGGTTTTTCGTGGATGTATTTGTGGTTTTTCGTGGGTGTATTTGCGGTGTTTCGTGGTTGTATTTGCGGTTTTTCTGACCTGCTTATACATTCATAGCACTGTGCTTCACGTAGTCACGTTTTTTCGCAGGTGT
The DNA here is from genome assembly GCF_056783735.1 of Eptatretus burgeri. Classification (NCBI taxonomy): domain Eukaryota; kingdom Metazoa; phylum Chordata; class Myxini; order Myxiniformes; family Myxinidae; genus Eptatretus; species Eptatretus burgeri. The sequence goes on along the minus strand of NC_140978.1, from coordinate 38,245,617 downwards.
ATTCACGGTTTCTCTGACCTGCTTCTACATTATCGACCCTGTGCTTCACGTATTTGTGGTTTTTAGTGGATGTATTTGCGGTTTTTCGTGGATGTATTCACGGTTTTTCGTGGGTGTATTCGCGGTTTTTCGTGGGTGTATTCGCGGTTTTTCGTGGGTGTATTCGCGGTTTTTCGTGGATGTATTTGTGGTTTTTCGTGGATGTATTCGTGGTTTTTCGTGGGTGTATTCGCGGTTTTTCGTGGGTGTATTCGCGGTTTTTCGTGGGTGTATTCGCGGTTTTTCGTGGGTGTATTTGTGGTTTTTCGTGGATGTATTCGCGGTTTTTCGTGGATGTATTTGTGGTTTTTCGTGGATGTATTTGTGGTTTTTCGTGGATGTATTTGTGGGTGTATTTGCGGGTTTTTTGTGGGTGTATTTGTGGTTTTCGTGGATGTATTTGCGGGTTTTTTGTGGGTGTATTTGCGGGTTTTTCGTGGGTGTATTTGCGGGTTTTTTGTGGGTGTATTTGTGGTTTTTGAGGATGTATTTGTGGTTTTTCGTGAATGTATTTGTGGTTTTTCGTGAATGTATTTGTGGTTTTTCGTGAATGTATTTGTGGTTTTTCGTGGGTGTATTTGTGGATGTTCGTGGGTGTATTTGCGGGTTTTTTGTGGGTGTATTTGCGGGTTTTTTGTGGGTGTATTTGTGGATGTTCGTGGGTGTATTTGTGGATGTTCGTGGGTGTATTTGCGGTTTTTCATCGGCGTATTCGCGGTTCTTCGTGGACGTATTCGCGGTTCTTCGTGGACGTATTCGCGGTTCTTCGTGGACGTATTCGCGGTTCTTCGTGGACGTATTCGCGGTTCTTCGTGGACGTATTCGCGGTTCTTCGTGGACGTATTCGCGGTTCTTCGTGGACGTATTCGCGGTTCTTCGTGGAAGTATTCGCGGTTCTTCGTGGGTGTATTCGCGGTTTTTCGTGGATGTATTTATGATTTTTCGTGGATGTATTTGTGGTTTTTCGTGGATGTATTTGTGGTTTTTCGTGGATGTATTCGCGGTTTTTCGTGGGTGTATTCGCGGTTTTTCGTGGATGTATTTATGGTTTTTCGTGGATGTATTTGTGGTTTTTCGTGGATGTATTCGCGGTTTTTCGTGGATGTATTTGTGTTTTTCGTGGATGTATTTGCGGTTTTTCGTGGGTGTATTTGCGGTTTTTCGTGGGTGTATTTGCGGTTTTTCGTGGTTGTATTCGCGGTTTTTCGTTGGTGTATTCGCGGTTTTTCGTTGGTGTATTCGCGGTTTTTCGTGGGTGTATTCGCGGTTTTTCGTGGGTGTATTTGCGGTTTTTCGTGGGTGTATTCGCGGTTTTTCGTGGGTGTATTCGCGGTTTTTCGTGGGTGTATTCGCGGTTTTTCGTGGATGTATTTATGATTTTTCGTGGATGTATTTGTGGTTTTTCATGGGTGTGTTTGTGGTTTTTCGTGGATGTATTTGTGGTTTTTCGTGGATGTATTTGTTGTTTTTAGTGGGTGTATTTGCGGTTTTTAGTGGGTGTATTTGCGGTTTTTCGTGGGTGTATTTGCGGTTTTTCGTGGGTGTATTTGCGGTTTTTCGTGGGTGTATTTGGTTTTTCGTGGATGTATTTGTAGTTTTTTGTGGTTTTCGTAGATGTCTTTGTGGTTTTTCGTGGATGTATTTGTGGTTTTTCGTTCGTGTATATGTGGATGTATGTTTTTGTGGGTGTATTTGTGGATGTATGTGTTTTTGTGGGTGTATTCGCGGTATTTCGTGGGTGTTTTTGTGGTTTTTCGTGGGTGTATTCGCAGTTTTTCGTGGATGTATTTGTAGTTTTTGTGGTTTTCGTAGATGTCTTTGTGGTTTTTCGTGGATGTATTTGTGGTTTTTCGTTCGTGTGTATGTGGATGTATGTTTTTTGTGGGTGTATTTGTGGATGTGTGTGGTTTTTGTGGGTGTATTCGTGGTTTTTCATGGGTGTTTTTGTGGTTTTTCGTAGGTGTATTCGCAGTTTTTCGTGGATGTATTAACGGTTTTTCGTGGGTGTATTCGTGGTTTTTCGTGGATGTATTTGTGGTTTTTCGTGGGTGTATTTGTGGTTTTTCGTGGGTGTATTCGTGGTTTTTCGTGGGTGTATTCGTGGTTTTTCGTGGATGTATTTGTGGTTTTTCTTGTGTGTATTTGTGGTTTTTCGTGGGTGTATTTGCGGTTTTTCGTGGATGTATTCACGGTTTTTCGTGGGTGTATTCGCGGTTTTTTGTGGGTGTATTCGCGATTTTTCGTGGATGTGTTCGCGGTTTTTCGTGGATGTGTTCGCGGTTTTTCGTGGATGTATTCGCGGTTTTTCGTGGATGTATTTGTGGTTTTTCGTGGGTGTATTTGCGGTTTTTCGTGGATGTATTTATGGTTTTTTGTGGATGTATTCGCGGTTTTTCGTGGATGTATTTATGGTTTTTCGTGGGTGTATTTGCGGTTTTTCGTGGGTGTATTCGTGGTTTTTCGTGGATGTATTTGTGGTTTTTCGTGGGTGTATTTGCGGTTTTTCGTGGTTTTTCGTGGGTGTATTCGCGGTTTTTCGTGGGTGTATTCGCGGTTATTCGTGGATGTATTTATGATTTTTCGTGGATGTATTTGTGGTTTTTCGTGGATGTATTTATGATTTTTCGTGGATGTATTTGCGGTTTTTCGTGGGTGTATTCGTGGTTTTTCGTGGGTGTATTCGCGGTTTTTCGTGGGTGTATTCGCGGTTTTTCGTGGATGTATTTATGATTTTTCGTGGATGTATTCGCGGTTTTTCGTGGGTGTATTCGCGGTTTTTCGTGGATGTATTTATGATTTTTCGTGGATGTATTTGTGGTTTTTCGTGGATGTATTCGCGGTTTTTCGTGGATGTATTTGTGGTTTTTCGTGGATGTATTTGTGGTTTTTCGTGGGTGTATTTGCGGTTTTTCGTGGTTGTATTTGCGGTTTTTCGTGGATGTATTCGCGGTTTTTCGTGGGTGTATTCGCGGTTTTTCGTGGGTGTATTCGCGGTTTTTCGTGGGTGTATTCGCGGTTTTTCGTGGGTGTATTTGTGGTTTTTCGTGGATGTATTCGCGGTTTTTCGTGGATGTATTTATGGTTTTTCGTGGATGTATTTATGGTTTTTCGTGGATGTATTTATGGTTTTTCGTGGATGTATTTGTGGTTTTTCGTGGATGTATTTGTGGTTTTTCGTGGGTGTATTTGCGGTGTTTCGTGGTTGTATTTGCGGTTTTTCTGACCTGCTTATACATTCATAGCACTGTGCTTCACGTAGTCACGTTTTTTCGCAGGTGTATTCACGGTTTCTCTGACCTGCTTCTACATTATCGACCCTGTGCTTCACGTATTTGTGGTTTTTAGTGGATGTATTTGCGGTTTTTCGTGGTTGTATTTGCGGTTTTTCGTGGATGTATTCGCGGTTTTTCGTGGGTGTATTCGCGGTTTTTCGTGGGTGTATTCGCGGTTTTTCGTGGGTGTATTCGCGGTTTTTCGTGGGTGTATTTGTGGTTTTTCGTGGATGTATTCGCGGTTTTTCGTGGATGTATTTGTGGTTTTTCGTGGATGTATTTGTGGTTTTTCGTGGATGTATTTGCGGGTTTTTTGTGGGTGTATTTGCGGGTTTTTTGTGGGTGTATTTGTGGTTTTTGAGGATGTATTTGTGGTTTTTCGTGAATGTATTTGTGGTTTTTCGTGAATGTATTTCTGGTTTTTTGTGAATGTATTTGTGGTTTTTCGTGGATGTATTTGTGGTTTTTCGTGGATGTATTTGTGGTTTTTCGTGGGTGTATTTGTGGTTTTTCGTGGGTGTATTTGTGGATGTTCGTGGGTGTATTTGCGGGTTTTTTGTGGGTGTATTTGCGGGTTTTTTGTGGTTGTATTTGTGGATGTTCGTGGGTGTATTTGTGGATGTTCGTGGGTGTATTTGCGGTTTTTCATGGGTGTATTCACGGTTTTTCGTGGGTGTATTCGCGGTTTTTCGTGGATGTATTCGTGGTTTTTCGTGGGTGTATTCGCGGTTTTTCGTGGGTGTATTCGCGGTTTTTCGTGGATGTATTCGCGGTTTTTCGTGGGTGTATTCGCGGTTTTTCGTGGGTGTATTCGCGGTTTTTCATGGGTGTATTCGCGGTTTTTCGTGGATGTATTTGTGGTTTTTCGTGGATGTATTCGCGGTTTTTCGTGGGTGTATTCGCGGTTTTTCGTGGATGTATTTATGATTTTTCGTGGATGTATTTGTGGTTTTTCGTGGATGTATTCGCGGTTTTTCGTGGATGTATTTGTGGTTTTTCATGGGTGTATTCACGGTTTTTCGTGGGTGTATTCGCGGATTTTCGTGGATGAATTCGCGGTTTTTCGTGGGTGTATTCGCGGTTTTTCGTGGGTGTATTCGCGGTTTTTCATGGGTGTATTCGCGGTTTTTCGTGGATGTATTTGTGGTTTTTCGTGGATGTATTCGCGGTTTTTCGTGGGTGTATTCGCGGTTTTTCGTGGATGTATTTATGATTTTTCGTGGATGTATTTGTGGTTTTTCGTGGATGTATTCGCGGTTTTTCGTGGATGTATTTGTGGTTTTTCGTGGATGTATTTGTGGTTTTTCGTGGGTGTATTTGCGGTTTTTCGTGGTTGTATTTGCGGTTTTTCGTGGATGTATTCGCGGTTTTTCGTGGGTGTATTCGCGGTTTTTCGTGGGTGTATTCGCGGTTTTTCGTGGGTGTATTTGTGGTTTTTCGTGGATGTATTCACGGTTTTTCGTGGATGTATTTATGGTTTTTCGTGGATGTATTTATGGTTTTTCGTGGATGTATTTATGGTTTTTCGTGGATGTATTTGTGGTTTTTCGTGGATGTATTTGTGGTTTTTCGTGGGTGTATTTGCGGTGTTTCGTGGTTGTATTTGCGGTTTTTCTGACCTGCTTATACATTCATTGCACTGTGCTTCACGTAGTCACGTTTTTTCGCAGGTGTATTCACGGTTTCTCTGACCTGCTTCTACATTATCGACCCTGTGCTTCACGTATTTGTGGTTTTTAGTGGATGTATTCACGGTTTTTCGTGGGTGTATTCGCGGTTTTTCGTGGGTGTATTCGCGGTTTTTCGTGGATGTATTTGTGGTTTTTCGTGGATGTATTCGCGGTTTTTCGTGGGTGTATTCGCGGTTTTTCGTGGATGCGTTTATGGTTTTTCGTGGATGTATTTGTGGTTTTTCGTGGATGTATTTGTGTTTTTCGTGGATGTATTTGTGGTTTTTCGTGGATGTATTTGCGGTTTTTCGTGGGTGTATTTGCGGTTTTTCGTGGATGTATTTGCGGTTTTTCGTGGATGTATTTGTGTTTTTCGTGGATGTATTCGTGGTTTTTCGTGGATGTATTTGTGTTTTTCGTGGATGTATTTGTGGTTTTTCGTGGATGTATTTGTGGTTTTTCGTGGGTGTATTTGCGGTTTTTCGTGGTTGTATTCGCGGTTTTTCGTGGGTGTATTCGCGGTTTTTCGTGGGTGTATTCGCGGTTTTTCGTGGATGTATTTATGATTTTTCGTGGATGTATTCGCGGTTTTTCGTGGGTGTATTCGCGGTTTTTCGTGGATGTATTTATGATTTTTCGTGGATGTATTTGTGGTTTTTCGTGGATGTATTCGCGGTTTTTCGTGGATGTATTTGTGGTTTTTCGTGGGTGTATTTGCGGTTTTTCGTGGTTGTATTTGCGGTTTTTCGTGGATGTATTCGCGGTTTTTCGTGGGTGTATTCGCGGTTTTTCGTGGGTGTATTCGCGGTTTTTCGTGGGTGTATTCGCGGTTTTTCGTGGGTGTATTTGTGGTTTTTCGTGGATGTATTCGCGGTTTTTCGTGGATGTATTTATGGTTTTTCGTGGATGTATTTATGGTTTTTCGTGGATGTATTTATGGTTTTTCGTGGATGTATTTGTGGTTTTTCGTGGATGTATTTGTGGTTTTTCGTGGGTGTATTTGCGGTGTTTCGTGGTTGTATTTGCGGTTTTTCTGACCTGCTTATACATTCATAGCACTGTGCTTCACGTAGTCACGTTTTTCGCAGGTGTATTCACGGTTTCTCTGACCTGCTTCTACATTATCGACCCTGTGCTTCACGTATTTGTGGTTTTTAGTGGATGTATTTGCGGTTTTTCGTGGTTGTATTTGCGGTTTTTCGTGGATGTATTCGCGGTTTTTCGTGGGTGTATTCGCGGTTTTTCGTGGGTGTATTCGCGGTTTTTCGTGGGTGTATTCGCGGTTTTTCGTGGGTGTATTTGTGGTTTTTCGTGGATGTATTCGCGGTTTTTCGTGGATGTATTTGTGGTTTTTCGTGGATGTATTTGTGGTTTTTCGTGGATGTATTTGCGGGTTTTGTGGGTGTATTTGCGGGTTTTTGTGGGTGTATTTGTGGTTTTTGAGGATGTATTTGTGGTTTTTCGTGAATGTATTTGTGGTTTTTCGTGAATGTATTTCTGGTTTTTTGTGAATGTATTTGTGGTTTTTCGTGGATGTATTTGTGGTTTTTCGTGGATGTATTTGTGGTTTTTCGTGGGTGTATTTGTGGATGTTCGTGGGTGTATTTGCGGGTTTTTTGTGGGTGTATTTGCGGGTTTTTTGTGGGTGTATTTGTGGATGTTCGTGGGTGTATTTGTGGATGTTCGTGGGTGTATTTGCGGTTTTTCATGGGTGTATTCACGGTTTTTCGTGGGTGTATTCGCGGTTTTTCGTGGATGTATTCGTGGTTTTTCGTGGGTGTATTCGCGGTTTTTCGTGGATGTATTCGCGGTTTTTCGTGGGTGTATTCGCGGTTTTTCGTGGGTGTATTCGCGGTTTTTCGTGGATGTATTTGTGGTTTTTCGTGGATGTATTCGCGGTTTTTCGTGGGTGTATTCGCGGTTTTTCGTGGATGTATTTATGATTTTTCGTGGATGTATTTGTGGTTTTTCGTGGATGTATTTGTGGTTTTTCATGGGTGTATTCACGGTTTTTCGTGGGTGTATTCGCGGTTTTTCGTGGATGTATTCGCGGTTTTTCGTGGGTGTATTCGCGGTTTTTCGTGGGTGTATTCGCGGTTTTTCGTGGGTGTATTCGCGGTTTTTCGTGGATGTATTTGTGGTTTTTCGTGGATGTATTCGCGGTTTTTCGTGGGTGTATTCGCGGTTTTTCGTGGATGTATTTATGATTTTTCGTGGGTGTATTTGTGGTCTTTCGTGCATGTATTCGCGCTTTTTCGTGGATGTATTTATGGTTTTTCGTGGATGTACTTATGGTTTTTCGTGGGTGTATTCGCGGCTTTTCGTGCGCGTATTCGCGGTTTTTCGTGGATGTATTCGCGGTTTTTCGTGGGTGTATTCGCGGTTTTTCGTGGGTGTATTCGCGGTTTTTCGTGGATGTATTTGTGGTTTTTCGTGGATGTATTCGCGGTTTTTCGTGGATGTATTTATGGTTTTTCGTGGATGTATTTATGGTTTTTCGTGGATGTATTTATGGTTTTTCGTGGATGTATTTGTGGTTTTTCGTGGATGTATTTGTGGTTTTTCGTGGGTGTATTTGCGGTGTTTCGTGGTTGTATTTGCGGTTTTTCTGACCTGCTTATACATTCATAGCACTGTGCTTCACGTAGTCACGTTTTTTCGCAGGTGTATTCACGGTTTCTCTGACCTGCTTCTACATTATCGACCCTGTGCTTCACGTATTTGTGGTTTTTAGTGGATGTATTTGCGGTTTTTCGTGGATGTATTCACGGTTTTTCGTGGGTGTATTCGCGGTTTTTCGTGGGTGTATTCGCGGTTTTTCGTGGATGTATTTGTGGTTTTTCGTGGATGTATTCGCGGTTTTTCGTGGGTGTATTCGCGGTTTTTCGTGGATGTGTTTATGGTTTTTCGTGGATGTATTTGTGGTTTTTCGTGGATGTATTTGTGTTTTTCGTGGATGTATTTGTGGTTTTTCGTGGATGTATTTGCGGTTTTTCGTGGGTGTATTTGCGGTTTTTCGTGGATGTATTTGCGGTTTTTCGTGGATGTATTTGTGTTTTTCGTGGATGTATTCGTGGTTTTTCGTGGATGTATTTGTGTTTTTCGTGGATGTATTTGTGGTTTTTCGTGGATGTATTTGCGGTTTTTCGTGGGTGTATTTGCGGTTTTTCGTGGTTGTATTCGCGGTTTTTCGTGGGTGTATTCGCGGTTTTTCGTGGGTGTATTCGCGGTTTTTCGTGGGTGTATTCGCGGTTTTTCGTGGGTGTATTCGCGGTTTTTCGTGGGTGTATTCGCGGTTTTTCGTGGGTGTATTCGCGGTTTTTCGTGGGTGTATTTATGATTTTTCGTGGATGTATTTGTGGTTTTTCATGGGTGTGTTTGTGGTTTTTCGTGGATGTATTTGTGGTTTTTCGTGGTTTTATTTGTGGTTTTTCGTGGATGTATTTGTGGTTTTTCGTGGATGTATTTGTTGTTTCTCGTGGGTGTATTTGCGGTTTTTCGTGGGTGTATTTGCGGTTTTTCGTGGGTGTATTTGCGGTTTTTCGTGGGTGTATTTGCGGTTTTTCGTGGGTGTATTTGGTTTTTCGTGGATGTATTTGTAGTTTTTTGTGGTTTTCGTAGATGTCTTTGTGGTTTTTCGTGGATGTATTTGTGGTTTTTCGTTCGTGTGTATGTGGATGTATGTTTTTTGTGGGTGTATTTGTGGATGTGTGTGGTTTTTGTGGGTGTATTCGTGGTTTTTCATGGGTTTTTGTGGTTTTTCGTGGGTGTATTCGCAGTTTTTCGTGGATGTATTCGTGGTTTTTCGTGGATGTATTTGTGGTTTTTCGTGGGTGTATTTGTGGTTTTTCGTGGGTGTATTCGCGGTTTTTCGTGGGTGTATTCGTGGTTTTTCGTGGGTGTATTCGTGGTTTTTCCTGGATGTATTTGTGGTTTCTCGTGGGTGTATTTGCGGTTTTTCGTGGATGTATTCACGGTTTTTCGTGGGTGTATTCGCGGTTTTTGTGGATGTATTCGCGATTTTTCGTGGATGTATTTGTGGTTTTTCGTGGGTGTATTTGTGGTTTTTCGTGGATGTATTCGCGGTTTTTCGTGGGTGTATTCGTGGTTTTTCGTGGGTGTATTCGTGGTTTTTCGTGGATGTATTTGTGGTTTTTCGTGGGTGTATTTGTGGTTTTTCGTGGGTGTATTTGCGGTTTTTCGTGGATGTATTTATGGTTTTTTGTGGATGTATTCGCGGTTTTTCGTGGGTGTATTCGTGGTTTTTCGTGGATGTATTCGTGGTTTTTCGTGGATGTATTTGTGGTTTTTCGTGGGTGTATTTGCGGTTTTTCGTGGGTGTATTCGCGGTTTTTCGTGGGTGTATTCGCGGTTTTTCGTGGATGTATTTATGATTTTTCGTGGATGTATTTGTGGTTTTTCGTGGATGTATTCGCGGTTTTTCGTGGATGTATTTGTGGTTTTTCGTGGATGTATTTGTGGTTTTTCGTGGGTGTATTTGCGGTTTTTCGTGGTTGTATTTGCGGTTTTTCGTGGATGTATTCGCGGTTTTTCGTGGGTGTATTCGCGGTTTTTCGTGGGTGTATTCGCGGTTTTTCGTGGGTGTATTCGCGGTTTTTCGTGGGTGTATTTGTGGTTTTTCGTGGATGTATTCGCGGTTTTTCGTGGATGTATTTGTGGTTTTTCGTGGATGTATTTATGGTTTTTCGTGGGTGTATTTGCGGTTTTTCGTGGGTGTATTCGTGGTTTTTCGTGGATGTATTTGTGGTTTTTCGTGGGTGTATTTGCGGTTTTTCGTGGGTGTATTCGTGATTTTTCGTGGGTGTATTCGCGGTTTTTCGTGGGTGTATTCGCGGTTTTTCGTGGATGTATTTATGATTTTTCGTGGATGTACTTGTGGTTTTTCGTGGGTGTATTTGTGGTTTTTCGTGGATGTATTTATGATTTTTCGTGGGTGTATTCGCGGTTTTTCGTGGATGTATTTGTGGTTTTTCGTGGGTGTATTTGTGGTTTTTCGTGGGTGTATTTGCGGTTTTTCGTGGATGTATTCACGGTTTTTCGTGGGTGTATTCGCGGTTTTTTGTGGGTGTATTCGCGATTTTTCGTGGATGTGTTCGCGGTTTTTCGTGGATGTGTTCGCAGTTTTTCGTGGATGTATTCGCGGTTTTTCGTGGATGTATTTGTGGTTTTTCGTGGGTGTATTTGTGGTTTTTCGTGGGTGTATTTGTGGTTTTTCGTGGGTGTATTTGCGGTTTTTCGTGGATGTATTTATGGTTTTTTGTGGATGTATTCGCGGTTTTTCGTGGGTGTATTCGTGGTTTTTGGTGGATGTATTTGTGGTTTTTCTTGGGTGTATTTGCGGTTTTTCGTGGGTGTATTCGTGGTTTTTCGTGGGTGTATTCGCGGTTTTTCGTGGGTGTATTCGCGGTTTTTCGTGGATGTATTTATGATTTTTCGTGGATGTATTTTTAGTTTTTCGTGGATGTATTCGCGGTTTTTCGTGGATGTATTCGCGGTTTTTCGTGGATGTATTTGTGGTTTTTCGTGGATGTATTTGTGGTTTTTCGTGGGTGTATTTGCGGTTTTTCGTGGTTGTATTTGCGGTTTTTCGTGGATGTATTCGCGGTTTTTCGTGGGTGTATTCGCGGTTTTCGTGGGTGTATTCGCGGTTTTTCGTGGGTGTATTCGCGGTTTTTCGTGGGTGTATTTGTGGTTTTTCGTGGATGTATTCGCGGTTTTTCGTGGATGTATTTGTGGTTTTTCGTGGATGTATTTATGGTTTTTCGTGGGTGTATTTGCGGTTTTTCGTGGGTGTATTCGTGGTTTTTCGTGGATGTATTTGTGGTTTTTCGTGGGTGTATTTGCGGTTTTTCGTGGATGTATTCGCGGTTTTTCGTGGATGTGTTTGTGGTTTTTCGTGGATGTATTTGTGCTTTTTCGTGGGTGTATTTGCGGTTTTTCGTGGTTGTATTTGCGGTTTTTCGTGGATGTATTCGCGGTTTTTCGTGGGTGTATTCGCGGTTTTTCGTGGGTGTATTCGCGGTTTTTCGTGGGTGTATTCGCGGTTTTTCGTGGGTGTATTTGTGGTTTTTCGTGGATGTATTCGCGGTTTTTCGTGGATGTATTTATGGTTTTTCGTGGATGTATTTATGGTTTTTCGTGGATGTTTTTCGTGGATGTATTTGTGGTTTTTCGTGGGTGTATTTGCGGTTTATTTGCGGTGTTTCGTGGTTGTATTTGCGGTTTTTCTGACCTGCTTATACATTCATAGCACTGTGCTTCACGTAGTCACGTTTTTTCGCAGGTGTATTCACGGTTTCTCTGACCTGCTTCTACATTATCGACCCTGTGCTTCACGTATTTGTGGTTTTTAGTGGATGTATTCGCGGTTTTTCGTGGATGTATTTGCGGTTTTTCGTGGATGTATTCGCGGTTTTTCGTGGATGTATTCACGGTTTTTCGTGGGTGTATTCGCGGTTTTTCGTGGGTGTATTCGCGGTTTTTCGTGGGTGTATTCGCGGTTTTTCGTGGATGTATTTGTGGTTTTTCGTGGATGTATTCACGGTTTTTCGTGGGTGTATTCGCGGTTTTTCGTGGATGTATTCACGGTTTTTCGTGGGTGTATTCGCGGTTTTTCGTGGGTGTATTCGCGGTTTTTCGTGGATGTATTCACGGTTTTTCGTGGGTGTATTCGCGGTTTTTCGTGGGTGTATTCGCGGTTTTTCGTGGGTGTATTCGCGGTTTTTCGTGGGTGTATTCGCGGTTTTTCGTGGATGTATTTGTGGTTTTTCGTGGATGTATTTGTGGTTTTTCGTGGATGTATTTGTGGTTTTTCGTGGGTGTATTTGTGGTTTTTCGTGGGTGTATTTATGGTTTTTCGTGGATGTATTTATGGTTTTTCGTGGATGTTTTTCGTGGATGTATTTGTGGTTTTTCGTGGGTGTATTTGCGGTTTATTTGCGGTGTTTCGTGGTTGTATTTGCGGTTTTTCTGACCTGCTTATACATTCATAGCACTGTGCTTCACGTAGTCACGTTTTTTCGCAGGTGTATTCACGGTTTCTCTGACCTGCTTCTACATTATCGACCCTGTGCTTCACGTATTTGTGGTTTTTAGTGGATGTATTTGCGGTTTTTCGTGGATGTATTCACGGTTTTTCGTGGGTGTATTCGCGGTTTTTCGTGGGTGTATTCGCGGTTTTTCGTGGGTGTATTCGCGGTTTTTCGTGGATGTATTTGTGGTTTTTCGTGGATGTATTCACGGTTTTTCGTGGGTGTATTCACGGTTTTTCGTGGGTGTATTCGTGGTTTTTCGTGGATGTATTTGTGGTTTTTCGTGGGTGTATTCGCGGTTTTTCGTGGATGTATTCACGGTTTTTCGTGGGTGTATTCGCGGTTTTTCGTGGGTGTATTCGCGGTTTTTCGTGGATGTATTCACGGTTTTTCGTGGGTGTATTCGCGGTTTTTCGTGGGTGTATTCGCGGTTTTTCGTGGGTGTATTCGCGGTTTTTCGTGGATGTATTTGTGGTTTTTCGTGGATGTATTTGTGGTTTTTCGTGGGTGTATTTGTGGTTTTTCGTGGGTGTATTTGTGGTTTTTCGTGGGTGTATTTGCGGTTTTTCGTGGTTGTATTTGCGGTTTTTCGTGGATGTATTCGCGGTTTTTCGTGGGTGTATTCGCGGTTTTTCGTGGGTGTATTCGCGGTTTTTCGTGGGTGTATTTGTGGTTTTTCGTGGATGTATTCGCGGTTTTTCGTGGATGTATTTATGGTTTTTCGTGGATGTATTTATGGTTTTTCATGGATGTATTTGTGGTTTTTCGTGGATGTATTTGTGGTTTTTCGTGGATGTATTTGTGGTTTTTCGTGGGTGTATTTATGGTTTTTCGTGGATGTATTTGCGGTTTTTCGTGGGTGTATTTGCGGTTTTTCGTGGGTGTATTCGCGGTTTTTCGTGGGTGTATTCGCGGTTTTTCGTGGGTGTATTTGTGGTTTTTCGTGGATGTATTCGCGGTTTTTCGTGGATGTATTTATGGTTTTTCGTGGATGTATTTATGGTTTTTCGTGGATGTATTTGTGGTTTTTCGTGGATGTATTTGTGGTTTTTCGTGGGTGTATTTGCGGTGTTTCGTGGTTGTATTTGCGGTTTTTCTGATCTGCTTATACATTCATAGCACTGTGCTTCACGTAGTCACGTTTTTTCGCAGGTGTATTCACGGTTTCTCTGACCTGCTTCTACATTATCGACCCTGTGCTTCACGTATTTGTGGTTTTTAGTGGATGTATTTGCGGTTTTTCGTGGATGTATTCACGGTTTTTCGTGGGTGTATTCGCGGTTTTTCGTGGGTGTATTTGCGGTTTTTCGTGGGTGTATTCGCGGTTTTTCGTGGGTGTATTCGCGGTTTTTCGTGGATGTATTCACGGTTTTTCGTGGGTGTATTCGCGGTTTTTCGTGGGTGTATTCGCGGTTTTTCGTGGGTGTATTCGCGGTTTTTCGTGGGTGTATTCGCGGTTTTTCGTGGATGTATTTATGGTTTTTCGTGGATGTATTTGTGGTTTTTCGTGGATGTATTCGCGGTTTTTCGTGGATGTATTTGTGGTTTTTCGTGGATGTATTTGTGGTTTTTCGTGGTTGTATTTGCGGTTTTTCGTGGTTGTATTCGCGGTTTTTCGTGGGTGTATTCGCGGTTTTTCGTGGGTGTATTCGCGGTTTTTCGTGGGTGTATTCGCGGTTTTTCGTGGGTGTATTCGCGGTTTTTCGTGGGTGTATTCGCGGTTTTTCGTGGATGTATTTATGATTTTTCGTGGATGTATTTGTGGTTTTTCATGGGTGTGTTTGTGGTTTTTCGTGGATGTATTTGTGGTTTTTCGTGGTTTTATTTGTGGTTTTTCGTGGATGTATTTGTGGTTTTTCGTGGATGTATTTGTTGTTTTTCGTGGGTGTATTTGCGGTTTTTCGTGGGTGTATTTGCGGTTTTTCGTGGGTGTATTTGCGGTTTTTCGTGGGTGTATTTGCGGTTTTTCGTGGCTGTATTTGGTTCTTCGTGGATGTATTTGTAGTTTTTTTGTGGTTTTCGTAGATGTCTTTGTGGTTTTTCGTGGATGTATTTGTGGTTTTTCGTTCGTGTATATGTGGATGTATGTTTTTTGTGGGTGTATTTGTGGATGTATGTGTTTTTTGTGGGTGTATTCGCGGTTTTTCGTGGGTGTTTTTGTGGTTTTTCGTGGGTGTATTCGCAGTTTTTCGTGGATGTATTTGTAGTTTTTTGTGGTTTTCGTAGATGTCTTTGTGGTTTTTCGTGGATGTATTTGTGGTTTTTCGTTCGTGTGTATGTGGATGTATGTTTTTTGTGGGTGTATTTGTGGATGTGTGTGGTTTTTGTGGGTGTATTCGTGGTTTTTCATGGGTGTTTTTGTGGTTTTTCGTGGGTGTATTCGCAGTTTTTCGTGGATGTATTAACGGTTTTTCGTGGGTGTATTCGTGGTTTTTCGTGGATGTATTTGTGGTTTTTCGTGGGTGTATTTGTGGTTTTTCGTGGGTGTATTCGTGGTTTTTCGTGGGTGTATTCGTGGTTTTTCGTGGATGTATTTGTGGTTTTTCGTGGGTGTATTTGCGGTTTTTCGTGGATGTATTCACGGTTTTTCGTGGATGTATTCGCGGTTTTTTGTGGGTGTATTCGCGATTTTTTCGTGGATGTGTTCGCGGTTTTTCGTGGATGTGTTCGCGGTTTTTCGTGGATGTATTCTCGGTTTTTCGTGGATGTATTTGTGGTTTTTCGTGGGTGTATTTGTGGTTTTTCGTGGGTGTATTTGTGGTTTTTCGTGGGTGTATTTGCGGTTTTTCGTGGATGTATTTATGGTTTTTTGTGGATGTATTCGCGGTTTTTCGTGGATGTATTTATGGTTTTTCGTGGGTGTATTTGCGGTTTTTCGTGGGTGTATTCGTGGTTTTTCGTGGATGTATTTGTGGTTTTTCGTGGGTGTATTTGCGGTTTTTCGTGGGTGTATTCGTGGTTTTTCGTGGGTGTATTCGCGGTTTTTCGTGGGTGTATTTGCGGTTTTTCGTGGGTGTATTCGCGGTTTTTCGTGGGTGTATTTGTGGTTTTTCGTGGATGTATTCGCGGTTTTTCGTGGGTGTATTCGCGGTTTTTCGTGGGTGTATTCGCGGTTTTTCGTGGGTGTATTCGCGGTTTTTCGTGGGTGTATTCGCGGTTTTTCGTGGGTGTATTCGTGGTTTTTCGTGGATGTATTCGTGGTTTTTCGTGGGTGTATTTGCGGTTTTTCGTGGGTGTATTCGTGGTTTTTCGTGGGTGTATTCGCGGTTTTTCGTGGGTGTATTTGCGGTTTTTCGTGGGTGTATTCGCGGTTTTTCGTGGGTGTATTTGTGGTTTTTCGTGGATGTATTCGCGGTTTTTCGTGGGTGTATTCGCGGTTTTTCGTGGATGTATTTATGGTTTTTCGTAGATGTATTTGTGGTTTTTCGTGGATGTATTCGCGGTTTTTCGTGGATGTATTTGTGGTTTTTCATGGATGTATTTGTGGTTTTTCGTGGGTGTATTTGCGGTTTTTCGTGGATGTATTTGTGGTTTTTTTTGCGGTTTTTCGTGGGTGTATTTGTGGTTTTTCGTGGGTGTATTTGCGGTTTTTCGTGGTTGTATTTGCGGTTTTTCTGACCTGCTTATACATTCATAGCACTGTGCTTCACGTAGTCACGGTTTTTCGCAGGTGTATTCACGGTTTTTCTGACCTGCTTCTACATTATCGACCCTGTGCTTCACGTATTTATGGTTTTTTTTGTGGGTGTATTTGCGATTTTTCATGGCTTATTTTATTTTTCCCTTATGAATCATGAACAGCTGGTAACCTATCCCCCTTTTTCCCCCATTGAAACAACGCCCCGATATTCGCAGATTTGACATTCGCGGCATTTTTCAAGACTGTATCCCCCGCGAATGTCGGGGTCTGACTGTGATTGGAGCTAAGCCGATGACAGGCCATTGTAAATCCCCACGCATCCCACCAAAAGCAAAGTGGAAATGTGGCAAAACGTTCCACGAGGAATGACCCATGATCAAATTTTGAGTGAGAAGCAGAGTTGTGTTGAAGTTTGTTATGTTGTGCTGCACAACTATGTTTCAACCTCTTTAAGATTACGTAACTGAATTATTCAGTGTTACACTCGAGTGTGTCGATTTTATACACAACCAGGTTGTCTACCACGATTAGGTATTGATTCTGAACGTGTCTGCTATCTGTGGTTTTCTTGAATTTAATGCATTTTTTATTTTTATTTATTTATTTTTGTATCCCTTGTCGAGGCTCGTATGAGAGCTAACACACAACGCACAGCGAGGGGGGCATGAGACAAGAGGGGCGGGAGAGGGAAGGACAAAACAATGGGGAACAGAGACATTCGGAGATCTGTGGAAGGGAGAGAGATGGGGTGGGGAACATGGGGTACACAAGATGGACACGACAGGGACTTTCAGGAAGGAAAGCAGGGAATTTGAAGGTGAGTTTGGGGTGGATTAATGGGGGTAGAAAAGAAGGATGAACCCTTTAATGTCTGATTACTGGGTTTTTATTTTTTTTTTTTCCTTGTTTTTTTGTATATATAGTTGAGGCTTGTGGAAGAGCTACTGCACTGAAATGGCCAAATAGAGGAAGAATTGGACAAGCAAAGGGTGTAAGGAGGAATGGGGTTGGGGAGGGGGGAGCAGGAAAGGATGCATGGAGTGGACAAGATGGATACAGAAGGAAAATCCAAGGATGGAAGAACTGGAAATTTGGAAGGAGTTGCGATTTTTGGGGTGTGGTGGTGGGGTATTAACGAGGGTAGAAAAAAAACATGGTGGGGAAAAAAGAGGAATGCATGAGGAGCTGAGCTGTGATCCTGGATTTAGGTCGTTTCACCAGATGGGGGTTCATGGTGGACCATGTGCACCCTGCAGAAGACTGGGTGGAGGGTAGGGGGGACAAAGTACGGAAAGAGCAGAAGGTGCACAACCAGAAAGGAGATGGTAGATATCAGAAAAACCACCAGCCTGTCTGTAATGACAAAGTAGTAGGCCAATAGACTCGGCTACATCACGGGAGATTCCAATAATCGTCAAGGCCTTGTTTTCCACAGCATTGAGCTGAGCAAGATGTGAGGCAGTGGAGCCAGCCCAGAGGGAGCACAGTACTCTATCAAGCTTTGGATGAAGGCCTTGTAGGTGGATAAGAGTTCAGGTATGCCAAGGAAGGACTTTGTACGACAGAGGATGCCCTGTCACTGGCTGGCTTTGAAGGCTAACTTTGAAATGTGATTTGCCCAAGAAAAGATCATCTCTGAGAGTGAGATAAGGACTTTGAATAAAAGAACTTCCTCAAGAGGTTAAGAAAGTAGGGTTTGCTAGACGGTCCTTTCAGACACTCTTTTACGGTCCCTTGCGGTCGGATGGTCCTATTGCCAGACGGTCCTTTCGGAGAGAGATGGAGATAGAGATGGCAGGATTGAAAGACATATTCCAAGTGTTTGACCAGCTTGTGATATTTTTTTTATTTTTTTTTTAATTTTCCAAGGTCTGAAGAGAGGGAAGTCATCGCAAAGCGTGGAGTCATCCGCAAATAGAAAAAGAGGATTTTCCAAAGATCATTTATGAAGGGGAAGTGAGCTCCCTCCTCTCCCCTTCGTGGTCTTCTCGCCCCGACCCCGGGTCTGCAACAATATATTGTTGCGGATTCGCGCCCGCCGGCGTGCGGACGGCCACGTAACTCGAATCGCGGCACGTCGCCCACCGGACGGACAATCCCGTCGTGACCCTCTCGGACTAACGCCGGGAACTAGTCACGGGTGGACCTTTCGGCCTCACCACGATCGTGCCAACCGGCCCCCCGCGTGGGATAGGGTTGCTCGCCAAATTCGACCTACCTAAGTACCCACACGGAGGGTAGACCGGGCGATCGCACCTCGCCGCAGGTCGACTTCGGACACGGGCCACTTTAAGCGACCCGTTCCGTACTATCGGGATAACCGAGCGGTGTTATCGTCGGCCTCGACGGTTCGATTAATTATCGGGCGTTTTAGCCCACGACCAACCCTTTACGTGAAGTAAGATGGAGATTCAATAAAGGAAAAGACGAAGCGAAACGGGAAAACAGTTCAACATGAAGCACATTTATTTCGCGATGAACGGAAAGCACACATATACAATTACACCAAAAGCAAATGTAAAAGAAGAAGAAACACAATAATACACAAAAAGCAAATGCAACAATGCAGATCTATCCGACTACCGAGCACACGGCAACACTTATACAGTTTTACTTCACAGACGGCGCCGACACACATACACTCAAAGCAAAAGAAAAGGACCACCCTCAAGGATGAGGGGCTAGGCGGGCCTGGGGCCGAGACCGCGTCGGGCCTACCCGTCTGATGATGAGCCGCAAGATGGCGGTGGCGCCCCGACTCCGCGGGCCTCGCGGACAGTGTCTGGTAGGGGGTGGGAACGGGGCCCCCTTCTCGCACTATCTCAGCGCGGGGGGAAACAGGAGGGGGTTGTTGATGCTCGGGGGAAGGAGGATATCTCCCTGTCTCGGGTCCCGCGACGAGCGTCTCCACCACGACCTCGGTCGCGTTGCCGGCCTCTCCCTCCGCAGCTCCCCGACTCCGACACGAGCACCCCCTCGACCGCCTTCGCCGCCGCCACCTCTCCACAGCTCCGTCCAACCGCCTTCTCCGACTCCTCTCTTGACTCGTCCCAACTCTTCACTGACTCCGAACTCTTAACTCCTCCGAACTCTCTTAACTTGGCGAGCGCGGCCCCTTATATGCCCGTGGCCTCGCTCCTTCACCTTCGACCCTTTACCTCCGACCCTTCACCTTTAACTGGCTCCCCATTGGACCGAGGAAAAGTGGGCGTGAATGCTTTTTGATCCATTAATTTGCATATAGCGATATTACTCCAACGCACCTGGAGGCGGGGCCAAATCGCCCCACGCTCGCCGATAGGACGGAACAGAAGTGGGCGTGAGTCGTTTTTGATCCGTTTTCTTCGGAAAGGCCGGCGCTTTTGCACCCCTGCTCGGTGCGAGCCCTGCACGAGTCCAGTATCGGTGCCCACAAGCGGCGTGGGAATGACGGTGATGCGATGGTTGCGAGGGCGAGTTGTGACGGTAAAGGTCGTGGCTGTTGTTGTGAAGCGGCGTTGCGGTTGGTGGTTGTTGTGTGATGGCTGTTGAGACGTGGTTGGTGGTGGTCGTAATGGCGGCTGGTCCAAAATAAAGATAGTAAAAGAAAAACGGCTATCTAGAAGGGTCGCAGCCCGAATGAATGACATTTATTCCCTCTAAACAACGGGTTTGGGCCTAACTACACATATACTTACAGAGATATCTCACCTAAGGGACCTGAATGGTGGTTTGCGAATTTCGTCAACCACAACAATATATACACATATACCGATGAGCCAAAACATTATAACCACCTGCCTAATATGCTGTTGCTCCTCCGTGTGCCACCAAAACAGCGCCAACCCGCCGAGGCATGGACTCTACAAGACCCCTGAAGGTGTCCTGTGGTATCTGGCACCAATATATTAGCAGCAGATCCTTCAAGTCCTCTAAGTTGTGAGGTGGAGCCGCTGTGGATTGGACTTGTCGGTCCAGCACATCCCACAGATGCTCAATCGGATTGAGATCTGGAGAATTTGGAGGTCAAGGCAACACCATGAACACTTCATCATGTTCCTCAAGCCATTCCCGAACAATGTGCAGTGTGGCAGGGCGCATTATCTTGCTGAAAGAGGCCACTGCCATCAGGGAATACCATTGCCATGAAGGGGTGTACCTGGTCTGCAACAATGGTTCAGGAGGTCACACGTGTCAAATTGACGTCCACATGAATGGCCCGACCCAGGGTTTCCCAGCAGAACATTGCCCAGAGCATCACACTCCCTCCACCAGCTTATCGTCTTCCCACAGTGCATTCTGGTGCCATCACTTCCCCAGGTAAATGGTGCACACGTACACGGCCATCCACGTGATCTAAAAGAAAACGGGACTCATCGGATCAGACGACCTTCCACTGTTCCAAGGTCCAGTTCCGACATTTGCGTGCCCATTGTAGGCACTTTCGACGGTGGACGGGTCATCATGGGCACTCTAACCAGTCTCCGGCTATGCAGCCCTATACGCAGCAGGGTGTGATGCACTGTGGATTGTGACACATTCCTCCCGTGACCACCATTAAAATTTTCTGTGACTTGTGCCACAATAAACCTTCAATCGGTTCGGACCAGACGGGATAGCCTTCATTGCCCTCGCGCATCGACACCCTGTCGCCAGTTTGTGCTTTGTGCCTCCTCGGACCATTGTATGTTGGTACTCACCACTGCTGACCGGGACCACCCCACAAGCCTTGCCGTTTCAGAGGTGCTCTGACCCAGTCGTCTGGCCATAACAATTTGGTCCTTGTCAAAGTCACTCAGGTCTTTACTCCTGCCCATTTCTCCTGCATCCAACACATCAACTTCAAGAACCGACCGATCACTTGCTGCCTAATATTGTTGTGGGCCAGGGTTCGGTGGCGATAAACGACCACGAGGTGGAGCAATGGAGTCGTCTCCCACTGAACACCCGGAATTTAGGTCGTGACTCTCGGATAAGTCCGAAACGTCACGGGTCCCTTAGCGGACCGTGGTCGCCAATATTTTGATGGCGTGGGGTAGGGTTAATTGCCTAATTTCAATGTACCTAAGTACCCATGTCGTCCAACTACCAGGGAAAACCAGACCTTCAACGGACCGAGGGCGGAACGGACCATTTACCGAGCCCGATCCGGGTGTAAACCGAGCGGGGATTACCAAGATCCGTCGGTCCAAATGAACAATTTACGGCACGAACGGCCTTACTATTTCTCAAACCCGCACCGTGCTGGGTCAATGAAAGAAAACACGAACAACTAACTGGAACATTTAACACGGGGGTTTATTTTACAATAGGCAATAATCGGGAAGGGAGACACAGAGCAGAGTTATCGCGAATCAGAAATGTAATGTAACAATTCTACTTACAGACGGGGCCCACGGACACACACACACACACACACACACACACACACACACACACACACACACACACACACACACACCAAAAAGAAACTGGATCCTGTGGGTCTTTATTCGGTAGAGCCGGTCCCGGGGTACCTTCCCGCCTCGTGCGGTCATACCGACTCCAAACCACCACGGTGGGATGACGACCGAGACCAAGCCACCACGACTGCAGACGAAGCCAATCGCCACGAAGACCGCAGACTAAGCCAATCGCCACCAAGACCGCAGACGCTCAGCAGTCACCACGATCACTCCTCGAACCTCTTGAGGCGGGGAGGGGTTTCTTTCCTCGCCACTCGCCTCCTGATTGGATGGTTCCATCGCGCGATCCGCTGGCCGTCCCTCATTGGACAGGCCCACGGTAGGCGAGGCAACTCCCACCCTTCTGGGGCGGAGTCGGATCTGAGGCAATGGAGGCTCCGCCCACGCCTTCAGCCAAAAACACGTGGGCAATGGCGACCGGGGTGAGTCGGGGATGGTGTATTTTGTTGTTGTATAAAAACCTAACTTAAAAATAACTCTTAGCGCACGCACACGAAATTCCCATTAGACAGAAGGAGGGATTCTAACTATAAACACATACTTATCGAAATAACTAAGCTGAGGGACTGCTGTCTGTTTGTGTGCAAATGGCTGCCAGATTCGTAACAATATATCCCACCCCTTGACAGGTGCTATTGTAACAAGATAATGTTATTCACTTCACCTGTCAGTGGTCATAATGTTTTGGCTCATCAGGGTATATATGTATGTATAACATCAGGGTATATATACACATACATATATACCCTGATGAGCCAAAACATTATGACCACTGACAGGTGAAGTGAATAACATTATCTTGTTACAATGGCACCTGTCAAGGGGTGGGATATATTGTAACGAATCTGGCATCCATTTGCACACAAACAGAGAGCAGTCCCTAAGCATAGTTATTTCGATAAGTATGTGTGTATATATATATATATATATATATATATATATATATATATATATATATATATATATATATATATATATATATATATATATATATATATATACACATATTACACACACACACACACACGAGCAAATACCACCGTCGCTTCGCTGACGGGAATAGTAAAGGGGGGGGAGAAAAAGGAGTGGGGGGGGGAGAGTGAGGAGAGGAAAAGCGAGAGGAGGGAGAAAGAGAGGGAAACCCCTTGTTTAATGGTTCGGCAGGTCATGTGTTGAGGTCAGTTTGTGTATCCCCGGTTTGATGCCTTACCCTCCCCGCCCCTTCACTCCCCACTACTTTAAATGCACCATCAGTCTGTTCCAACAACCCCCCCCCCACCTTTCTTAATCTACCAATAATACCCTTTAACAAACTTCGATTCAATAACTGCCCTTTCATCCCATGGGTCTTTGTTTCAACCCCGCAGGTTTATTCTCGTGCTTAGGTGCATCTCTCTTCCTCAATGTCATTGAAATCCACTCATTCACTTATTATTTACCACCAACTATCCGTCGTTCACCATAAACGATTAATCCTGTGGACCAGCACCGAATCCCGCTTTCTTCCTTCCCTGTGCTTCCTTATTTTTCCTTCTTGCATTTCAGACATTCGTGGCACAAGGCACAATGGTTGTTGCAATTGTAATGAAGTGCAACGCTCTTCCTATATGCAGTAAAGTACAGTGCTTCTCGCATGCGAACAGTATGTCCAGTACAACGGACATTTGCGCACATGCAAGTAGGGACTGAGGGCACCTTCCTAATCTTTCGTGCGCGACGGGTGGGATGAGGGCTGATTTGAAGGTTCCCTCGGAGACAGCTGCATTTTCCACATGCTGGATCGTGGACACGCCCTCATCGGATGTGCACCAATGTGAGAGACGCTCGCACGAGACAGGATGTAGAAAGCCATGTCCTGAAGCCTAGAGTCGCCTCAGAGCACGCCCGGCGAGGAGAAGGAAGGAGCCCACAGTGTGGAGGAGAGCAGAGCAGAATAGAAAGCCCAGAACGCGGCTTGGTTTATGTGGAGCTGCTTGGCCCAGGTACACAGCAGAAACAGAGCGACGTGCCACTGGCATATCTGAGACAGTGGAGAGGACTTGCTAACTGGGTCTCGACACCTTCGAGATGCGGCTTCACATCCCCTTTTGCACCGCATTGCCACTCCACCACCAATCTTCCCCATCCTTCCCTCCACCCCCCCTCCCAAGCACAGTATATTTGAACCGGCACAGTCCTGTTGTGTTGTGTGAGGTGAGGGAAGGCGTCAACCCCATGCTCTATTATTTTCTTTCTTCTCAATTCTTATTGTCTTCTTCTTCCCGGATTGAATGACCGGCATATGTCTTTTGTGTAAATAAGATAGTCGAAGAATACGTATTCGGGTTAAGTCTGCTTTTCTGTGTCTTTTGCCTGTAAATACTCACTTTGATGATTGCTTGCTTGGTGAATAAAGAGTGTGTGTGTGTGTGTGTGTGTGTGTGTGTGTGTGTGTGTGTGTGTGTGTGTGTGTGTGTGTGTGTGTGTGTGTGTGTGTGTGTGTGTGTGTGTGTGTGTGTGTGTGTGTGTGTGTGTGTGTGTGTGTGTGTGTGTGTAAATAAATTGTTTGATGGTTATTCTTTCAAATCTGTCTCTGTTGTCTTTTCCTCAATTGGTCCAACACAGTGTACAATCATACTTAGACGGGATGTTGTACCTCACATGATTTACTCTCGTTAGCCAATGTACACTCACTGCATTACTCGGTAGTAGTCTGAGTGTGCGTTGAGGGAAAGAAAATTGGTTAATTTAGTCACCTCCTCAGGTAAACGGAGTTTGATGGATAACCCTGTTAGAATTGACGTTTGTCATTGCTCAGCAACCCGCCAGACCATGGAGTTGTTTTTTGTTTTATTTATTTATTTGTTTTTGCACTTTGCAAAGTGTCTGGAGGTCCCCACTGATATCAGCTTTTCAGACAGAGAAGGCTGAGAGGCTCGTGTCTTTGTTCAAACTCCTTTCTGTATACAATAGACGAGATGTTGAGCAGCAGTGCTGGAAACATTCGGGAATTAATTTGTG
>NC_140978.1:37923500-38221000 GCF_056783735.1 Eptatretus burgeri | reverse complement strand
TCTTCATTAACAGTGTGGACCTCAAATATCCGGGGCCTTCGCTCAAACCTTACAGATCTTTCCACAAAGGTTGCCACTGACAAACCAGACATAATCTGCTTCACAGAAACTTTTCTCCCTCAAGGCATCTCTGACTCCCAAGTATCTCTCCATGGTTACTCCCTCCTCCGGTATGATAGATCTGCGCCTCGATCTGGTGGAGGGGTTGCTCTCTTCATCAAAAACTCTATTCCTCACTCTCCATGCACTGCCTTCACTCCCCATACCCCCAGGAATACCTCTGGCTACGGCTTCCACTCCACTCCCACCTAATGTTTATATGTGTACTGTACTGTCCACCAAACAGTGATGACTCCATTTACACCTCACTATCCGAAAACATGGACCAACTTCAATCTTCTAATCTGAACTCTGTCTTCCTCATATGTGGTGACTTCAATTATCATTGTGCCAGTTCGCTCGGTGTGGGTACCTCTCTCACCTGTCATGGCACATCAGCAAAAGACTTGTGCGACTCATTGGGACTGACTCAATCGGTCAACATCTCAACCAATAGCAACCAGGATCTCAACCAATGGCACTCCATCTCTTCTGGATCTGATTTTGACATTTATTTTTTTTGACATTTTTTGACATTTTGACAGATTTATCCCCTGTCGTCTTCAGTTGTCCTACCCTTCTTCCCACCTATGGTTCACTGAAGCTTGTGGCGAGGCAGTTGTCCTGAAACAACTTGCCTTTGCCTCATGGAAAGCAAACCCAACTGAGGGTAATCTCAGTTCCTTCCATAAAGCTCGGAACAAGTGTGTATCTTCCCTCAGGAGAGCCAGAAAACAACATCCTTCAATGCTAAAGTCTGAACTCTCAAACCTCTCACCCTTCTCCAAATCCTGGTGGCGTCCAATCAAATCTGTTTCTGGTGTATGTTCCCCCTCCATCCCCTCCCTTACCTCAAATGGCCGGACTGCTGATACCGCATGTAAAAAGGCTGAATGTCTAAACTCGGTGTTTGCATCAAAATCTTGTGTACGAAACCCAGCGCTTTCTGTATCCACCTTACCCAGTTGTACCCAAGTGTCCATGGACTCTGTGTCCTTTTCTTCTGACAAAGTGGAGAGTTTGCTGTCAAACCTCAACTCAGATTCTGCAACCAGTCCAGATGGCATCAGACCACGTGTCCTAAAAACCTGCTCCTCTGTTCTTGTTCACCTTCTCTCTGTTCCATTCACCCTCTCATTTGCTAAAGGTCATCTGCCATCTGCTTGGAAATTAGCAAACATTACTGCCCTGCATAAAAAAAGATGCAAAAACAGATCCCTGCAACGACAGACCAATCAACCCTCTTCCAATCATCAGCAAGGTTATGGAATCCATCATTGCTTCAGACATCAAAATCCTTCCTCTTCTCCAATGGCTGGATTTCAATCATCAATTTGGATTCAGACCATGCACTCTCCACAAGATAAACTGCTTCTGCTCTCCTAACAATGGATGGAGATCTTCAATGCTGGGCATGAAATCACAGGCAAATCCCTCGACATATTGTTGCAGGGCTGGGTGTCGGCCGCGAGCACGACCGCTAGATGAAGAAGTACAGTCAGCTCGACCGATCGCCTGGAATTTAGATCGTACCTTTTCGGAAAACTCCGGAAAAGTACGGGTCCCTAATCGGACCGTCAAGTGTCAATATTTCTGCCACGTGGGACAGGGTTATTCGCCAATTTTCAAAATACCTAGATAACCACGTGGCGATTTACCGAGTCTCCACACTCTCGACGGCACCCGTACGGATCGAGCCGCTTAGCGTACTCGAACCGTGTGCGATCCGGGCGGTTTATCGCCGAGGTCCGTCGGTCCAAATGTCCCGTTATAGCGGCAACAGCCTGACTAATTTCCCAACATGCAGCACGCTAAGCCAATGGAGGAAAGGACACGAACGAGCGGATACATTTCACAAATAGGGATGTTTATCTACTATACTAAAAAAACAGAATATGTTTGTATGTATGTTTGTTCGACCTTTATAGGTGGCTGAACCGTTGGATGGAATGAGATGAAACTTGGCATGAGTGATCCTTGGGACATGAGAACGGACATGGGGGGGGGAGGGGGTGGGTGGGGGAGGGGGAGGGGGGTCAAGTTCAAGGTCACGGTGTCAATTTCATCCGATCGAGACGGGACCAACGCCATTCGACAGATAATCAAAATTAAATGACACAGTTGATTGACGACATTCACTTCCGACTTCCGGTTTTCGAGTTCTGACGTCCTAAATTGACTAAAACATCTATTTTTCACGTATGTTTGTCCTTTGTAGATGGCCAAACCATTGGATACAATGAGATAACTAAGCTGTTGGGGTTTGGGTTCGGATTAGGGTTAGGGTTACCTAACCCTAACCGTAACAGCTAACCCCAACCAAAACCCCAACCCTAACCCTAACACTGCCTTTCCATTCCCTCCCCGCCCTACGGGCGGGTACTGTCTCGTTTACAATAATCATTGGGGAACGATGGAAGCACGCAAGAGCAGAGTTAAACCGATTAAAAGAAATGTACGTTTTTACAGCACGGCACTTACACAATTTCCTACGTAACTGACTGGCGCCACAAACACACATTCGCACACACCCAAATAATCGGACGAAAATGGTCTTTATTGAGGCCTGTCTCGGACCTGTCCGCCTCGTGCGGTCTTCAAGGACCAGGTCCTCGGGGCAGAACTGGACGGCCAGCATGATCCTGACGCCCTCACGACCGGGCTCCAGGCGAACGGAAGTCGGCAGGGCGAAAGCTGGAAGGAGAAGACCCTCCGTTGCCGCGACCACTCCGTACACAGACGCTTTTGCACTCCACCACCTTGCACGCAGATGTTCACTTCTTTTCCAGAACTCTCAGAACTATCCAACGCGCAGACCGCGCCTATAATTACCCCCCTCTTCAGAGGTGGGGGGGCTCCTCCTCACAAAACTCCCTCTCTCACTGGCTGGTTTTTGGCGTGCAAATCGCTCTTCGTCTCTCTCACTGGCCAAAACGGGCGGCAAGCTCCTTGATTGGCTCGGGGGCGTGATGACATCACGCGGAGCCCTTTCCTCCTGTCGCGGGATCTGATTGGCCGGGCGACGGTCACTTCACTTGTTGCACGCTGATTGGTCGAGGGCCGCCGCGCGGCTCCTCCTTGAGCTCTGCCCACCATGACGTCGGCCAGAGAGAGAGGTGAAGGAAGCGAAGTGAAGGTGAGGGTGATGCGGTGTCATCGGCGTTGATGTTGGTGGTGTAAACATAAAAGAAAAACCCTAACTATCAAAATAACTCCACAGCACATGAACATTTAAGTACCCATTAGACCAGGGACGGGACCATTATTGGCCACACGTACTTTCCGATACAACTGATCTATCGGACCTGTATGTTGAGTGCAGTAAACTTCCAAATTTGTAAAACTATCCCCTCCCCTTTTTACAGACTCGTCCCGAGTCGTCAAATTTGCGTGTGACCAGCATGTGTAAATTCTCCCCAGTACATTTTACCTTCGGATCCCTGAGTGCGACATTTTTATAACGTCGCAAAAATAAATAACCTAATGCGCTGGGTAACTAATAACAGACTCATTCAGACTACTTAACAAACATTGCCGGCGCTATGACAAACATGCAGGTGGGTCAAAAAACTTATTTACATTCTTTACCTTAACTAATATTTTACACTTACCATGGCCCAGGACCTGGCATCTGTGGGAAAGAAGGCATGGCAAAGTTAGTCAACAGTTTTGTGTGGGTGACTGCTCCACAGCTGAAGGTCAGTCGCCCTCAGGGCCTGATCAAAAGTTCCCCCTTGAGACTTCTTTCTTTCTTTCCTACCCCCAGCTGCTGGAGGCAACTCACCCTAACACGGCATGCCATATGCCATCCCACAGGCCATTTGAAGAGGTAGCCAGGCTGCCCAATGCAGTGTATGGCTCCTTTGTGCAAGAACAGGGAGGTAGCCGGCTGCCCAATGCAGTCCCTGGCTCCTCCCTGAAATGAACTGGATGGAACTGGACTGGATGCAAGAAACGGTGCATGAGCTGCTCAATTCAGTCCCCGTGGTGTGGCTGCCTGCAGGGCAATCCTTGCAAAACACCGAAGTTGGTCCTGGCGTACATGGTGATGGATGATGAACACAGGGGCAAATGAAAATAAGGGCAGCAGGCATTGGGTTATGGCAGAGGCAGGCGAACAAGGCATGGCAAGGCAATGCAGAACAGAAAGTACAGCACAACAGGCCGGCAGGTGAAGCTGGCCGGCCTCTGGTCTCGTTCCGTGTGGATCTGGAGGGAGTGCGGTGGTGCAGGCCGCTCTGAACACGGGCTCGGACCTACCCTACCGTCTCCCCCAACCTATCGCCTTTGCCTGTCTCTGTCCATTCCCACTCCCTTAATTTGCTAAACAAATGAAATTTAGCCCCTTTTTATTTTGCTTTGTTTTTTTCTTTTATAATGCCGTCTCCCAAACACACTTCCTGTCTTTGTCCGGCTAACCTGTCCTGTCCATATAACCTACTCCCAACCCCTAAAATCCTTTTCTGGAGGGGAATAGGGAGAGACTAGCGTCCTGTTTCAAGGCCCAACAAAGCCTCAGAATGGCCTCCGACAGAGTTCAGCAATCTAACCCAAGGTGGGTCCAGCGGCCTACAGAGAGCGAAGGGATGAATGGGGTGAAGGGGTACATCTAAGTATCCGACTTTTTATAAAACTTTAAACTACCCCGGGGCTTTCCAAAATGCCTGTCATTTAAAGTATGGGTTCTAACAACCATGATTCCCGTCGCCTGTGTTGGTGTCTATTATAAATTTGGGCCGAGCCCTCAAATTTTCCTCTGTGCCCTTGCACAAATTTATGGCTGGGCAGCGTGGCTCACTTGGCAGGGATTCCCCCTCTGCAGAAACAAGAACTATGGCACCCCCGGGACCTGAGGCTGTCTCCGATCCTACCTGCTCCCTCTGAACGCGGGGGGGGGGGGGTTGCCCTTCCTGACATTGCCCCCCTTCCATGCCCACGTGGCAACTTTGGTGTTCCGGGTCCCGATCCGTGGGTCGCCCGTGCCCAGTACACTATCCCAGTCCCTTGGACCCTTGGCCTACTCCGGCCGACTACTTCGGTGCCCGGGGTACCCACGACTCGGTACTCACCTTTCCAAGCCACGCTCCCAGCCGGTCAATTTTACTCCTGCACCCCTCCAAATGGGTATCGTGCCTTCACTCAACACCAACAAAACGACCTCCTTTTTGTAAATTTGACTTACCCACTAACTAACATTACACTGACCCCGTGGTCACTTGGGTGGGAATCACTCCTCCTGCCACTCAGTCATTCGCACCATGCATTCCACATTCACTCCACATTCACTCCACATTCACTCCACATTCACTCCACATTCACTCCACACACACACACACACACACACACACACACACACACACACACACACACACACACACACACACACCCACACACCCACACACACACACACACACACACACACACACACACACACACACACACTCAGGCCCGCTGACCCATACTCACTCATTCAGTACATTTTTCATTTCTCAATCACTCCACACTGCCATTCTCCTGACTAAATTCTCCTAACTCCATCGTGCTCCCTCGTCATCCCTTCTCCAAATGCACTTTCCTTTTAATCTACAGAGCTAAGCTACGTCCCCACGACACATTCCATGTCTGTCTATGTCTTCAAGGAAAATCAATTTTCCATTCAAAAATATATCCTAAAATCCCTCCAACGATCCCATTCCACGGGCTCCATGAGGAACAACCCATGTCCCCATGAAGCCAGTCTAATTAATTCCAACCCACCCCACCAACTAGTGCTCCTATGCCCAATTTGGGCTGCGTACTGGAAGCGAGGCTTTATTATTTTTTTCCTCTGCAGCGCCATGGTGGCGGTTTACGGCTTGCCCGTTCGTCCCTTTGGGCGATACCGACGTCCCCTCTGATGTCCGATCCGTGCAGCCATGACGTCACCCTGCACATCCCAACAAGCGCTCGCTTTCGGGGGATTCCCCACGCGGGACGACGTGCGCTGTTTGCCCGAAGCTTGCGCAGCGAGGTCGGGGCCGATGACGTCACCAGAGCACCGAGCCTGCGCGGTTTCCCGTGCAGGTTAGCACGCGCGCATCATCCCAGAAATCCGCCCCGCGCGTTCCGCGAACAGAACATGCGGTATGCAGCACGTGATGCCCCTTACAGGCGCCCACGTGGGAACTCCTGTTTGCCAAATTCACCCGACACTCGCCTACATTTTAGCCGTCCACGCGGCCGGCTCGTATCCGTGAAACGTTTCCGGGCCGGATCGCAAAGACGCGCCCGTGCAGGGCGTGCGCGAAGTGCGCCACGGACCCCGTACGAGCCGTCGCCGAACCCGGCGCGGTTACCAAATCAACTCTACACAGCGCAGAAGGCTCGCCACACCCGACCCCGTCTGAATCCATCTGTCCATTTCCGCGCACGCCATGTTACTCACGCACGCCATGACACTCACACTATACTCACACTGTTTACCACACACACCGGGACAATCGCGCTGGGGATTCACGCTACCACAAGCACTCCCGGGGCCTCCATACCCCCCAAGTTGCGCGTGTACCCATTAACAACACTCATACGCTCCACCTCGTTCGGCTCGACCAGACCCACCACGTCGCGATCTGACTCAAGGGGGAATATAGTCTCCCCTCGTTCCTTAAGGAGGCTATCCTGCTGCTCACACCGGGTCATGAGACATTCCCCAATCTCAACACCATTGTCCCATCTTTGCTCTACCTGTGTGTGCTCGTCTTTAGTTCCATAATCCCGCGTCTCCCTTTGTGTCTCTGTGACTTTTTCCGTCGTCCCCTCGCGTTCATTAGTTTCTCCTCTTGTCTCCTTTATTATCCGCATCTCCGTCACTGTTAATTTCTCCGTCACCTTTAAATTTTCCGTCATCCCCTCGTATCTCAGTTTACACGTCTCCCCAATTATCATCGTGGGGCTCTCGTCCCGACCTTACCCGTTTCCATTGCGGGCCGGACACATTGCACACTCAGTGTCGGTTCGGTGTCTTCGCCACGTGGTGCCGCCATGATGCCTTTCATCCCGTCTAAGCCTGTCTGCAGGCCCAACCCCATGCTCTGCATCTCACCCCACTGGGTTTGCATATCACCCCTCAGTGTTTGCATATTTGCATCCATATCGCCCCTCAGTGTTTGCATAGTTGCATCCATATTGTGCTCCAAATCCCCTTTCAATTCTTACATGTTTGTTTTTAAAGACTCACTCATTGCTCGTCTGAGCATCTCCACCAAATGGTTCATGTCAAGCGACCCTGACGAAGCCGATTCGCTTTGGTCGGGCACGGATCCGCCAAGGGTCGGGAGGGAAGTGTGACGGAGGGGGGTGTCATACACCACCCCTGCGCCCTTTACGGACTCTGTGTTTGGTTGTGCGGGGTGGTCAACCTGCATGGCGGTGGTGTCCAAGACCATGGGTTCATCTACACTATTACCACTAGGACTACCCACCTGCCTCAGCTCGTCTTGGCTCAACATGTTGCGTGCTGGGAATAATTTTAAAACGCTCGAAATTTGGGGGAACGGGAGGGGGGGTTCGCTCGCTACACCCCTGAATTTTGTGGACGAAGGGGTACGAGTCCCGCTCCTGGACACCAATGTTGCAGGGCCGGGCGTCGGCCGCGAGCACGACCGCGAGATGGAGCAGTTGAGTCGGCTCGACCGATTGCCCGGTAATTAGATCGTACCTTTTCGGAAAACGGAAAAGTATGAGTCCCTTATCGGACCGTGAAGCGTCAATATTTCTGCCACATGGTGCAGGGTTATTCGCCAATTTTCAAAATACCTACATAACCACGTGGCTAT
This sequence comes from Eptatretus burgeri, assembly GCF_056783735.1. Lineage (NCBI taxonomy): Eukaryota > Metazoa > Chordata > Myxini > Myxiniformes > Myxinidae > Eptatretus > Eptatretus burgeri. The sequence goes on along the minus strand of NC_140978.1, from coordinate 38,213,087 downwards.
TTACCGAGTCTCCACACCCTCGACGGCAGCTGTACGGAACGAGCCGCTTAGCGTACTCGAACCGTGTGCGATCCGAGCGGTTTATCGCCGAGGTCCGTCGGTCCAAATGTCCCGTTATAGCGGCAACAGCCTGACCAATTTCCCAACACACAGCACGCTAAGCCAATGGAGGAAAGGACATGAACGAGCGGATACATTTCACAAATGGGGATGTTTATTTACAATAATAATTGGGTGACGAGGGAAGCACGCAAGAGCAGAGTTAAACCGATTAAAAGAAATGCACGTATATATACAGCACGGCACTTCTACAATTTCCTACTTAACTGACTGGCGCCACAAACACACATACGCACACACCCAAATAATCGGACCAAAATGGTCTTTATTGAGGCCTGTCTCGGACCTGTCCGCCTCGTGCGGTCTTCAAGGACCAGGTCCTCGGGGCAGAACTGGAACCCCAGCACAATCCAGATGCCCTAACGACCGGGCTCCAGGCGAACGGAAGTCGGCAGGGCGAAAGCTGGCAGGAGAAGACCCTCCGTTGCCCCGACTGTGCTGTATCACGTGGTTGGGTTTTCGTATGTCATGACTCGCCCGCTAGGGGTGGCAGTGATGTACATCCGGGCACGCAATAAAGCGGAGTTACTGCTAACGCTCTCACTCTCCATGTTCCGCTGCACCTCGGACATTACAGTTGGCTGACGAGGATGATTATTAGACGAGTCACGGCGCACGGACAGTTGCCCGTTTCCGTCGGAGACGACTTCGAATTGTTTTCGGAACAGTTGGGGTGCTATTTCCACGCGAATGATGTGGTCGACGGGAGCAAGCAGAAGTCGATCTTGCTCGCCACGCTATCGACGGAACATTATCGACTGCTGAGTGATTTGGTGGCGCTGGACAAGCCCAGTGGGGACACGCTGTCGTTTCAGGACATTGTGCAGAAGATGAAAGCACACATGGCGCCGGAGAAGTCATTACAGCTGGCTCGTTACCAGTTCGATCGCCTCACGAAAGGTACGGGGGAGCGCGTCGCGGATTTCGTGGCGCGAGTGAAGCATTCGTCCGTGGCCTGCAAGTTCGCGGCCGGAGGAGCGTCCAGCTCGGCTCAGAGATCACTTTATTTCTGGTTTACAAGATGAAAAAATGGTTTCGGCGATTCTACGGCTGAAGGGTGAAGCCATTACGTTCACCTCGGCAGTCGACACTGCTCCAGCTGTCGAGCAGACTCTTGAAGATGTTCGGCCAATCACCGGCCGCGGCATGCCAGATGGCCCGGGGGCCCACGCGGTGTCGCGAGCGCCCCAGGACGCACGCGCGACCTTCGGTGCGGGCCGGGGCCAGACGTCGCCGCACGTCCGCACGAGCGGCGGGGCGACCCCACGGACGCGTTTGGGATGCGGAGGTCGACACCTGGGCGTGTGTGCCCGTATAAAAACACCGTGTGTTTACATTGTCGCAAGGTGGGTCATCTGAAGCGTGTGCCGTGGGGCGTTGGCCACCGTTAAGGTCATGGACGGCAATGTGCGGGGTGACGCCGGTGACCGGGGGCGGAACCGGCAGCCGATGATGAGCCTGTTTTCAATTGGTTCTGCGGCGGCACGCCCGATGACGGTGGAAATCAAAGTGAACAAAACGCCGATCACGTTTCAGGTTGATACGGCAGCGGCGGTGTCGATCATCGGCGAACAGACCGCGCGTAGACTCAAAGGCCTGAGGCTTATCAGGTCAAACCTCACACTGTACACGTACACCCTTGAGAGGATAACGCCCATCGGGATGGCAGACGTGTCTGTGCGGTACCAAGGCCAGGTCGCCACGCTTCCGTTGTATGTCGTGCGGGGGAGGGGTCCGTCTCTCCTAGGCCGGCACTCGCTGACCCGCATCAGGCTAGATTGGGCCGCCGTTCACCTTGTGAAACCCGTGCCGAGCCGATGGGAGGATCAGTTGGAGAAGATTCTTCAAAGACATCAAGGTTTGTTTGGCGACGACCTTGGGAAACTCAAGGACGTGCAGGCAAAGCTCTTCCTGAAGGAGGGGGTGGTTCCTCGCTTTTGTAAACCACGACCGGTGCCGTATGCCCTGCGGGACAAGGTCAAGGGTGAACTGGATAGGCTGGAGGCCTGTGGGGTGATCGAACGGGTGTCGTACTCAGATTGGGCCACCCCGGTCGGCACGGTGCTGAAACGGAATGGAGACGTCCGATTGTGCGGGGACTTCAAGTCCACGGTTAACCCGGGGCTCAGCGTGGAGCAATATCCACTGCCGTCAATCGATGAGATATATGCACGATTGGCGGGGAGTCAATACTTCACGAAGCTTGATCTGCGTGATGCATATTTTCACCTGGCGATGGATGCCGGGAGTAGCGACCTTTTGACAATCAACACGTGTCAAAGGGATCTATCGATATACCCGACTCTGTTTTGGAATTGCCTCGGCCCCAGCCTTGTGGCAGAAAGCCATGGATCAGGTTTGCATTGGCCTGCCCGCTCAAACCTCCCTGGACGATGTGCTCATTGCGGGGAAAACGGCGGACGAGCACCTTGCAAACATTGCCCAAGTGCTGACGAAGCTGGAAGTGTGTGGCCTGCGCTTGAACAGGGACAAGTGCGCATTCTTCAAGCAGCGCTTGGAATACCTCGAGCACATCATCACGCCGGAGGGGTTGTTGAAAGGCCCTCGGAAGGTGGAGGCAATTCAGCACATGCCACCGCCTCACGACAAGACGGAGCTGCGCTCATTCATTGGTATGGCACGGTATTACCAAAGATTCGTGCGTGGGCTCAGCTCGCAGCTGGTGCCGTTAACGCGGTTGCTCAGGAAGGACGAGCGCTGAGCCTGGGGGCCTGCACACCAGGCATCGTTCGACCGCGTCAAGCGGCTGCTCACAGAGGATATGGTCCTCGTGCACTACGAGCCTGCACGTCCGCTCTTATTGGCATGCGACAGCTCTGCATATGGCATCGGGGCAGTCCTCTCCCACAGGATGGACGATGGTTCCGAGCGGCCTGTTTGTTTTGCATCCCGGACCCTGTCCACAGCAGAGCGGGAATATGCCCAGATCGAGCGCGAGGTTCTCACCCTCGTCTGGGGTGTGCGGAGGTTTCATCAATACCTGCTGGGGTGGCATTTCACTTTGCAGACGGATCACAAACCACTTCAATTCATCCTGAGACCCGAACGCGGGGTACCGGTGGTGGCGGCCGCACGAAAACAGCGGTGGGGTCCATTTCTTGCTGCTTACAGCTACAATATTCAGTTCCGAAGCACCGAAAAGCATGCTAACTGCGACGGGCTCTCGCGCTTGCCTTGCGTGGAGGGTCCAGTTCGTCTGAATCAGTCGACCGGGTTGATGCGTTTGCACTGAGCCAGGTCCAAAGCGGGACGATCACTGCCAAACAGGTCGCGGTGGAATCGGCTCATGATCCAGTGCTCGCCCGTGTCGTTCAGGCGATTTCTACGGGGAATTGGAGCAATCTACCTCCAACACCGGCATTTCAGCCTTTTGCGTCATGCGCATCAGAGCTGTCGTTGGACCAACGGTGCGTTATGTGGTGAATGAGAGCGGTGATTCCACCGAAGTTCAGGCAGCAGTGTTTGGAGGAACTTCATGTTAGTCACATTGGCGTCGTGAAGACCAAGAGTCTTGCTCGTAGCCTGTTGTGGTGGCCGGGGTTGGACAAAGACATTGAGCAGATGTTTAGGCATTGCACCACGTGTCAAACAGATGCTGATAACCCACGTCAAGCTTCGGGACTCTGGCCGACCCCAGACAGGGCTGGCAGAGGGTCCATGTGGATTTTGCGGGGCTGGTTAATGGCAAAATATTTTTGATTGTGATCGATGCATTCTCTAAATGGCCGGAGGTTGTAGTAATGCAGCATACATCATCAAACATTACGATAGAAAAACTGCGGACGATCTTTGCTAATAAAGGATTACCCGAGATTCTGGTCTCTGATAAAGCTCCGCAGTTCATCGCAGGTGTATTTGATGAGTTTATGCGTCAAAATGGTATTCGATATCTAAGGTCCGCACCGTATCATCCTGCGACGAACGGGCAGGCGGAACCATTTGTTAAAATGTTGAAACGGGCTTTGCGAAGGGGGTGTGTTGCACCTGTGCAGACGGTGGTCGATGTCTTTTTGCTCCAATACAGGAACGCTATTCATCCTGTCACGGGCGATTCTCCTGCCATTCGTCTCTATGGACGGGCATTGCGGTCCAGACTGGATTTGCTGCGACCTGGAGGGTCGGTGAGTGGGGCGGTGTCGCGCCCGCCACTGCTGCGCGGTTTTGATGTGGGACAGCGGGTAATGGTGCACGATTATTTCCACGGTTCCAAATGGGTGCCGGCTGTGGTCTCTGTGGTACTGGGGCCGGCGAATTGCATGGTGCTGACTGATGGTGGGGAGGTGTGGAAGCGGCACGTGGACCAAATGCATGATCGCTGTTCAGCGTCACACCCCCCCCCCCATGCCGAGTGATGTGGGACCCCCACCTATGATGTCGCCGTGGCCAGGGCGTTGTATCGTCACCACCGCGGTACTTGGAGGATTTTGAATGTTGATTTTTTTCGTTTGGTCATGTTATAATTGTCATTTCATCATTGGAATTGTCATTTTACGAGGGGAGGAATGTGCTGTATCACGTCGTTGGGTTTTCGCATATCATGACTCGCCCACTTGGGGTGGCAGTGATGTACATCCGGGCGGCCAATAAAGCGGAGTTACTCCTAACGCTCTCACTCTTCCTGTTCCACTGCACCTCGGACATTACACCGACCACTCCGTGCGCAGACGCTTTTCACTCCACCACCTTGCGCGCAGATGTCCACTTCTTTGCAGAACTCTCAGAACTCCCCAACGCGCAGACCGCGACTATAATTATAGCCCCTCTTCAGGGGGGGGGGGAACCGCCTCCTTGCAACCTTCCCTCTCTCACTGGCTGTTTTTTGGCGCACAAATCGCTCTTCGTCTCTCTCACTGGCTAAAACGGGCGGCAAGCTCCTTGATTGGCCAGGGGGCATGGTGACATCACGCGGAGCCCTTTCCTCCTGTCGCGATATCTCATTGGTGGGCGACGGTCACCTCATTTGTTGCACGCTCATTGGTCGAGCGCCTCCGCGTGGCTCCTCCTTGAACTCCGCCCACCATGACGTCGGCCAGAGCGAGGTGAAGGAAGCGAAGTGAAGCTGAGGATGATGTGGTGTCGTCGGCATTGATATTGGTGGAAAAATAAAAGAAAAACCCAAACTATCAAAATAACTCAACAGCACATGAACATTTAATTACCCATTAGACGAGGGTCGGGACCCTAACTGGCAACATGAACTAACCGATATTACTGATCTACAGGACCTGTATGTTGTGTGCTCATGGCTTCCAGATTAGCAACAGTTCGGCTGCAATGACGGATTGGGGAGAGGTGGACGGGACGATCATGAAACGGAAAACCAAGATGTAAAAACTTCTCGTGACGTCACCAGATTTGTATGACGTTGTTTCCACACAGGCGGCTCATTTGAAGTTTGTTGAGATTGAGTTTTGTTCATCACGTTAACATCCTCCATGTTGGGAGTGTTGATGATGTTTTGTTCATCACGTTAACATCCTCCATGTTGGGAGTGTTGATGATGTTTTGTTCCATTTGTGGTTCGAGTCTCGGATACTTCCCCAGACCGAGTTGTCCGGATCATGGTGTCCATGTTCGAATGAGCTTCGTGAAGGAGACCTCAACACAGACATGGTGATGAATATTTATCTCTCATTTGATCCTTTATTTCATCACCAGCGTCGTAATCCCCAAAATCACACCTTCTCACTCCCTTCAGAAACCCTAACATGTAATCAGTGACGTAATTACCTTGTCCGACGAGGTGAAACACGTGACGTTCAAATGAAACCTTCTGTCGATGGTCCAAGTGATCGTTCAGTTCTCCGATCGCGCCAAATCCTCCTCGTGCGTCAACATCATGTTCCTCATCACCAGGAAACCTCATTCGTTCCCCACAGGATTTCATCAAACACCACACGACGTCAAACCGCCATTCACACACCCTCCCTTCCTTCATTCATTCACACCAGAATACCATCGTAAATGTGCAAGATTCTCATTGTTTATCACTAATTCCTGATATGTATTTGTTTATTTATCGTGTTGATGATTGAGACTATTTTTACAGTTAATTGACGTCATTCCTCCGGCCGGGAAATAGTGCGTCGACCCCGGAATTAACGCGCGGCGGTAAACTGTACTACAATTCTCAACGGCGCAATAATAAAATAGTGCGTCTACCCTGGAATTACCGCGCGGCGGTAAACTGTACTACAATTCTCAACGCGATAATAAAATAGTGCGATCGCATTTTTGTTGAATTAAATATAAAAACAAGAACCTGAACTCTGATTACAGGTCAGAAACAGGGCGGATAAAACACTCGTGATGTTCATCAAGTTGGGCCGCATGGTTTTACCGAGATTAATCGGAGAAAAATAAATAAATTATACAAAAGGTGGAAAGAAATGATGCGGTGAGGAGGGGGCGTGGCTACAGGCAACTATGACGTCACAATGGTTGTTGTTGGAGACAATGAGAATTCCATATTCGGGATCATTCAACACAGAGATTGATTGTGAAACGCCATTCCGTGGATAGACGTGCATGAGAGATGTGGTCTCTGATCGCAGTGGTCATGATGTTCGTCTCCGGAGAACCATCCCGACCTCCACAGCAGGTAAGCGGTGATTGTAAGAGATAACGTTTTTGGGTTGATGGAGAAGTGAACCGGTGGTGTATTCCATGTTATATTTCTCTTGTTTTGGATTCGATTGAAAATCCGAGTGAAGACGAGAGTGACACGGCGAGTGTGATTCAAATATAAAACGTTTCACGGAAATAACTTTCTCGCAAGAACGTCAATCGTGGTGCAGAGTGTGTGTGAGTGGAGGAAGCGACATGAAGAGAGGTGATTCGTTATTTCAGTAAAATGGCCGCAGGAGTGGGATTCAAAACGATCCTTCATCCATTGAGATAATCAGAGATTGTTCAATATTCACAAATATGTAAACTAGATATGTAAAACTAAAAATATGTAAAATAGGTCACAATTCTTCTTCTTCGTTTGATATGACGTCACAATTGATGCTGGGGACCTGATACTGCAGGCACAAAGCTGCACATACTGGCACGCACCGACGGGCCCGCACTGGTATTCATAATCATAATAATAATATCACAATAATTGGCAGTAATAAAAAGAATAACGTCATACAATGACCAATGTCTGTCAACCAATAACGATCGATATATTGTCTGTCAACCAAACAGGACACTGTGCTATGACATTACGAATGATGTCACAATGCTTCCTCTTTTTTTTCTTTCAATTTAATGGCTTTTTCAGTGTTGAAAAGGTGTATATATGGCAGCTGAAGTGTCGTTCCACCTTATCACGCCATTTATTTCTCAGAATAATGATAACAGCATCTATCTATAATTCCAGCAATGTGTGTGTGTGTGTGTGTGTGTGTGTGTGTGTGTGTGTGTGTGTGTGTCTGTCCATCTGTTTGTCTGCGACCACCATATCAACAACTGCTGGTCCGATCTGATTGAAACTTGCCAGGAATATTGCCGGGGCCCCGCAGATGTGCCTTTTCGAGGTTTGATGTCAATCGGACAAGCAGTTCCCAAGTTACGGCCATTTATCTGTCGACCAATGATAAGACACGGTGCTATGACATCACAAATGACGTCACAATTAATGTTCATTTTTTTTTTTTTTTTGCATGATTGACGATCCGATCTGATTGAAACTTGCCAGGAATTTTGCTGGGGACCCGCGGATGTGCCTTTTTGAGGTTTGATATTAATCGGATAAGCGGTTCCCAAGTTACGGCCATTTATCTGTAGACCAATGACAAGACATGGTGCAATGACATCACGAATGACGTCACAATTAATGTTTATTTATTTATTTTTTATGAATACATTAACAGAGAGAGGGGTGAGAGAGGAGGGGTGAGAGAGGAGGGGTGAGAGAGGAGGGGTGAGAGACGAGGGGGAGAGAGGAGGGGGGAGAGAGGAGGGGGGAGAGAGGAGGGGGGGAGAGAGGAGGGGGCGAGAGTGGGCTGCACATACTGGCACGCCCCTACGGGCCCGTACTAGTTTATCAAAAATTCCAGCAATCTCTGTGTGTGTGTGTGTGTCTGTCCGTTTGTCTGCGACTGCAGCTTCTCGATGACCGCCGGTCCAATAGGATTGAAACTTGCCAGGAACATTGCAGGGGCCCCGCAGATTTGCCTTTTCAAGGTTTGATGTCAATCGGACGAGTGGTTCCCAAGTTACGGCCATTTATCTGTCGACCAATGACAAGACACGGTGCTATGACATCACGAATGACGTCACAATTAATTTTGTTTTTTGCACGATTGACGGTCCGATCTGATTGAAACTTGCCAGGAATATTGCTGGGGACCCACGGATGTGCCTTTTCAAGGTTTGATATTAATCGGATAAGCGGTTCCCAAGTTACGGCCATTTATCTGTCCACCAATGACAAGACACGGTGCTATGACATCACGAATGACGTCACAATTAATGTTCATTTTTTGTGAATACATTTACAGAGAGAGGGGTGAGAGAGGAGGGGGGAGAGAGAGGAGGGGGAAGAGGGGGGAGAAAGGGGGGGCAAGAGAGCGGAGGGAGAGAGGGGGGAGAGAGTGGAGGGAGAGAGGGCGGAGAGAGAGGGGGCGAGAGAGGACTGCAAATACTGGCACGCACCTTCAGGCCTGCCTCTACGGGCCCGTACTAGTTTATTTTAATTCGTGTTGGTGTTGTAGTTTAAACATTGGTTCAGAACACGTTATGGTCCATCATTCATGCCATGGTTGAGATTTAAGAGCAATATGAGGCAATAAAGGTGTGTGTGTGTGTGTGCGTGTGCGTGTGCGTGTGTGTGTGTGTGTGTGTGTGTGTGTGTGAGAGTGTGTGTGTTAGTGTGTCCTCCATAACCCCAAAACCATGAAACAGGGCATCATGAAATTTGCATGTGAAGGGAACTCCAAGGAAGTGAACATTGGGTGTTTGGGTTAATGAAAACATCCCTTTTGAAGATAATTAAAGGCCATATTTAATTAATATTCCCAGAATGTTTTGCCTCCATTCCCTTGGAACCTCCTCTGTTATCATAACACAGGTGAATCGTTCATTCAACACCTGAACCACGTGTTCACCGAGGCAGGTCCATACTTCCACTGGGATCTCATCAGGTCCCACTGCTTTGCCATATAATGCTTCATCTTCCTCCTTCACACGTTCGGTTCTCATGACTCCCTCTCACCTTTCTCAAAAACGACCCCCTCACCTTTCTCCCTCAACTCTCCCCACTCACCCTTCGCCCACCATTCACCCCCCTCACTCACCCTTCTCAAAGTTGCCCCACCCCGTCACATCCACAAAGCTCCCTCCTTCCGCTGCCCTCTCACCTCCATCTCACCACTCCACCTCTTCAAATCCTCAACTGCCTTCTGCCCCCTCTCTTCCCTCCCCTCTCCCCCAGCACCACAGAGCCTTTTCTCCCTCTCATCCGGCCCCTCCCCGGGCTATTCTGCAATCCACCACACTCTTTCAACAATTCTCCTTACCTCCACCCCTCCTCCCTTGTCCCACCCTCCCCCTCCACTCCCATCCCCTCCACCCAAAGCCTCCTCCCCTCCCTCTTCATTAACAGTGTGGACCTCAAATATCCGTGGCCTTCGCTCAAACCTGACAGATCATTCCACAAAGGTTGCCACTGACAAACCAGACATAATCTGCTTCACAGAAATTTTCTCCCTCAAGGCATCTCTGACTCCCAGGTATCTCTCCCTGGTTACTCCCTCCTCCGGTATGACAGACCTGCACCTCGTCCTGGTGGAGGAGTTGCTCTCTTCATCAAAAACTCTATTCCTCACTCTCCATGCACTGCCTTCACTCCCCCACACCCCCAGGAATACCTCTGGCTATGGCTTCCACTCCACTCCCACCTAATGTTGAAATGTGTACTGTACCATCCACCAAACAGTAATGACTCCATTTACACCTCACTATCCAAAAAGATGGACCAACTTCTATCTTCTCATCTGAACTCTCTCTTCCTCATATGTGGTGACTTCAATTGTCATTGTGCCAGTTGGCTCGGTGTGGGTACCTCTCACCTGTCATGGCACGTCAGTAAAAGACTTCTGCGACTCATTGGGACTGACTCAATCGGTCAACATCTCAACCAATGGCAACCAGGATCCCAACCAATGGCACTCCATCTCTTGTGGATCTGATTTGACAAATTTCCCTGAAAATATCTGCTGTTCTTCCTCTGCTCCAAAGGTTCTTCTGACCACGTGCTTGTCAAAGTGGACATCTCCCTGGTTGTTATCAGAGAACCACCTCAACGCCGTCGAGTCTGGCATGCACTCAGGCCGACTGGCAGGGTCTCCAAGCAGCCATCAATCTTCGAGACTGATCTCCCATCGCTACTTTCTCCAACATAAACTCATCCTGGGAATTCTTTCAAAGAAACTTGCTCTCCTTCTGGCACAGATTTATCCCCCTCTCGTCTTCAGTTGTCCAACCCTTCTTCCCGCCTATGATTCACTGAAGCTTGTGGCGAGGCAATTGTCCTAAAACAACTTGCCTTTGCCTCATGGAAAGCAAAGCCAACTGAGGGTAATCTCAGTTCCTTCTATAAAGCTCGGAACAAGTGTGTATCTACCCTCAGGAGAGCCAGAAAACATCTTTCGATGCGAAAGTCTGAACTCTAAAACCTCTCTCCCTTCTCCAAATCCTGGTGGCGTCCAATCAAATCTGTTTCTGGTGTATGTTCCCCCTCCATCCCCTCCCTTACCTCAAATAGCCGGACTGCTGATACCGCATGTGAAAAGGCTGAATGCCTAAACTCGGTGTTTGCATCGAAATCTTATGCACGAAACCCATCGCTTTCTGCACCCACCTTACCCAGTTTCATCCAACTGTCCATGGACTCTGTGTCCTTTTCTTCTGACAAAGTGGAGAGTTTGCTGTCAAACCTCAACTCAGATTCTGCGACCAGTCCAGACGGCATCAGCCCACGTGTGTAAAAAACCTGCTCCTCTGCACTTGTTCACCTTCTCTCTGTTCCACTCACCCTCTCATTTGCTCAAGTTCATCTGCCATCTGCTTGGAAATCAGCAAACATTACTGCCCTACATAAAAAGGTGCAAAAACAGATCCCTGCAACGACAGACAGATCAACCCTCTTCCAATCATCAGTAAGGTGATGGAATCCATCATTGCTTCAGACATCAAAATCCTTCTTCTCCAATGGCTGGATTTCCGATCATCAATTTGGTTTCAGACCATGCACTCTCCCTTCGATATACTGCTTCTGCTCTCCTAACAATGGATGGAGATCCTCAATGCCAGGCATGAAATCACAGCCATATCCCTCGACATATCATGTGCTTTTGGCACGGTCTGGCACCCTGCCCTGCTCACCAAACTCTCTTCCTATGGTATCCAAGGCCATCTCTACTCACCGCTCACAGACTTCCTCTCCTGTCGCAGTCAAAGTGTGGCCCAAAATGGAGTTCTCTCATCTCCTCTTCCTCTCCAGGCTGGAGTTCCTCAAGGCAGTGTTCTGGGCCCTGTTCTTTTTCTGGTTTTAATCAATGATCTCTCCGACTCTCTGGAAAATCCTCTTTATCTCTTTGCTGATGACTCCACCTTCTGCCGTACCATCTGTCATCCCTCAGACCGGAAAGCAGCAGCTTCTTCACTCTCTGCAGATCTGGATAAAATCACAAACTGGTCCAACACGTGGAACATGTCTTTCAATCGTGACCAATCTCACACTCTCACTATGTCTCTCTGAAAGGACCTTTTGGAAAACTCCCTGCCCCGATCTACTTTCCAAACAATCCTCTGAAGAAATCCTTTCATTCAAACTTCTGGGTCTCTCCATCTGCCATGATCTTTCCTGGGAAATCCACATTTCCAATCCGGTCTCCAAAACCACTCGCCGACTGGGAAACCTCCATCACGCAAAGTCCTTCCTCGGCACACCTGAGCTCCTGACCACATGCAAAGCTGTCGTCCGCAGTCTCACTTCTCACTTCACTTCATCCCACCTCACTCCCTTCTGAAACCACGTCATGGAATAAGTGACGTAATTACCTTGTCCGACGAGGAGAAACACTTGACGTTCAAATGAAACCTTCTGTCGATGGTCCAAGTGATCGTTCAGTTCTCCGATCGCGTCAAATCCTCCTCGTGCGTCATTATTCTCCTCGTCGTCAACATCATGTTCTTCATCACCAGGAAACCGCCATTCACACACCCTCCCTACATTCATTCATTCACACCAGAATACCATCGTAAATGTGCAAGATTCACATTGTTTATTACTAATTACTGATACGTATTTGTTTATTAATCGTGATGATGATTGAGACTATTTTTACAGTTAATTGACGTCATTCTTCTGTCCCCGGAAATAGTGCGTCTTCCCCGGAATTAACGCGCGGCGGTGAACTGTACTACAATTCTCAACGGCGCGATAATAAAATAGTGCGATCGCATTTTTGTTAAATTAAATATAAAAACGAGAACCTGAACTCTGATTACAGGTCAGAAACAGGGCGGATAAAACACTCGTGATGTTCATCAACTTGGGCCGCATGGTTTTACCGAGATTAATCAGAGAAAAATAAAATAAATTCTACAAAAGGTGGAACGATCAAAATAAATGACGTGGTGAGGAGGGGGCGTGGCCACAGGCAATTATGACGTCACAATGGTTGTTGTTGGAGACAATGAGAATTCCATATTCGGGATCATTTAATACAGAGATTGATTGTGAAACGCCATTCCGTGGATAGACGTGCATGAGAGATGTGGTCTCTGATCGCAGCAGTCATGATGTTCGTCTCCGGAGAACCATCCCGACCTCCAGAGCAGGTAAGCGGTGATGGTAAGAGATAACGTTTGTGGGTTGATGGAGAAGTGAACGGGTGATGTATTCCATGTTAGATTTTGCTTGTTTTGGATTCGATTGAAAATCCGAGTGAAGACGAGAGTGACACGGCGAGTGTGATTCAAATATAAAACGTTTCACGGAAATAACTTTCTCACAAGAACGTCGATCGTGGGGCGGAGTGTGTGTGAGTGGAGGAAGCGACATGAAGAGAGGTGATTCGTCATGTTAGTAAAATGGCCACAGCAGTGGGATTCAAAACGATCCTCCATCCATTGAGATCATCAGAGATTGTTGAAGATTTACAAACATGTAAACTAGAGTCTTGATACAGTTTACTCGGAGTCACGACAAGGTGTGTCTGGTCACGTGGGTAATGACCATCATTTTGTATCGTTCGATCGTTCATTGAATGAATAAACCATCATTCATCATTCTCATTAAAATGGCGGGATGCTGTGCTGTTAGATGAACCATTCGATCACTGAAGATCGAAATTTCAATTTCTCTTGTTTCTAATTTCTCTTGTTTCTGCCCTTGTCCATGTCCATAGTTGTTCCACAATGATGATGTGGAGGTACCGGTGATGTCGAAGGTTCGCGATGTCGTGTTCGTCACGATCGCGCTCCTCTTATTCGTCGTCGTGATCTCCTTTAAACCAGCGAGGTGGTTCGGGAGGAGGAGGAATCAAAGAAAGCCCGGCATTCACTGGTAAAGATCACGTGACTTTTCATCAATATTTAAATAATGCCTTCATCCAAGAGGACAAGATAGTACAGAACTTTGAAACGAGTTTACATTAAATTCTTACGAATCATCAAGTCTGGCAAACGAATCTCTGGTCCAGTGACAACAGGGAGGACCGGAACACGGATTACACTCTCCTTGAAAGTGACATTCAGTCTGAATCCTGAAAGTGACATTCAGTCTGTTTCCTGTCTGAATCCTGACAAACCACAATTAAAACGGGTTCAGACACTCCAAGCAGAGTCGAGGTCCGAAATGCTGCTCTACCATACTTCAGCGGAAAGTCTCAGCCAGTTGAGCGATGTGCTGGTACTTCCTTCATGGCCGGTACTGAATTGGTGACATGAATGGTTTTGCCATGTCGGATGGGGCTATGTTTTGTTTGGGACAGGAGTCGCTCCTGAACCCAACCTCTTCTTCAACGGACTATCAAGAGCCAGTGTGGCTCGGAATTAGGAAAACGAGAATCACTCCACAGAGCCCAAGTTATTATATATATATATTGATACTGAAGGACCAATTTTGTGCTCCTCCGAGCGGTCGCGTCCCGTTGTTCTCGGTACTGTGACCTGGACTGAAAGAAACTTCATCCCTGTAAGAGTGCATCGCACATAGTGGCAATTGTCAACCTTCAATTGTGAAGCAGAATAAACACTTTTCATTTTACATTCGTTTACATGGCGACGTGTGACGTCACGACGTTTTTCTCGGGACTAAGAAACTTCGTACCTGTAAGAGTGCATCGCACATAGTGGCAATAGTCAACCTTCAACTCTGAAGCAGAATAAACACTTTCCGTTGAGACGGGGGCGAGGAGTGAAGAGGCGGGGGGCAAGGTAAGCATTTTTGGGCGGGGGTAAGCAAATTGAAAGCGGGAGACGGGGGGAAATGGGGCGGGGGAAGAGTGGGATGGGACTGGGGTGAATTAGGCGGAGTTGAGTGTGAGGAGGTGGACAGGGGCGCGGAGAATCAAGAGACGGGGGGCGGGGAGTGAAGAGGCCAGGGCGGGGCCGGGGTAATTAAATTTTTGGGCGGGGGTAAGCAAATTGAAGGCAAGGGGTGGGATGCGGGGGGGAATGGAGCAGGGGCGGGGGATGAGTAGGTGGAGGCAAGCAGGCCCTGTCCAGTCCATGTCCCTCGAGTGTGGGTGAGCTGGTGAGGGTGGTTGAATGAACGGAATCCGTCTGTGAAGGGGTTTCGGCGAGTCATTATTATTGTTATTATTATGTTTTTCCTTACAAGGTGTATTCAACAACAGGGAAGGGAAAACAAAAGATACAATTACAAAAGAACTATTGCACACTGCGTGCCCTGGGTTTCATACGATCGGAAGGTCCTCAGACAACCTTAAGGCCTCAGACACACTCTAAGAAACAAATGACCAAGGAGACAGACAAGACTAGAAATACCGTAGATGTGTTCGCTTGTACACAAACAGGCCCACGGTCCGGAGACTGGTCTGATTACCTCCTCCACTGCAGGTGGATGGACATTTTGTTTTCACCCCTTTCTCTTTTGTTTGTTTGTTTGTGTGATTGTGAACAATATCTCAAAAATTTGAAGATGGATTTGGATGAAATTTGTTGGAGAGGTTTGGCATGTGACACTGACTGAATGATTCGATTTTGGTGAAGATCTGAATCCGAGGATTTTTTAAACTCATTTTTCACGATTGAATGATTGTGCTAAAACGATACACATACAGTGTGATATCTCAAAAAGTTAGGGACGGATTCGGATGAAACTTGGAGGAAGAGTTTGTTGGTGACCAGAACAAGCCGATTACATTTTAGTTTACGTCCAAATCCAGATCCATCCTTTCACTGGGATACAAAACGTAAACTAATCAGCCTGGCGGAGGGATGTGTTCTTCCAAGTGTCCTTCTTGTTGATGCTTGTATTCCAGTGTCTGGAGTTTCGTTGAGATTTGATTGGTCAAGATATCTTTCAATCAGACCATGTGTGTAAGGAATTGAATCGTCTCATCTTCGTTTTCTTCAATGCAACACTCATGGAACATGTGTTTGGTCGTTCACAAAATCATACATTTTCCTCAAACTTACGAGCATTGCCCTTGTTTTGTTGCAGTTTTTGTTGTGGCCGGAAGCACTTGCAGAAAAAAATGGGAAAAAAGGAGCGGCCGTTGCTGGAGGAGGATCAACAAAAGGAGGTGTTGGAGATTCAGAAGGTGAAGGAAGAGGAGGATAAAAGAATGGAAGAAAAAAAGGCATTGTTCGAACAGTTGTGGCAGAGAGAGAGAGAGAAACTACAGGAAAGAGGTGAAAAATTGCACCAGAAAGAAGAACGAATGAAAGAAAGAGAGCGATTAATTCAGCTCGCAGAAAAATCTGTGCAGGAAAAAGACGTTCAACACAGACATGAGGATGAACGATGGAGAAAAGAGAGAGAAGAGCAGAATAAAACAGAGGAAGAGCAGCAGAGGAGAAACAAGGAAGAGGAAATGAGAAAACGTGATGAGGAAGAACAGGTGAAAAAGAATGAAGAAGAGCTAAATAAAATAAAGGAGGCAGAGTGGAGGGAAATGGAAGAGGGATTCCTGAGAGAACAAGAGGAATTCCTACGATGGAAGGAATCGGTCCATCAGGAGCAGACACGCAGAATGCTTGAGATTCAGCAAAAAGAGCAACAAGTTTTAAACAGTGAGCACGTGCTGTTCGGGTTGGAGAGAGAGATTGATAAACGAGAGAGAATCGAGTTGGAACAACAGGCTCGATTTGATAAAAAGATGGAATTGAAAGAACTCGAGATTAAACACAGAGAGTTTGAGACATGTCGCCAAGAGGACGAGATTAGATTGAGAGAACAGGATGTGGAGAAGAGGGAGAAACTGGTGCACCAAAGAGAAGAGGAGGAGAGTGGGCGGCAAGATAAATTTGTGGAGACACAGAGAATAAAAGAGGAAGAGTGTTTGTGTCGAGAGCAGGCGGTACATCTGCTGGAGCTGGAGATACGTAAACGAGAAATCGACGTTCAGACACGGGAACATGAGGTTTGGCGATGTGAGGAAAAGGAGAGAAAGAGACGAGAGCACGATAAACATGGGGAAATTAAACAGGAAGAGGTGCACCAGAAAGAAAAAGAACCACGTAGACAGAGAAAGGAAGAAAAGGAAAAGAAGAAAATACAAAAGCACAGAGAGGAAGGAAAGAGGAAACGTGATGAGGAACGAAAACCTGAACGTGATGAATCGCTCAAACAGCAACCAGGTCAACAACAGAAACCACACGTTGTTGGAGTGCAGAAGGAACAAAAACCTCAACGTGATCAAGGCCTGCAACAGGTGCAGCACGGTGTTGATGGATCAGACCGTATGCAGGACCTTCAACAGGTGAGGACTCTTCAGTACTTGGGAGAAGTTGGGGGTGAACACACTGGGTACAAACACAGTGAACCTCACGATGAAGTTGTTCAGTTGGATAATTGTAATTATTATTTTTGTGATAAAGGTCACATATTGGCATGGTCATCCCCACGCAGGATAAATAACAAGAATTATAACTCACCTTGATTGGATCAAATCGACTAATTCACCTTTTCATCGATTTCCTGTTCCATCAGTTCATCTCCTGATGTTCCCTTTCCTGAACAAGTTATCAATCTGATGAACACATCAATGTGTTTAATCTTTTATCTTTTTATTCTTTCTCCAAAGACCCCCCAGAACAGGCGCTCGTTCCCTCCTCCTCCACCCTCTTACAAGAAACCTAACCAGATGGAACGTAAGTTACCAAGATTCTTACCTTACATAAATTATTACAAACTTTGTCTAAACTGATGAAGAAAAAAAACTGATGGTGATGAAGAAAAATCAAGATGTGAAATTGCAGGGGAAAGTGAAATAACATTGAGAGTGGGAGAGAGAGAGAGTGAGAGAGTGAGAGAGGGGGAGAGAGAGAGTGAGAGAGGGGGGAGAGAGAGAGAGAGAGAGAGAGAGAGAGAGAGAGAGAGAGAGAGAGAGAGAGAGAGAGAGAGAGAGAGAGAGAGAGAGAGAGAGAGAGAGAGAGAGAGAGAGAGAGAGAGAGAGAGAGTGAGAGAGGGGAGAGAGAGAGTGAGAGAGGGGGAGAGAGAGAGTGAGAGAGGGGAGAGAGAGAGTGAGAGAGGGAGAGAGAGAGTGAGAGAGGGGAGAGAGAGAGTGAGAGTGAGAGAGGGGGAGTGAGAGAGTGAGAGAGGGGGAGTGAGAGAGGGGAGAGAGAGAGTGAGAGAGTGAGAGAGTGAGAGAGTGAGAGAGTGAGAGAGTGAGAGAGTGAGAGAGTGAGAGAGTGAGAGAGTGAGAGAGTGAGAGAGTGAGAGAGTGAGAGAGTGAGAGAGTGAGAGAGTGAGAGAGTGAGAGAGTGAGAGAGAGAGATTCATTCCAGGACTGTGTTGGGACACGTGATAATGATGGAGATTATGATGACAATGCTACTTCGTGTTTTTGACCCTGTTGTTGTTGTGTATGTGCAGAGGAAGACGTCATCGTGACAGTTGCTGGCGAGGAAGATGCCATGTTTGGTAGCGATTCCATCATCGTTCCATCGTACAAACTATCCAGAAACAAAAGACGATACACCAGGCTCTTACAGATGGCTGATGCAGCATTTTTTCAATGAACATCAGTCTGAAGAACTCCAGGTACTTACACCTTCCATGGACTTAATTTAATCACTTGCATCCTTTTTGTGTCCTTGTTTGTCAATTTGTCACTTCCTTGTTTATGATGAGAACTCAATAATTCCGAGTGAAGAGAATTTTAACATCAGAATGAATCGGCCAACATGAAACAGGTGAGGTCTCTCCCTGATTTGTACAAGCAATGCCAATCATGGTCTGTCACTCATGAAGGAAACTGCAGCCATGAACCCTTGGGATTTGCTGCGTCACTTCATCACTGCACATCATACGTCACCTCATCACTGGACACCATGCGTCACCTCATCAATGGACACCACGCGTCACTTCATCACTGCACACCATGTGTCACTTCATCACTGGACACCATGCGTCACGAACACTAGACACCATGCATCACCTCATCACTGCACACCATGCGTCACCATCACTGGACACCATGTGTCACTTCATCACTGGACACCATGTGTCACTTCATCACTGGACACCATGTGTCTCTTCATCACTGGACACCACGCGTCTCCTCAACACGGTATAACCACATTTACACTCCAACATTATCTTTCCCGTTTTTTTTGTTTCCTCCTTCCCTTCAGCTGCTGCCATCATCATCTGGATCGACTTCAAATATTCTTCCAAAACATCTCCAGCCTGAGCGGCCTCATCTCCTCAATAATCATTCCAAATGGCTCTCCTTCATTGCTGTTCCTGAAGGATCTTTTCCACAAGTATCCCTCCAAGGTTCTCCAACCTTGATGTTACATTTCACTCCAGCACCCAAGACTCCACTGTTGAATTGTCTTTGATAAAAGTATTAATTTTCTTGTGTGAATGTAGATTTTCTCTTGTAATTACAGAGAATAAAATTGACCTAAAATCTCTTTTCCTTTCAAGTTATGTTATTTATAAATCCAAGGAACGGTGTCGAAAATATTGTTTTGGAAATGTCTCCTCATGATTACTAACTATGTAAGTAATTTAAAGTGTTTCTGTGTTTGTTTCTCTTTCGAGGCCAAACCGGAGCACCGAGAGGAAGCAAATTTTGGGTTCTTGTATTTCAGAATCTTGGCTAAGTTTTAAGCTGCTGCACGTTGGCCTTGACCTGACCGTGGGTACCCCTGGCACGTTTGTAATATTTAGTGTTGATTAGACCAGCTGTTTTTATTTCTTAGATTTCCAGACCTACACAAACGTGTCGACAGTGAATTTCCTTCAAGGGTTGAGTGATTTGGGGGGTGGAGGGGGTTGTGCCCACGACCTGACCCTGGGTATTCCCAGCATGTATGTAAAATTCGATTGAGATAGTTGCAGGGGTGTGGAATTTTATATCAATCAAGGAAAAGGCTTCACACACACAAACACAAACAACACACCGCGTTGAGGAAAGCGGCACATAATCACCTCGTCACACCATCTCACTCACTGCTTGGTGGTGTTGATGGCGATTCCGAAACCACAACCCTGACGTTGAGGTGAAGGAGATCCTGTGGAGAAAGGGCGGGAAATGTGAGCAGGACAGAGAGGCTTCCTTAGGAGTGTGGATTGGAGGCCCGAGGTGAGCTTCTGCTGCTGCTCGTGTTCCTGGACGATTTGAGGACGACGTGGCTGTTAATCTGAGCGGGTAATTCATGCACACTTCGAGGAGTCTGTAAATCAGCAAAATAGACATGCAACTGGATGTTAAACACTCTTCTTGTTACTTTTCAGATTGAGATGAAAGATGAGTAAGCCGTCAAAGCGAGTTCTGGAAGGAAGTGTGTCACTTCAGACAAACGAAGAGAAGATGTGATTCAGTGAAAACCAACCACAGCAAATGGAAAATATGTCGAGGTGAACAAAGTCAAAGAATGTGCAATCTTCAAAAGTATACATTTAAAAAACTTAAGTCGGCGATAATCGTCAGACGAGACAACTGCTTTACATTTGCAAATGGACAAAGTTGACCAAATTTGGTTGGAGCATGTGAAGCTGGGAAACCAAACACCCCACATGGTAAAATAAATGCAGAAATGTGTACATCACTGAAAAAGGCTACAAACTAACAGAACGGAGGATTGGGATTAAAACCTCGATTTGAAATAATGAAGAACCAACGGCAAGTTCAGAAGAGAGAATATTGACCGGACAACACGGTGAGCCTTATCAAGGAAAGGTATGCTGTGTTACATATAACCGATGGTTCCAGGGGAAAGAACCACAATGTAAAGTGTCGACAAATGATAACCAGGAAACAATCATTAGTCTTGCTAAAAATCTGAACATAAATGAGATAGTAGTTCAGGGTCATTGGTGCAGGACATGACACGGTGGCTAATGATGTGTGCCACCTCAAACCAGGTATGAACGCCTTTTCAAGCTACTTCAATCCCTTCAACAAGAACACAAGATGTTCGTCCTTTCGACAAAACGTTTAAACTTCTTGTGGATCAAAAAAAAGAAATCTGTGTTTCACGAACAGCAGAGTTTTCTGGTGCAGTCTTTATGTGATCAATACAAAAGAATTGTTTAAGATCTTGGAGTAAGGAATACAGACTACGACCGTGCGGTAACACTGAAATGGGAACTTGTTCAGCATTTTGACACTTGTATTGCAGTGTTTGATCAAAGCTGTGGCTCCACATTCATCTTTGCATCTCGGGTTTCTCTTGGTGATGCTGTTGATAAACATTGGAAGCTCGAAAAGGAGGAAAATGTAAACGAGAAACAAGAAACCCTTCTGCAGACAGCAAAGATTGTGAGATGACACAAAGTTGTTCAAAAAGGAGGTGCAGACCTCAGCGTCGACAGGGATATCAACTGAAGCAGCTTCTCAGATGGTTCCAGGTACATTCTATCATTTCATTGCCAGTCTATTAGCAGACAGAGTACACTTTCCAACAAATCAACAAGAGCGCGACAGAGACTCAGTCAACAGACAGAAGAAAATATCCTGATGATAGCACAACAATTATTGCAGCACATGTGTGGTGTTATTGTTGTGGGGCCAGGTCTCGGTGGCGAGCACGACCGAGAGGGGGAGCAATAGAGTCGGCTCCACCGAATACACCGGAATTTAGGTCGTACCTTTCAGATAAATCTGAAAGTACGGGTCCCTTACAGGACTATAAATCCCCAATAATTGAACCGCGTGGAGTCGGGTTAATTGACAATTTCAATATACCTAAGTGCCCACGCGGCAAAGCTTCCCAGGGAATTCACACCCTCGGCAGGCCTCGAGCGGAACGAGCCGTTACCGTGATCGAACCGTGTGCAACCCGAGCGGATGGTTCCCGAGGCCCGTCGGTACAAATGTAGAACTGCGGCAACTGCCTTCCTATCCCCCACTACGCAATGTGGCAAACCAATGGCAGAAATAACAAAGAACTAGCCGAAACCCCGTCACAGACGGATTCCGTTCATTCAACCACCCTCACCAGCTCACCCACACTCGAGGGACATGGACTGGACAGGGCGTGCTTGCCCCCGCTTACTCATCCCCGCCCCTTCCCCATTTCCCTCCGCCTCCCACCCCCCACATTCAATTTGATAACCCCCGCTCAAAAATTTAATTACCCCGGCCCCGCCCCCGCCTCTTCACTCCCCGCCCCCCGTCTCTTGATTCCCCGCCCCACTTGCCCCCGCCCCCCTCTCACACTCAACTCCGCCTAATTCACCTAAGCCCCCACCCAATCATCCGCTGCCCCATCCCCCCCGTCTCCCGCTTTCAATTTGCTTACCCCCGCCCAAAAATTTGCTTACCTTGCCCCCCACCCCCGCCTCTTCACTCCTCACCCCCATCTCAACGAAAAGTGTTTATTCTGCTTCAGAGTTGAAAGTTTGACTATTGCCACGATGTGCGATGCACTCTTACAGGTACGAAGTTTCTTTCAGACCAGGTCACAGTACTGAGAAAAACGTGACGCGACTGCTTGGAGGAGCACAAAATTGGTCCTTCAGTATTCATATAGAGAAGATAGAATGTTTCTTGTTACATTTTTTGTGTCAAATTCACATTCTGAGGTAGTCAGCATGTGCAGAAGAGGGTTTTACATTACAGACGCTATTTTTGAGGAGTGGAATTACACCTCTCAGCGGGAACGGTCTGTCGACGACAGACGTAATGACGTCAGCGAATGACCGATGATGTCATGACCTCCTAACGCCTCTCAGCGGTGACGTCACACGTCGCCATGGAAACGAATGTAAAACGAAGTGTTTATTCTGCTTCAGAGTTGAAGGTTGACTCTTGGCACCATGTGCGATACACTCTTACAGGTACGAAGTTTCTTTCAGTCCAGGTCACAGTACCGAGAAAAACGTGACGCGACCGCTCGGAGGAGCACAAAATTGGTCCTTCAGTATTAATATATAAATAACGATCTCTTATAATGCTTCATCTTCCTCCTTCACACATTCGGTTCTCATGACTCCCTCTCATCTTTCTCAAAAACTACCCCTCACCTTTCTCCCTCAACTCCCCCACTCAACCTTCTCAAAGTTGCCCCGCCCCCTCATATCCACAAAGTTCTCTCCTTCCCCTGCCCTCTCACCTCCATCTCAGCACTCCACCTCTTCAAATACTCGACTGCCTTCTGCCCCCTTTCTTCCCCCCCCTCCCCCAGCACCACCGAGACTTTTTTTCCTCTCATCCGGCTCCTCCCCGAGCAATTCTGCAATCCCCCACACTCTTTCAATGACTCTCCTTACCTCCACCCCTCCTCCCATGTATGACCCTCCCCCTACACTCCCCTGCACCCAAAGCCTCCTCCCCTCCCTCTTCATTAACAGTGTGGACCTCAAACATCCGGGGCCTTCGCTCAAACCTTACAGATTTTCCACAAAGGTTGCCACTGACAAACCAGACATAATCTGCTTCACAGAAACTTTTCTCCCTCAAGGCATCTCTGACCCCCAAGTATCTCTCCATGGTTACTCCCTCCTCCGGTATGACAGATCTGCGCCTCGATCTGGTAGAGGAGTTGCTCTCTTCATCAAAAACTCTATTCCTCACTCTCCATGCACTGTCTTAACTCAACCACACCCCCAGGAATACCTCTGGCTCCAGCTTCCACTCCACTCCCACCTAATGTTTATATGTGTACTGTACTGTCCACCAAACAGTGATGACTTCATTTCCACCTCACGATCCGAAAACATGGACCAACTTCTATATTCTCATCTGAACTCTCTCTTGCTCATATGTGGTGACTTCAATTATCATTGTGCCAGTTGGCTCGGTGTGGGTACCTCTCTCACCTGTCATGGCACTTCAGCAAAAGACTTCTGCGACTCATTGGGACTGACTCAATCGGTCAACATCTCAACCAATCTCATCTTCCCCCATCCAAAACCTCAATCTTTTCTACCCCCGTTAATCCACCCCAAACCCACCTCCTTCAAATTCCCTGCCTTCCTCCCCAAAAGTTCCCTGTCATGCAAGGTCCTGAAAGTTCCTGTGGTGTCCATCTTGTATACCTCATGTTCCCCACCCCATCCCTCTCCCTTCTACAGATCTGATATATCTGTTCCCCACTGTTTTGTCCTTCCCTCTCCTGCCCCCTTATCATGCGTTGTGTGTTCGCTCTCATGCGAGCCTCGACAATGTACAAAAAATACAATAAAATAAACAAAAACAAAAAAATCACGTGATATTTCAAAAATGTATTGGGCCCGATGTGTTCTCGTGCATCAGGCATTATGTGGCGGAGGTGTGCGCTCTCCTGTTCAGTTTATTATGTAACACACCAGAACACAAACACCACACAAAACAAGTCCTGGCGAGGGTCTGCAATGTCTGATTGCTCCTTTTCTTTTTAAATATGTGAAAATGAGACTTTCGAAGACAATTTAACCAGAAATCCAACATGATGAATGCAGGATTTTCTTCCTTACCATTGTGGATGGAGTCAAGCCAGCTCTTCAGCCAATGGATGGCTTTGAAGGCTTCATACACATGCAGCTTCGTGACGTTATATATACTCGTACACGAGAGATGCGCTGGAAGGTGAGGGATTTCGGTGTGGACTTCTGTTCCCAAAATAAGTTCTATTGGAGATGCCCCTATGACAAAATGTGTTGTACGATAATTAAGGAGAAATGTGAAGATCTCCTGATGCCAATTGGTGTGATCGATACATGGTGTGGGAAGAGATTTACCCAGAATGTGGAAAAACGTTCCATCTCTGAGTTGTCTTGAGATCAATAATGTGTAATTTGGTAATATTGTTGTGGTGCCAGGTTCGGGGGCGAGGAACGACCTGCAAGATGAAGCAGTTGGGCCGTCTCCACCGGAATTGAAGGTCGTCACTCCGGACAACTCCGAAGTCGACGGGTCGCTTAATGGACCATGGACGCCAATATTTCAACCGCGCGGTTATGGTCTTGTTGTCTGATTCCAATTTACCTAATTAGCCACGTGGTCATTTTACAGGTCATTTTACATCATTTTTACAGTTAATCGACGTCATTCTTCTGTCCGCGGAAATAGTGCGTCTTCCCCGGAATTAACGCGCGGCGGTGAACTGTACTACAATTCTCAACGGCGCGATAATAAAATAGTGCGATCGCATTTTTGTTAAATTAAATATAAAAACGAGAACCTGAACTCTGATTACAGGTCAGAAACAGGGCGGATAAAACACTCGTGATGTTCATCAACTTGGGCCGCATGGTTTTAGCGAGATTAATCAGAGAAAAATAAAATAAATTCTACAAAAGGTGGAACGATCAAAATAAATGACGTGGTGAGGAGGGGGCGTGGCCACAGGCAATTATGACATAACAATGGTTGTTGTTGGAGACAATGAGAATTCCATATTCGGGATCATTTAATACAGAGATTGATTGTGAAACGCCATTCCGTGGATAGACGTGCATGAGAGATGTGGTCTCTGATCGCAGCAGTCATGATGTTCGTCTCCGGAGAACCATCCCGACCTCCAGAGCAGGTAAGCGGTGATGGTAAGAGATAACGTTTGTGGGTTGATGGAGAAGTGAACGGGTGATGTATTCCATGTTAGATTTTGCTTGTTTTGGATTCGATTGAAAATCCGAGTGAAGACGAGAGTGACACGGCGAGTGTGATTCAAATATAAAACGTTTCACGGAAATAACTTTCTCACAAGAACGTCGATCGTGGGGCGGAGTGTGTGTGAGTGGAGGAAGCGACATGAAGAGAGGTGATTCGTCATGTTAGTAAAATGGCCACAGCAGTGGGATTCAAAACGATCCTCCATCCATTGAGATCATCAGAGATTGTTGAAGATTTACAAACATGTAAACTAGAGTCTTGATACAGTTTACTCGGAGTTACGACAAGGTGTGTCTGGTCACGTGGGTAATGACCATCATTTTGTATCGTTCGATCGTTCATTGAATGAATAAACCATCATTCATCATTCTCATTAAAATGGCGGGATGCTGTGCTGTTAGATGAACCATTCGATCACTGAAGATCGAAATTTCAATTTCTCTTGTTTCTAATTTCTCTTGTTTCTGCCCTTGTCCATGTCCATAGTTGTTCCACAATGATGATGTGGAGGTACCGGTGATGTCGAAGGTTCGCGATGTCGTGTTCGTCACGATCGCGCTCCTCTTATTCGTCGTCGTGATCTCCTTTAAACCAGCGAGGTGGTTCGGGAGGAGGAGGAATCAAAGAAAGCCCGGCATTCACTGGTAAAGATCACGTGACTTTTCATCAATATTTAAATAATGCCTTCATCCAAGAGGACAAGATAGTACAGAACTTTGAAACGAGTTTACATTAAATTCTTACGAATCATCAAGTCTGGCAAACGAATCTCTGGTCCAGTGACAACAGGGAGGACCGGAACACGGATTACACTCTCCTTGAAAGTGACATTCAGTCTGAATCCTGAAAGTGACATTCAGTCTGTTTCCTGTCTGAATTCTGACAAACCACAATTAAAACGGGTTCAGACACTCCAAGCAGAGTCGAGGTCCGAAATGCTGCTCTACCATACTTCAGCGGAAAGTCTCAGCCAGTTGAGCGATGTGCTGGTACTTCCTTCATGGCCGGTACTGAATTGGTGACATGAATGGTTTTGCCATGTCGGATGGGGCTATGTTTTGTTTGGGACAGGAGTCGCTCCTGAACCCAACCTCTTCTTCAACGGACTATCAAGAGCCAGTGTGGCTCGGAATTAGGAAAACGAGAATCACTCCACAGAGCCCAAGTTATTATATATATATATATATATATATATATATTGATACTGAAGGACCAATTTTGTGCTCCTCCGAGCGGTCGCGTCCCGTTGTTCTCGGTACTGTGACCTGGACTGAAAGAAACTTCATCCCTGTAAGAGTGCATCGCACATAGTGGCAATTGTCAACCTTCAATTGTGAAGCAGAATAAACACTTTTCATTTTACATTCGTTTACATGGCGACGTGTGACGTCACGACGTTTTTCTCGGGACTAAGAAACTTCGTACCTGTAAGAGTGCATCGCACATAGTGGCAATAGTCAACCTTCAACTCTGAAGCAGAATAAACACTTTCCGTTGAGACGGGGGCGAGGAGTGAAGAGGCGGGGGGCAAGGTAAGCATTTTTGGGCGGGGGTAAGCAAATTGAAAGCGGGAAATGGGGCGGGGGATGAGTGGGAAGGGGCTGGGGTGAATTAGGTGGGGTTGAGTGTGAGGGGGTGGACAGGGGCGCGGAGAATCAAGAGACGGGGGGCGGAGAGTGAAGAGGCCAAGGCGGGGCCGGGGTAATTAAATTTTTGGGCGGGGGTAAGCAAATTGAAGGCAAGGGGTGGGATGCGGGGGGGAATGGAGCAGGGGCGGGGAATGAGTAGGTGGAGGCAAGCAGGCCCTGTCCAGTCCATGTCCCTCGAGTGTGGGTGAGCTGGTGAGGGTGGTTGAATGAACGGAATCCGTCTGTGAAGGGGTTTCGGCGAGTCATTATTATTGTTATTATTATGTTTTTCCTTACAAAGTGTATTCAACAACAGGGAAGGGAAAACAAAAGATACAATTACAAAAGAACTATTGCACACTGCGTGCCCTGGGTTTCATACGATCGGAAGGTCCTCAGACAACCTTAAGGCCTCAGACACACTCTAAGAAACAAATGACCAAGGAGACAGACAAGACTAGAAATACCGTAGATGTGTTCGCTTGTACACAAACAGGCCCACGGTCCGGAGACTGGTCTTATTACCTCCTCCACTGCAGGTGGATGGACATGTTGTTTTCACCCCTTTCTCTTTTGTTTGTTTGTTTGTGTGATTGTGAACAATATCTCAAAAATTTGAAGATGGATTTGGATGAAATTTGTTGGAGAGGTTTGGCATGTGACACTGACTGAATGATTCGATTTTGGTGAAGATCTGAATCCGAGGATTTTTTAAACTCATTTTTCACGATTGAATGATTGTGCTAAAACGATACACATACAGTGTGATATCTCAAAAAGTTAGGGACGGATTCGGATGAAACTTGGAGGAAGAGTTTGTTGGTGACCAGAACAAGCCGATTACATTTTAGTTTACGTCCAAATCCAGATCCATCCTTTCACTGGGATACAAAACGTAAACTAATCAGCCTGGCGGAGGGATGTGTTCTTCCAAGTGTCCTTCTTGTTGATGCTTGTATTCCAGTGTCTGGAGTTTCGTTGAGATTTGATTGGTCAAGATATCTTTCAATCAGACCATGTGTGTTAGGAATTGAATCGTCTCATCTTCGTTTTCTTCAATGCAACACTCATGGAACATGTGTTTGGTCGTTCACAAAATCATACATTTTCCTCAAACTGATGAGCATTGCCCTTGTTTTGTTGCAGTTTTTGTTGTGGCCGGAAGCACTTGCAGAAAAAAATGGGAAAAAAGGAGCGGCCGTTGCTGGAGGAGGATCAACAAAAGGAGGTGTTGGAGATTCAGAAGGTGAAGGAAGAGGAGGATAAAAGAATGGAAGAAAAAAAGGCATTGTTCGAACAGTTGTGGCAGAGAGAGAGAGAGAAACTACAGGAAAGAGGTGAAAAATTGCACCAGAAAGAAGAACGAATGAAAGAAAGAGAGCGATTAATTCAGCTCGCAGAAAAATCTGTGCAGGAAAAAGACGTTCAACACAGACATGAGGATGAACGATGGAGAAAAGAGAGAGAAGAGCAGAATAAAACAGAGGAAGAGCAGCAGAGGAGAAACAAGGAAGAGGAAATGAGAAAACGTGATGAGGAAGAACAGGTGAAAAAGAATGAAGAAGAGCTAAATAAAATAAAGGAGGCAGAGTGGAGGGAAATGGAAGAGGGATTCCTGAGAGAACAAGAGGAATTCCTACGATGGAAGGAATCGGTCCATCAGGAGCAGACACGCAGAATGCTTGAGATTCAGCAAAAAGAGCAACAAGTTTTAAACAGTGAGCACGTGCTGTTCGGGTTTGAGAGAGAGATTGATAAACGAGAGAGAATCGAGTTGGAACAACAGGCTCGATTTGATAAAAAGATGGAATTGAAAGAACTCGAGATTAAACACAGAGAGTTTGAGACATGTCGCCAAGAGGACGAGATTAGATTGAGAGAACAGGATGTGGAGAAGAGGGAGAAACTGGTGCACCAAAGAGAAGAGGAGGAGAGTGGGCGGAAAGATAAATTTGTGGAGACACAGAGAATAAAAGAGGAAGAGTGTTTGTGTCGAGAGCAGGCGGTACATCTGCTGGAGCTGGAGATACGTAAACGAGAAATCGACGTTCAGACACGGGAACATGAGGTTTGGCGATGTGAGGAAAAGGAGAGAAAGAGACGAGAGCACGATAAACATGGGGAAATTAAACAGGAAGAGGTGCACCAGAAAGAAGAACCACGTAGACAGAGAAAGGAAGAAAAGGAAAAGAAGAAAATACAAAAGCACAGAGAGGAAGGAAAGAGGAAACGTGATGAGGAACGAAAACCTGAACGTGATGAATCGCTCAAACAGCAACCAGGTCAACAACAGAAACCACACGTTGTTGGAGTGCAGAAGGAACAAAAACCTCAACGTGATCAAGGCCTGCAACAGGTGCAGCACGGTGTTGATGGATCAGACCGTATGCAGGACCTTCAACAGGTGAGGACTCTTCAGTACTTGGGAGAAGTTGGGGGTGAACACACTGGGTACAAACACAGTGAACCTCACGATGAAGTTGTTCAGTTGGATAATTGTAATTATTATTTTTGTGATAAAGGTCACATATTGGCATGGTCATCCCCACGCAGGATAAATAACAAGAATTATAACTCACCTTGATTGGATCAAATCGACTAATTCACCTTTTCATCGATTTCCTGTTCCATCAGTTCATCTCCTGATGTTCCCTTTCCTGAACAAGTTATCAATCTGATGAACACATCAATGTGTTTAATCTTTTATCTTTTTATTCTTTCTCCAAAGACCCCCCAGAACAGGCGCTCGTTCCCTCCTCCTCCACCCTCTTACAAGAAACCTAACCAGATGGAACGTAAGTTACCAAGATTCTTACCTTACATAAATTATTACAAACTTTGTCTAAACTGATGAAGAAAAAAAACTGATGGTGATGAAGAAAAATCAAGATGTGAAATTGCAGGGGAAAGTGAAATAACATTTAGAGTGGGAGAGAGAGAGAGAGAGTGAGAGAGGGGGAGAGAGAGAGTGAGAGAGGGGGAGAGAGAGAGAGAGAGAGAGAGAGAGAGAGAGAGAGAGAGAGAGAGAGAGAGAGAGAGAGAGAGAGAGAGAGAGAGAGAGAGAGAGAGAGAGAGAGAGAGAGAGAGAGAGAGAGAGAGAGAGAGAGAGAGAGAGAGAGAGTGAGAGAGGGGAGAGAGAGAGTGAGAGAGGGAGAGAGAGAGTGAGAGAGGGGGAGAGAGAGAGTGAGAGAGGGGAGAGAGAGAGTGAGAGAGGGGGAGTGAGAGAGTGAGAGAGGGGGAGTGAGAGAGGGGGAGAGAGAGAGTGAGAGAGTGAGAGAGTGAGAGAGTGAGAGAGTGAGAGAGTGAGAGAGTGAGAGAGTGAGAGAGTGAGAGAGTGAGAGAGTGAGAGAGTGAGAGAGTGAGAGAGTGAGAGAGTGAGAGAGTGAGAGAGTGAGAGAGAGAGAGATTCATTCCAGGACTGTGTTGGGACACGTGATAATGATGGAGATTATGATGACAATGCTACTTCGTGTTTTTGACCCTGTTGTTGTTGTGTTTGTGCAGAGGAAGACGTCATCGTGACAGTTGCTGGCGAGGAAGATGCCATGTTTGGTAGCGATTCCATCATCGTTCCATCGTACAAACTATCCAGAAACAAAAGACGATACACCAGGCTCTTACAGATGGCTGATGCAGCATTTTTTCAATGAACATCAGTCTGAAGAACTCCAGGTACTTAAACCTTCCTTGGACTTAATTTAATCACTTGCATCCTTTTTGTGTCCTTGTTTGTCAATTTGTCACTTCCTTGTTCATGATGAGAACTCAATAATTCCGAGTGAAGAGAATTTTAACATCAGAATGAATCGGCCAACATGAAACAGGTGAGGTCTCTCCCTGATTTGTACAAGCAATGCCAATCATGGTCTGTCACTCATGAAGGAAACTGCAGCCATGAACCCTTGCGATTTGCTGCGTCACTTCATCACTGCACATCATACGTCACCTCATCACTGGACACCATGCGTCACCTCATCAATGGACACCACGCGTCACTTCATCACTGCACACCATGTGTCACTTCATCACTGGACACCATGCGTCACGAACACTAGACACCATGCATCACTGCACACCATGCGTCACCATCACTGGACACCATGTGTCACTTCATCACTGGACACCATGTGTCTCTTCATCACTGGACACCACGCGTCTCCTCAACACGGTATAACCACATTTACACTCCAACATTATCTTTCCCGTTTTTTTTGTTTCCTCCTTCCCTTCAGCTGCTGCCATCATCATCTGGATCGACTTCAAATATTCTTCCAAAACATCTCCAGCCTGAGCGGCCTCATCTCCTCAATAATCATTCCAAATGGCTCTCCTTCATTGCTGTTCCTGAAGGATCTTTTCCACAAGTATCCCTCCAAGGTTCTCCAACCTTGATGTTACATTTCACTCCAGCACCCAAGACTCCACTGTTGAATTGTCTTTGATAAAAGTATTAATTTTCTTGTGTGAATGTAGATTTTCTCTTGTAATTACAGAGAATAAAATTAACCTAAAATCTCTTTTCCTTTCAAGTTATGTTATTTATAAATCCAAGGAACGGTGTCGAAAATATTGTTTTGGAAATGTCTCCTCATGATTACTAACTATGTAAGTAATTTAAAGTGTTTCTGTGTTTGTTTCTCTTTCGAGGCCAAACCGGAGCACCGAGAGGAAGCAAATTTTGGGTTCTTGTATTTCAGAATCTTGGCTAAGTTTTAAGCTGCTGCACGTTGGCCTTGACCTGACCGTGGGTACCCCTGGCACGTTTGTAATATTTAGTGTTGATTACACCAGCTGTTTTTATTTCTTAGATTTCCAGACCTACACAAACGTGTCGACAGTGAATTTCCTTCAAGGGTTGAGTGATTTGGGGGGTGGAGGGGGTTGTGCCCACGACCTGACCCTGGGTATTCCCAGCATGTATGTAAAATTCGATTGAGATAGTTGCAGGGGTGTGGAATTTTATATCAATCAAGGAAAAGGCTTCACACACACAAACACAAACAACACACCGCGTTGAGGAAAGCGGCACATAATCACCTCGTCACACCATCTCACTCACTGCTTGGTGGTGTTGATGGCGATTCCGAAACCACAACCCTGACGTTGAGGTGAAGGAGATCCTGTGGAGAAAGGGCGGGAAATGTGAGCAGGACAGAGAGGCTTCCTTAGGAGTGTGGATTGGAGGCCCGAGGTGAGCTTCTGCTGCTGCTCGTGTTCCTGGACGATTTGAGGACGACGTGGCTGTTAATCTGAGCGGGTAATTCATGCACACTTCGAGGAGTCTGTAAATCAGCAAAATAGACATGCAACTGGATGTTAAACACTCTTCTTGTTACTTTTCAGATTGAGATGAAAGATGAGTAAGCCGTCAAAGCGAGTTCTGGAAGGAAGTGTGTCACTTCAGACAAACGAAGAGAAGATGTGATTCAGTGAAAACCAACCACAGCAAATGGAAAATATGTCGAGGTGAACAAAGTCAAAGAATGTGCAATCTTCAAAAGTATACATTTAAAAAACTTAAGTCGGCGATAATCGTCAGACGAGACAACTGCTTTACATTTGCAAATGGACAAAGTTGACCAAATTTGGTTGGAGCAAGTGAAGCTGGGAAACCAAACACCCCACATGGTAAAATAAATGCAGAAATGTGTACATCACTGAAAAAGGCTACAAACTAACAGAACGGAGGATTGGGATTAAAACCTCGATTTGAAATAATGAAGAACCAACGGCAAGTTCAGAAGAGAGAATATTGACCGGACAACACGGTGAGCCTTATCAAGGAAAGGTATGCTGTGTTACATATAACCGATGGTTCCAGGGGAAAGAACCACAATGTAAAGTGTCGACAAATGATAACCAGGAAACAATCATTAGTCTTGCTAAAAATCTGAACATAAATGAGATAGTAGTTCAGGGTCATTGGTGCAGGACATGACACGGTGGCTAATGATGTGTGCCACCTCAAACCAGGTATGAACGCCTTTTCAAGCTACTTCAATCCCTTCAACAAGAACACAAGATGTTCGTCCTTTCGACAAAACGTTTAAACTTCTTGTGGATCAAAAAAAAGAAATCTGTGTTTCACGAACAGCAGAGTTTTCTGGTGCAGTCTTTATGTGATCAATACAAAAGAATTGTTTAAGATCTTGGAGTAAGGAATACAGACTACGACCGTGCGGTTACACTGAAATGGGAACTTGTTCAGCATTTTGACACTTGTATTGCAGTGTTTGATCAAAGCTGTGGCTCCACATTCATCTTTGCATCTCGGGTTTCTCTTGGTGATGCTGTTGATAAACATTGGAAGCTCGAAAAGGAGGAAAATGTAAACGAGAAACAAGAAACCCTTCTGCACACAACAAAGATTGTGAGATGACACAAAGTTCTTCAAAAAGGAGGTGCAGACCTCAGCGTCGACAGGGATATCAACTGAAGCAGCTTCTCAGATGGTTCCAGGTACATTCTATCATTTCATTGCCAGTCTATTAGCAGACAGAGTACACTTTCCAACAAATCAACAAGAGCGCGACAGAGACTCAGTCAACAGACAGAAGAAAATATCCTGATGATAGCACAACAATTATTGCAGCACATGTGTGGTGTTATTGTTGTGGGGCCAGGTCTCGGTGGCGAGCACGACCGAGAGGGGGAGCAATAGAGTCGGCTCCACCGAATACACCGGAATTTAGGTCGTACCTTTCAGATAAATCTGAAAGTACGGGTCCCTTACAGGACTATAAATCCCCAATAATTGAACCGCGTGGAGTCGGGTTAATTGACAATTTCAATATACCTAAGTGCCCACGCGGCAAAGCTTCCCAGGGAATTCACACCCTCGGCAGGCCTCGAGCGGAACGAGCCGTTACCGTGATCGAACCGTGTGCAACCCGAGCGGATGGTTCCCGAGGCCCGTCGGTACAAATGTAGAACTGCGGCAACTGCCTTCCTATCCCCCACTACGCAATGTGGCAAACCAATGGCAGAAATAACAAAGAACTAGCCGAAACCCCGTCACAGATGGATTCCGTTCATTCAACCACCCTCACCAGCTCACCCACACTCGAGGGACATGGACTGGACAGGGCGTGCTTGCCCCCGCTTACTCATCCCCACCCCTTCCCCATTTCCCTCCGCCTCCCACCCCCCACATTCAATTTGATAACCCCCGCTCAAAAATTTAATTACCCCGGCCCCGCCCCCGCCTCTTCACTCCCCGCCCCCCGTCTCTTGATTCCCCGCCCCACTTGCCCCCGCCCCCTCTCACACTCAACTCCGCCTAATTCACCTAAGCCCCCACCCAATCATCCGCTGCCCCATCCCCCCGTCTCCCGCTTTCAATTTGCTTACCCCCGCCCAAAAATTTGCTTACCTTGCCCCCCACCCCCGCCTCTTCACTCCTCACCCCCATCTCAACGAAAAGTGTTTATTCTGCTTCAGAGTTGAAAGTTTGACTATTGCCACGATGTGCGATGCACTCTTACAGGTACGAAGTTTCTTTCAGACCAGGTCACAGTACTGAGAAAAACGTGACGCGACTGCTTGGAGGAGCACAAAATTGGTCCTTCAGTATTCATATAGAGAAGATAGAATGTTTCTTGTTACATTTTTTGTGTCAAATTCACATTCTGAGGTAGTCAGCATGTGCAGAAGAGGGTTTTACATTACAGACGCTATTTTTGAGGAGTGGAATTACACCTCTCAGCGGGAACGGTCTGTCGACGACAGACGTAATGACGTCAGCGAATGACCGATGATGTCATGACCTCCTAACGCCTCTCAGCGGTGACGTCACACGTCGCCATGGAAACGAATGTAAAACGAAGTGTTTATTCTGCTTCAGAGTTGAAGGTTGACTCTTGGCACCATGTGCGATACACTCTTACAGGTACGAAGTTTCTTTCAGTCCAGGTCACAGTACCGAGAAAAACGTGACGCGACCGCTCGGAGGAGCACAAAATTGGTCCTTCAGTATTAATATATAAATAACGATCTCTTATAATGCTTCATCTTCCTCCTTCACACATTCGGTTCTCATGACTCCCTCTCATCTTTCTCAAAAACTACCCCTCACCTTTCTCCCTCAACTCCCCCCACTCAACCTTCTCAAAGTTGCCCCGCCCCCTCATATCCACAAAGTTCTCTCCTTCCCCTGCCCTCTCACCTCCATCTCAGCACTCCACCTCTTCAAATACTCGACTGCCTTCTGCCCCCTCTCTTCCCCCCTCTCCCCCAGCACCACAGAGCCTTTTCTTCCTCTCATCCGGCTCCTCCCCGAGCAATTCTGCAATCCCCCACACTCTTTCAATGACTCTCCTTACCTCCACCCCTCCTCCCATGTATGACCCTCCCCCTACACTCCCCTGCACCCAAAGCCTCCTCCCCTCCCTCTTCATTAACAGTGTGGACCTCAAACATCCGGGGCCTTCGCTCAAACCTTACAGATTTTCCACAAAGGTTGCCACTGACAAACCAGACATAATCTGCTTCACAGAAACTTTTCTCCCTCAAGGCATCTCTGACCCCCAAGTATCTCTCCATGGTTACTCCCTCCTCCGGTATGACAGATCTGCGCCTCGATCTGGTAGAGGAGTTGCTCTCTTCATCAAAAACTCTATTCCTCACTCTCCATGCACTGTCTTAACTCAACCACACCCCCAGGAATACCTCTGGCTCCAGCTTCCACTCCACTCCCACCTAATGTTTATATGTGTACTGTACTGTCCACCAAACAGTGATGACTTCATTTCCACCTCACGATCCGAAAACATGGACCAACTTCTATATTCTCATCTGAACTCTCTCTTGCTCATATGTGGTGACTTCAATTATCATTGTGCCAGTTGGCTCGGTGTGGGTACCTCTCTCACCTGTCATGGCACTTCAGCAAAAGACTTCTGCGACTCATTGGGACTGACTCAATCGGTCAACATCTCAACCAATCTCATCTTCCCCCATCCAAAACCTCAATCTTTTCTACCCCCGTTAATCCACCCCAAACCCACCTCCTTCAAATTCCCTGCCTTCCTCCCCAAAAGTTCCCTGTCATGCAAGGTCCTGAAAGTTCCTGTGGTGTCCATCTTGTATACCTCATGTTCCCCACCCCATCCCTCTCCCTTCTACAGATCTGATATATCTGTTCCCCACTGTTTTGTCCTTCCCTCTCCTGCCCCCTTATCATGCGTTGTGTGTTCGCTCTCATGCGAGCCTCGACAATGTACAAAAAATACAATAAAATAAACAAAAACAAAAAAATCACGTGATATTTCAAAAATGTATTGGGCCCGATGTGTTCTCGTGCATCAGGCATTATGTGGCGGAGGTGTGCGCTCTCCTGTTCAGTTTATTATGTAACACACCAGAACACAAACACCACACAAAACAAGTCCTGGCGAGGGTCTGCAATGTCTGATTACTCCTTTTCTTTTTAAATATGTGAAAATGAGACTTTCGAAGACAATTTAACCAGAAATCCAACATGATGAATGCAGGATTTTCTTCCTTACCATTGTGGATGGAGTCAAGCCAGCTCTTCAGCCAATGGATGGCTTTGAAGGCTTCATACACATGCAGCTTCGTGACGTTATATATACTCGTACACGAGAGATGCGCTGGAAGGTGAGGGATTTCGGTGTGGACTTCTGTTCCCAAAATAAGTTCTATTGGAGATGCCCCTATGACAAAATGTGTTGTACGATAATTAAGGAGAAATGTGAAGATCTCCTGATGCCAATTGGTGTGATCGATACATGGTGTGGGAAGAGATTTACCCAGAATGTGGAAAAACGTTCCATCTCTGAGTTGTCTTGAGATCAATAATGTGTAATTTGGTAATATTGTTGTGGTGCCAGGTTCGGGGGCGAGGAACGACCTGCAAGATGAAGCAGTTGGGCCGTCTCCACCGGAATTGAAGGTCGTCACTCCGGACAACTCCGAAGTCGACGGGTCGCTTAATGGACCATGGACGCCAATATTTCAACCGCGCGGTTATGGTCTTGTTGTCTGATTCCAATTTACCTAATTAGCCACGTGGTCTAGCTACCGTGGAAACCACACCCTCGGCTGGCTTTGTCCGAACCGAGTTGCTGTGACCGACTCGGATCCGGCGTAACCGAGCGGGAATTACCAAAACCGTGCCGTTCCAAATCAATTTACGGCACAATCGGCTTCCCTGAAACAGAGCCCAAACCCAAACCACACTGGGTCAATGAAAGAAAACACAGACAACGAACTGGAACATTTAACAGTTATTTATTTACAATAGGCAATCGGGAGGGAAACACAGAACAGACTTAATCACGAATATAAATGCAGGGAAATGTATAATGGCAATTACTTAACAGTTTTACTTGCAAGACTGGCCACAGATGGACACACACACCCAAAAAGAAATGGAGCTGGCTGGCCTTTATTGGGCCCTCCAGCCGTGGAGGATAGGCAAGCTGGGGGTCAGAGTCTGGTCGGGTACCTGGACGCCTCATGCGGTTTTACCGACTCACACTTGTGGAGCTCGGAGTCCGTGGAAGGGAACGGGGATCTCCAGTTCGAGCGCTCCAAGACAACCCACCACGGTGGGACTCGAACCCACGAACCAGAATCCAACGAGGGAAGCCAGGATCCTACGAACGCCCCGGCCAGCCACGAACGATGACCGACGATCAGGAGAGCCCAGCAGACCAGAAGCAAGGAACGACCTCCAAGGAACCAAGGAACAACACACCAACACCAGATACAGCTCGCGATCCTTCTTATCCCTCCCCCGTACAGGGTGGAGGGATCCGCTCTCCTGTAACTCGCCTCCGGATTGGATGGGGCGTTTTTGGGTGTCCTGGTGGCCAGCCACGATTGGAGGAGGGGCGCCTGTCAGCGTCTCGGTGCTCCTCCCCCGAGAGAAGCTCTTTTGTTGTCTTCCCCAGTGACGAGAGGGGAGACATTCTTCTATGACGGGGCGGAGTCAGAGCTGAGGCGATCTCAGCCCTGATTGGACGGGAGGAACATTCCATCTTGCTGGGGCCGAGGCGGCTCTGAGGTAAGGGGGGCTCCACCCACGTCCGTTGTCAGAAACACGTGCGTTATGGCATCATGGTGTAAAGTGAAAGCTGGGCGGGTTAAGCACTTTTTCGCCCGCAGAGTGGGAGGAGGAGTGAAGTGAGGGTTCCGCTGGCGTCGGTAGATTTAAAGATGTAAAAAAAACCTGACTATAAAAGAAACCCGCAGCGCACACATGAAATTAACCCATTAGACATAGAGGAGAGATTCTAACTATCCACATATACTTAACGAAATAGCTAAACTTTGGCTCACCTCTATGTGTGAATGCGAATGGTTTCCAGATTCGTAACAATATTTGTTTCCATGAATACTGCAAAACTGTTTGAACTTGAAACTGATAAACTGAGGTCCATTGTGTGGAACAATTTCATGTGGCGAGTCGTGGATGGAAAATACAGGTGGTTCTGTTGCGGGGCCGGGTATCGGCTGTGAGCACGACCACCAGATGGAGCAGTAGAGTCGGCTCGACCGATTGCCCGGAATTTAGATCGTACCTTTTCGGAAAACTCCGATAAAGTATGGGTCCCTTATCGGACCGTGAAGCGGCAATATTTCTACCACGTGGTTCAGGGTTATTCGCCAATTTTCAAAATACCGAGAGACCACGTGGCGATTTACCGAGTCTCCACACCCACGACGGCACCCGTACGGAACGAGCCGCTTTGCGCACTCGAACTGCGTGCGACCCGAGCGGTTTGATCGACGAGATCCGTCAGTCCCAAATATCCCGTTACAGCGGCAACAGCCTGGCTAATTTCCCAACACGCAGCAAGCTAAGCCAATGGAGTAAAGGACACGAACGAGCGGATACATTTCACAAATGGGGATGTTTATTTACAATAATAATTGGGGAACGAGGAAGCACGCAAGAGCACAGTTAAACCGATTATTAAAGGCACGTATGTACAGCACGGCACTTATACAATTTACTACTTAACTGACTGGCACCACAAACACTCATACGCACACACCCAAAGAATCGGACCAAAATGGTCTTTATTGAGGCCTGTCTCGGACCCGTCTGCCTCGTGCGGTCTTCAAGGACCAGGTCCTCTGGGCAGAACTGGACCCACAGCACGATCCAGATGCCCTCACGACCGGGTTTCAGGCGAACAATATAGGAAGGGTGAAAGCTGGTGGGAGAAGACCCTCTGTGGCAACAACCACTTCTTGCCAGAACTCTCAGAACCCCCGAACGTGCAAACCGAGCTGTCCGGATCATGGTGTCCATGTTCAAATGAGCTTCG
Organism: Eptatretus burgeri; assembly: GCF_056783735.1. Taxonomy (NCBI): domain Eukaryota; kingdom Metazoa; phylum Chordata; class Myxini; order Myxiniformes; family Myxinidae; genus Eptatretus; species Eptatretus burgeri. The sequence continues at coordinate 38,173,781 of NC_140978.1, read as the reverse complement.
TGAAGGAGACCTCAACACAGACATGGCGATGAACATTTATCTCTCATTTGATGTTTTATTTCATCACCAGCGTCGTAATCCCCAAAATCACACCTTCTCACTCCCTTCCGAAACCCTAACATGTAATCAGTGACGTAATTACCTTGTCCGACGAGGTGAAACACGTGACGTTCAAATGAAACCTTCTGTCGATGGTCCAAGTGATCGTTCAGTTCTCCGATCGCGCCAAATCCTCCTCGTGCGTCATTATCATGTTCCTCATCACCAGGAAACGTCATTCGTTCCCCACAGGATTTCATTAAACACCACACGACGTCAAACCGCCATTCACACACCCTTCATTCATTCATTCTCCCCCTTCATTCCTTCACACCAGAATATCATCGTAAATGTGCAAGATTAACATTGTTTATTACTAATTACTGATATGTATTTGTTTATTAATCGTGTTGATGATTGAGACTATTTTTACAGTTGACGTCATTCCTCCGTCCCCGGAAATAGTGCGTCTACCCCGGAATTAACGCGCGGCGGTAAACTGTACTACAATTCTCAACGGCGCGATAATAAAATAGTGCGTCTACCCCGGAATTAACGCGCGGCGGTAAACTGTACTACAATTCTCAACGGCACAACAATAAAATAGTGCGATCGCATTTTTGTTAAATTAAACATAAAAACGAGAACCTGAACTCTGATTACAGGTCAGAAACAGGGCGGACAAAACACTCGTGATGTTCATCAACTTGGGCCGCATGGTTTTTACCGAGATTAATCAGAGAAAAATCAAGAAATTATATATCAGGTGGAATGCTCAATAGAAATTATGCAGGAGTTGGGGGGCGTGGCTACAGCCAATTATGACGTCACAATGGTTGTTGTTGGAGAGAATGAGAATTCCATATTCGGGATCATTTAATGCAGAGATTGATTGTGAAACGCCATTCCGTGGATAGACGTGCATGAGAGATGTGGTCTCTGATCGCAGCGGTCATGATGTTCGTCTCCGGAGAACCATCCCGACCTCCACAGCAGGTAAGCGGTGATTGTAAGAGATAACGTTTTTGGGTTGATGGAGAAGTGAACCGGTGGTGTATTCTGTTATGATGATATGCTCGGTGGTCATATTTTGAACCATAGTTGAATATTTAATCAATAGTCAATAGTTGTGTGTTAATCAGCTGTCGGGATTCAAACCTTGCTTGTAGTTGTGTATTATTCAAACCTTGCTTTAAAATGTTGCTTTAAATGTTCCATGTTACCAATGTTCCAGAGCACCCACTGTTTTTTGGACAGCGCCCAACTGTTTCTTGGAAACTAAGCTCTTATCACCCTTCCTGTTGTTCTGTGATAGTGTGCCCTTAGTGCGACCTTGGAGGGAACTGTGGAACTGTTCCTTCAGTGTATGCTGCCCACACATTCCTATTCTTAGTGATCACTAGAGTTTTGCCTTTGTTATCAGCAGGTGCCAGTGAAGGAGTGTAGGAAGCTTGGAAAGTTGTTAGTTTGCAAGACTTGCATATCTGAGAGTTGTGTAGGCGGCTTGGAAACTGTTGGGTTGCATATCTGAGAATTGACCGATTCAACTTCCCCTAGGGCCCCTCGGGAGGGGGAAAAGAAGCCCACTGCCACATTTATTTCTTTATTTCTTTATCCCTTAGCACACACTTTTAGTCCACACCCAGTTTTGCTTTTGTGTGATTATATATATATGATGGTTTTGAAGCATATTCTCAATGTGATTCGTGGGAGCCTGACTGAAGGGTCACTGAGTCACATTCCGCATGCATGTGGTCTTCGGAAATAAAACGTGTAATTTGAGGATCCTCATCTGACTCTGTCATCTTACTCGGCCGGGTGGGGAGTCATAACAATTGGCGACGAGGATGGGATTCGACTGATGCTGGCGGTGTGGACGGTGGGACTCCACTAGGTGTACAGCGATCACAAGGGTTCAGCTAAAAGGTACGTGACGATCGCACGTAGGGCACCTAAAATAGGGAGCCCCAGTTAGGCGAGCGCTGTACACTTGGTGGGCAGCGCCCTGCCGGACGCAGCTCCAGGATCTGCTCGAATCAAGAACTGTAACGGTAAACACATATGAGGTGATTCGAATGCGGTTTGTCTGAAGAGCACAAAGGGGGGGGGGGCTGGCAGGCAGTGTTTGTAGAACCTGGAAGGGTAGAGGATAAAGGTATCCGTGTGAAATAAGGAGGGAACAGGTTGGAATCCTGTACCATAGAGAGGGAAGGTTGGAGGCCTTCATTGGGTTTTGAGGCTTAAGGCGGCTGATTGAAAGGGATTTCGGTCCCGGCGTAAAAGGAGAAACGATTTACAGCTATTAGGCGGTTGATAAGATAAGAACAAAAGATGGGGAATAAATCTTCAAAGAACGAGAAGATACCAAAAGGAACAACGTTGAAAGTTATCAGTGACAAATATGAAATCGATAACGTAAAGGGAATACAGGACTGGGTGAAATGGACCGCGGGGAGAAAAGATCCCTTTCCGCTCACTGGATCCTTAGATCCAAAGATATTGAACACAGTGAGTAATGTGCTGATAGAGGGCAAACCAGGAGGCCCGAAACAAAGTGGACCACACTGGAAAGCATTGGCCGCGTGGCTAATGGAGTCGCAAGTCGAGACAGAGCATAGGCGACTCGGACTAGAAGGGACTGTGAACCAACGGAAAATACAAGACGAGGAACGACAAGGGAGACTAAAGCAGGCGCTAGACCAGCTAACGGAAGTTAAGACACAGGGAGAGGACAAACAGAAGGAACTAGACCAAGTGTTAGCCCAGCTGACAGAGGTCAAGATACAGAGTGAGGAGAGGCAGGAGAAGTTGAAGCAGGCGTTAGCACAGATAGCAGAAATCAACGACGACGTGAACCGAAAGACGACAACCCGACTTGGGACGACAAAAGGAATTTACCCCGTCTTAGGGGACGGAGCAAGAGGAGGGACCGACATTCACCAGTTCCCCATGATGCAAGCAGCAGGGGGAGATTGGGTTTGGAGATCATGGACCCCACAAGATATTAGGGGAGTAAAAGCTAGCATGGAAGAATGCATAAAGAAAAACCCAAGAAGGGCAATTCAGATATTACACGACCAGATAAAAATGCAGGGGGCAACCAGGACAGATATAGGGTTTATCTGCACTGCTGTGCTGCCTAGCACGGTTTGGAGCCGGCGTGCGGCAGCCTGGGGTGTCAAAATGGAAGGAGAGGAAGATACCACCTTAAACCGATATTATCCAGAGGGAGCCGACCGAGAAGCACAGGCAGTGTACAGGGGAAGGGTACAAGCCGTGATGGAAGAACTTGCGGCGGAGATGGCCCCAAGGGTAATGGATTGGCAGGCAATACAGGATGTCACACAGAATCCCAAGGAATCACCTGGGGAGTACAAGGCACGACTGTATGAGCAGATCGAACTGCACTCGGGATTTAATAACATCGCACAGACGCCCTCCATTTCCTGAACACTATGTTTGTAGATGGACTGTGTGACGAAGTAAGGCGGGAGGTGAAGGCGGACATGCCAGGGTGGAAAACGGCTGAAGTAGATGCCGTGTTTGAGAGGGCGAGACAGGCCTGGCAGACTCTAAGAGAAGAGGAACGGAGGGGAAAGAAAGATACCAAAGCTCTAGTTGCAAGAAACCTCGAATTGAAAAGCCGTAAATACGAAGAGAGGGAAAGCAGGCCTCGCTGGGAAAATCCAGATTGGGAACCCCGGTATGAAGCCGAACGGGACTAGCGGAGACCTTGGAACCGAGAGAATGAGCCGCAAAGACAGGGAGAATGCTTTAACTGCGGTCAATACGGGCACTGGTTTCGGGACTGCAAGGCACCTCCTAAACAACGAGGATGGGGCTCGCGGCCACCACAACAGCAAGAGAGACCAACGGCACCTCCTAGAGAATATGAGAGGCGAGGGGAAGCAGCAGGAAGAAACTATTGACATGAGGACACCGTGGTGGCTCCGCAAAGGGAAACACGGAACGTAAGGGAATTGACCACGACCTTAAACGTAGAGGGGAGACAAGTAACATTCCTGGTAGACACAGGGGCCACCCGGTCAACACTAAAACAAGGAGAGATAAAGAACCTGCCACTCTCAGGCGAGTCAGTGAGTGTGGTGGGGGTTTCGGGACGGAGAGAGGATATCCCGATTTCGGACAAATTACGAATTGAAGTAGGTCCCCTGCGGGGAGAACATGCATTTTTGGTAGCCAAACACACCCCGATGAATTTGTTAGGAAGAGATTTGTTGTGCAGAATGGGATGTACCATAACATGCAAGCAAGACGGAGTCTTCATAGATGCTCCGCTAGCATTGCAAGAGGAAGTAATGACCCTCATGATGACCAAACTCGGACCGGTAGTCTATTGGTTGCGGATTGTGTCACAAGAGGGGAGAGATAAACTGACTAGGGATTGGGAAAGTGTGAAAAGATTGCGGGACGTAGCAGAATGGTTGCGTAGCAACGACATTGAATTGAAAGAAGTGGAACTGCCTTTGCACTGTACGGTCTATTATGACGAAACAGGGCAGGATTTTGATTAATCGGATAGAGTACAAGAAGAGTACGCTACCACACGCACTTTAATGACAACCACTTTGTGGATCAGAAGAGAGGGAGCGGCAATGGAGGTGGAACTAACCGCCAAGGAACGTGAGCTAATGAAGCACAGAGAAGGACTTACCCCACACGTCTCAATGGCGGTCAGTAAAGGACATAGTGCCGGAGAATTGGGAAGGATGCTGACCAGGTTGAGATGCGCCTCGTAACCACCAGGAAGGGATAGTGAAACCCAGAGCACTTTACAGGCCAGTCGACGGGGGGATGGATGGAAGGTACGCTTGCCTGATCAGATTTTGTCTTGTATGCTAGAAAGACATGAGATGACCAGCGAAAGGCCCCGCCGCCAGGCCAACAGAGAAACGAGAACGGAGGAAAGACTACAGGAAGTACCTATTGAATTATGGACACGACATCCGAATGATGTGGGCAGAGTGCTAGCCGCAACGCCCGTGTCCATCCAGATAAAGGAGGGGATACCCCTGCCTCGAGTGGCTCAATACCCGTTGCGCAAATAGGCAATAGAAGGGATCGCTCCGGTGATAGCATCATTACGCGACCAAGGGGTGATAATACCTACTAAGAGCCAATGTAACACACCAATCCTGCCGGTGGAGAAGCCCGGAGGAAACAAATGGAGGTTCGTACAAGATCTGCGGGCAGTGAATAAGTGTGTGAAAGCGTCCTTTCCCGTGGTGCCACACCCGGTTACGATACTGTCAGGGGTGCCGTCCACCGCAACGCACTTTTCCATGGTAGATTTGTGCTCGGCATTCTTTGGCATACCGCTAGCCAAAGAGTCGCAACACTTGTTTGCCTTCAGCTACGACGGACAACAATACACCTGGACTGTACTTCCGCAGGGGTTTTGCGATAGTCCAACGTGTAGTGTCGTGATAGCGGTGCTTCGGAGGCAGACACGAGTGTGGGGAACAGTCGAGCCCGGCTTTGTTGCACAAGCGGGAGCGCGGGCGTACGTTGCCCGCAACTCTCCTTTATTACGTACTCAATGCACTCACGAGCCGCGGCGACTACGGCAACCACTACAACGCCTCAGGCGGCGCGCACTCCTATACCCCCCACACACACGTGATCACGCCGACCACTCCCCCACCATCATGCCCTGCCCCGCAGGCCCGCAGGCTACACCACACTCCTTCCTCCTAAAACCATGATTATTAAATGACCATCATCATAATAAGCATAAGAAGCATAAGACACCACGATATAAAAGCAGACAAGATACAAAAATGAAAAAGCATAGGCACATCACACCATATAACGTGTCGACGCGAGCGAGTGGAGCTGCAACGGACAGGTTCCGAAGACCGAGTTGCACAATGAACCCACAAACCCCTGACCGCGTTACAGATATGAAGCAGCAAGGCGAGAAGCACAGCATCACTACGCAGCAAAAGCGCCCCCAGGCGGCTCATGCTTACATGGCCTTCGGCGAGGTCGTGGCGACCCCCCCGAGCAAACCTCCCCCGGCACCATTAAACGCCTCCGGCCGACAAGGCGGCACATCTCCCCCAGCCAGACCTGAAGCAGATAAACATTCCGAGGCCGGAAGCCCGCTGTCTGGAAGCCGTGGCGCCAACGCCAGACCCGACTGACCTTGGGTGGGGGCGCTGAACAGCGCCGTTGGCTGGATGCAACAAATGCCCCATAACAACCCACGCACTACAATCAGTTGAGATTCCAACGCATGTCCAAACGGCCTCGAGCGAGAACAGAGAGCTGCTCCCCAGGCGCCAGGCACGTCTGACCTTGCCGAAACCAGAGGTGGGGGGTAACGCTGAACAGCGCACCAGCCCCGGCTCCGAGTCGACCTCCGAGACCCACACGGCAATTAGACGGTAGCCATTCCATACAAACCACCCCTTAAACTCAGGCTCGTCATAAATCAATAAGAACATCATTTGTGCCATTGCAAACTCATTTTTCCGTACAGCGCGTTCTTCCGATAAAATCCCTGCACATGACAAAGTAGCCACCCGTGGCCTGGGGCAACGGGAGGCCAATAAAACCTCTTTATTTGCCACCATCGCTCCCAAAGCCTTCACATCACATTGATCATAATGAAAATCCCATCGATTGATCCCAGCCAAACATATTCTCACACATGAACTGTCGGTATTTATTTCAACAACGTTAAACCGCATCACTTGAGCAATGAAAAACAAATATGCAATGAACAGCAACCCATAAACCACATCACGTGTCCGTCCGTCTCTTGGTTGTCGTCGCAACGTTGCGAGGACCTGCTCGCCGCCGATGGTCGCGATCCGCGAACTCCTTGAGCGCGACGGGCTCGCTGCAACTCCCCGTCGAAATCGCCTGACCGACACAGGCGCGCATTGTCTCATGAGCGCAGCCGAAGCGCGAGAGCTCATCACGGCTGGCATGGCTCCCGTTGCTTCCGAACCGCACATCACCGTTGCAGGCAGCAACAAACGGCCGCTCCCGTTGCATCGATGCGGCTCCCGCCGCCAGAACCTCGCTCTCGGGTCTCGAAGGAAACAACGAAGGAAGCACCGGCGCACCTGGAGGTACGAACTGGAGATCCAGCTCGAGGTGCGTCAGCCAGTCCCGACCCAAAAGGGCGGGCCCCTCCCCTCGCACCACAAACACCGAGAGTAGGGCGCTTCGATCCCGGTGGAGCACCGAGACGTCGGCCACCGCATGCGGTGCAATCGCTTCGCCGGTGTACGTGCACAGCGACAAGGTCGTCTTGACCAGGCGAACACCGCGAAGACTACGAGCCGCCCGCTCGCCCATGACCGACACTGCAGCCCCGGTGTCCACGTAAAACACGGTCGGCTCGCCATTCACCTCGACTTCCACCGTGATCGGTGTTGTCACCTCCGGACCAATGGAAAACAGACTCAACATTGGTTGCATCTCCTGCTCCGGCCCGCCGGCATCGCCATGCCCCGGCTGCAGGCCGCTCCCCAGGTCACTGGGGTCCTCCCGCACCTTGCCATCCAAGACCCCAACGGAGGCCCCCGCCATCCGACACACCCGTTTCAAATGTCCCACCTTGTGACAATGCAAACACACGGTGTTTTTAATCGACTTGCGCTTGCCTCCATCATCTACATCATTCGCGTGGAAGTAGCAGCCCAATTGTTCAGAAAACAATTCGAAGTCATCTCCCCCGAAGATGGGCACGCGTCCGTGCGCCGTGCCCCGACCTTCTGCCATGCTTGTGCTGGCGAGACCCCTGGCCCCGGAGCCTGTGCGCGCGGCGTGCGAACCTGCGATGCGCTCTTCGCGATGCGCTCCTCCGGAACCTCGAACCGCACGGGGTGCGCTGAGTTACTCACTGCCGATCTGAACGCCACCACCCTGCACACGCCGATCCGAACAGCCTCGTCGACAAACTGTAGTGTCGTGATAGCGGTGCTTCGGAGGCAGACACGAGTGTGGGGAACAGTCGAGCCCGGCTTTGTTGCACAAGCGGGAGCGCGGGCGTACGTTGCCCGCAACTCTCCTTTATTACGTACTCAATGCACTCACGAGCCGCGGCGACTACGGCAACCACTACAACGCCTCAGGCGGCGCGCACTCCTATACCCCCCACACACACGTGATCACGCCAACCACTCCCCCACCTTCATGCCCTGCCCCGCAGGCCCGCAGGCTACACCACACAACGCTCTTCTCGCAGGCTCTGAAGGAGGACCTGGAGGACATAGAACTCCCGGAAGGATCAGTCATGATACAATACGTGGACGACCTGCTGGTATGCTCGGACAATCAAACGAAATGTGAAACGGACACTGTAGCTCTGTTAACAGCTCTCGCCCGAAAGGGCCACAAAGTCAGCAAAGACAAATTACAGTTCTCGCAGACAAGAGTGACGTATTTGGGACATATACTGGAGCAGGGGCAGAGAAGCCTCGGAGCTGAACGGGTGGAGACAATCCTAGAGCACCCAAAACCTACTACATTGCGACAATTACGGCGGTTCCTCGGGATGACGGGATACTGCCGGCAGTGGATCCCTGATTACGCAGTTCAGGCGCGATCACTGTACGACATGGTAAAGGAGGCAGAGGGGGGTAAGATCTCCTGGACGAATGGTGCGAACAAAGACTTTGAAACATTGAAGCAGGCCTTATCAAAAGCACCAGCATTGGGGCTACCGAACTATGATCTTCCCTTCACCCTATTCGTCCACGAAAGAGGAGAGTTCGCCCAAGCGGTGCTGACGCAAGAACACGGAGGAAAGAATAGGCCGATTGCGTACTACAGTAGTCATTTGGACCCGGTCGCCGCCGCCTATCCCGGGTGCTTACGGGCAGTCGCAGCAACGCAATACGCAGTACCCGCAACAGCGACGCTGGTTTTGGGTTCTCCACTGACCGTGAAGGTGCCGCATGATGTGGCGGCGCTGATACGGAAAAACAAGACACAACATATATCCGCGGCACGAGCAGTTCAACATGATTTGGTGCTGTTGCAGGCAACTAATATAACGATCGAAAGATGTTTGCCACTGAACCCAGCCTCCCTAATGCCAACGGGCGATGAGGGAGAGGCACATGTGTGCGAACGAGTGCTGGTGGAAGAGACAAAGGCTAGGCGTGACCTACAGGAAGCCCCGATCGAGAATGCAGAATTGGAACTGTTCGTGGATGGAGCGGTGAGGAAGAACCGATGGGGAAAAACGATCGCAAGCTTTGCAGTATGCACCGCAAGCGCCACCTTGAGGAAACAATTGTTACCAAAGGGATTTTCAGCCCAGCAAGCTGAGCTGGAAGCGTTGATATGCGGATGTGAGCTGGGTGCGGGTAAGACATTGAACATATACACAGATTCCAGGTATGCCTGGGGCATCTTACATGACTCCGCTGCCATTTGGGCCTTGCGGGGCTTTAAGACGTCCTCCGGGAAGGTTATCCGACACGGGGACCTGATCAAACGACTAATACGAGCAGCACAAGAGCTGCAGCAGATTGCAGTGATTGAATGCAAAGCTCACACAGGAGGGACAGATGAAGTGTCAAAAGGCAATGAAAGAGCAGATTTAGCGGCAAAAGCAGTGCTCGATGAGGAGGAGGCGAACCCACAACCAACGACCGAACTTTACGTGGAGCAAATGGTGGACGGTCCACAAACGCAAGAACAGCTGAAGGACCTGCAGATCTCCGCAACTATAGAAGAACAGGAATCATGGAGGGTGAAGGAGGGTGCAAAGCAAAACACACATGGAGTATGGGTGGATGAGCGAAATAGGCCATTTGTACCCCGGATATTGCTACCGTGGCTAGCCCTCACTGCACATGCGCAGGGCCATATGGGAATAAAAGGAGTGACGGAAATTATTCATCAAACCTGGAATGCCCCAGGCGTAACAACAGCAGCAACAAAGGTGGTTAGCAATTGTGCTACCTGTGGTAGACATAACAGGAAGCATGCCGCCAAGAAACGGGGAGCACACCCACCCCCGTCTGGACCGTTTCAACACCTTCAGGTGGATTTTATAAAAATGCCGGCATACAAACATCACCAATATGTGCTGGTAATCGTGGATATGTTCTCTAAGTGGGTAGAGGCGTTTGCCACGACCAATCAGGAAGCTGATACAGTGGCCAAACTGCTTTTGCAGGAAGTAATTTCGCGATTTGGGATTCCAACACGACTATCCTCGGACCAAGGAGGGTCTTTCACGGCAAAAGTGATGGCAAAGGTAGCCGAAGGCTTGGGTATTAACCAGAAACTACACTGTCCGTACCACCCTCAGTCAGCAGGGGCAGTAGAAAGGGAGAACCAAACCCTAAAGCAGACGCTTTCCAAGCTCTGCGAGGGCCAGTCAATGCCCTGGCCAGACGTGCTGCCGATAGCGCTCATGAAAATGCGGGCAACAAATAATGCCACAAGGGGGCTCTCGCCCCACGAAATAATAACGGGACGTCCTATGCAGTTACCGGCCTCGGCTCCGCCAGATATGGGAGATTGGGATTTGGCATGTATGACTGACGGAATGATGAACTATTGCAGAACACTCACTGCTACCATTAGGACTTTTCACTCACAGGTACAAGAAGTGTTGCCGATACCTGCTGGGGACCCGTTACATGATTTCCAACCCGCTGAACGAGTTTGGGTGAAAGAGTTCCTGCAGAAAGACGCCCTGCAACCCAAGTGGACCGGACCCTACACTGTACTTTTGACCACGCTCTCGGCCGTCAAAGTGAGAGGTAAGAGTGCATGGATACACCACTCACACTGTAAACGAGCACCCAAAGAGGCCGCCGAAACTGGGGAACCGGAGGAGGTAACCCCAGCAGTGGTTCCGGCAGTGTCCGATTCAGTCTTTTATCGGGATAGTGAAGACGACGACGAGGGGGAAGACGTGATATCTCTACAGGGACCCCCTCCACTGCCACCAAATCAAGACGGAGCCGGCCCGGCGGGACAGGGTAAGATAGTACAGGGAGGCCCACTGCAGGCAGAGCCAGGCGCCCCGCCGGACCCGGGACCTGAAAACATAGACAACAGGGATCCTGGAATACCAGCGCTAGAACCAAACGCCCCGCCAGACGCGGAGCCGGAACCTGGGCCGGACACCCTGCCAAACGTGGAACAGGCAGGTTTAGACGACAGCAACATTGTAATACCAGAGACAGCGACAGGACCTTTGACGACACAACATGCAACTCCTGGTGCTAACGCTGCTCCTGTGCGAGGGCGGCCTGTCACTAGACAGCAAACTGACAGTCTCAGACCTCGAGAACCATACACGCCTCCTACACCTCGACCACGAAAGGGGAAACGGGAGTGAGTTAACAACTTCTTTACAGCGAAGCAGGAGAGAAGTACCGAGAGAGGCGACAGCAAGTAAATATGCAAATTTTGGGACAACCCATAACAAGGAGTTAGACACAGTAAGAGTCTTTTCAGTTAACCGCACCCAACCTTTTTCGTCAATGATTCCACACCCAATAGACATAAAGGCACCAACTGCTCCGACCTCAACAACTCATAGAAATACCCTGCATCCTAGCAGATGGGTCTAGTGACCTGGTAGAACAACACAAGGAACTTAAGGCCATCGTATGGTACTACATGATTGCGGGGCAGGATCTCTTGGTAGCTCGACAAGTAAAGAAACAGAGAGGACAAAAGGGATCCTACAACAGACAAGGATATGAATGGGGCTAGCATGCAAGTCTGATAACTAGAATTCCACAAGTACCAGATGACACTCATTTGGCATACTATTGCCGCGTTCTATTGAGCAACCAAACAGCACGGAGTAATTGGATACACTTTGATGTACGCAGACAGGGGCCGCCGACAAGGCCCCCGAATACCTTTGTAGCCCTAACCACAGAGATAGCAAACATTGAGAACCGGAGTGAGTGCTGGGTGTGCCTTAAACCACCATCTGGCCTTGTGACCGGACTTCCTCTTTTCGTACTACCATTAACCATCTTCAATCATGTAACCGGACCAGTGGAAGGACTCGAAGCTAAGACCTCAGCCCATGGTTATACACAACGGGTCGATGCAGGGAAGAATCCGAGTGCTAATGTAATGGTGGTGCCATCTCCCCAATGGGTAGAAAACACCAGGGGAGCGGTCTGTTTTAAAGGACAGGGAGCAAACAGAATGGGGAAGTCAGAGTGTGAGATTCAACTTCCCCTCCCGGAATCAACTGACCAGGAAGTCATCGCTGTTAACCCGGACACCCTGGTAGAGGAGCAAGTAACATTCACAATAAAAGCAGCCTTACACCATGACAACGGAATGATCCCGCCAAAAGGCATTCACTTAGTCTGCGGGGACAAAGCTTACCCCTACCTACCAAAAGGGTGGGAAGGGAGTTGTTATTTAGCTTCAGTATTTCCGGACAGCAGGATTAAGACCACTTTTCACCCTACCCCTGCACCACCACGGTACCGACGCAGCGCATCAGAAACGGGGGATCCAGAGGGATGGGCCGGTGTATCAACGCGCTTGGGGGTTATCAAAGGCACCTGGTGGGAGAAGGCTCTTGGCCTTTTCATGCCACATGCTGGTACTACTATTAATAGCATTAGGATAGATGAGCTTTCGCAAGTTTTGGAATATTTAGGTAATGTAACCATGGCTTACTATACAGAATTAACAGATATGTTAGTATCAATGCGCGCTATGGTAATGCAGAACAGAGTAGCTCTAGACATGCTTCTAGCTGAACAAGGAGGGGTATGCGGGATGATTGAAGGAGAATGTTGCGTCTGGATTCCGGACCCAAAGGACATAACTAATTAAACCCAAAGGCCCGAATTAAAAAGGTGGTGGAAGTTCTCACTAGCAATCGAGTGTAACGTTATGCATGGTGGAAGTCGATCTTCCAGGGCTGGGGAGGTTGGTTGTTGCGTCTAATAGGGTCAGTGCTTTTAATCATTGTAGTGGTAATTTTTGGGGTGTTTCTAATCAAACTTCTCATTACCATTTGTCTGAAGAAATGCTGTACAGCGTCACCCCTCACCCAGGCCATTATAATAATTAACAGCGAACTCTCTGTTGAGGACGACTCGGCCAGTAATGGGGAGGGAGACGACCAGGGCCTTCAGGGGGAACCCCACTTAGACGTCATACACGTGGACCTAGGCCAAGGCCGACAACCATTCCTCTTTGTTGAAGCAGATAACTAACCCAGGAGAGAGTGCGTGTTGTTTTGCCTTCCAGTGCAAGATGTGACTCCTGCGCTGGACGAGCTTACACCCGTGCCTTGAGTGCTACTTTTGCTACTTGCTTATGTAGAATTGTTTAAACAATAGTATTACAACTGCTGCTAATATAAAACAGTATTGCATGTTAATATGGTGTGGACTTAGCATAGAATTCGTATACTACAGCTTAACGGGAGACATGTGGCAGTAGGCAGGACAAAAGAGGGGGAAGACAATGGTAACCAAAGCTAACCTGAACCACCGGCAGTTGGGGACTTCTCATTTGGAGAATGTTGATGGCTACCCACGGCATTCGTAAATCCCGTTTGGCAGGCACGGGGGCCTAGGGGTAGCTGCTACAGGAACCAAATAGGGGTCCACTCGGTTGGTGAGTATCAGGTATGGCTGGGTATGGTCAAAATATGACCAAGGAGGGAACTGTTATGATGATATGCTCGGTGGTCATATTTTGAACCATAGTTGAATATTTAATCAATAGTCAATAGTTGTGTGTTAATCAGCTGTCGGGATTCAAACCTTGCTTGTAGTTGTGTATTATTCAAACCTTGCTTTAAAATGTTGCTTTAAATGTTCCATGTTACCAATGTTCCATAGCACCCACTGTTTTTGGACAGTGCCCAACTGTTTATTGGAAACTAAGCTCTTATCACCCTTCCTGTTGTTCTGTGGTAGTGTGCCCTTAGTGCGACCTTGGAGGGAACTGTGGAACTGTTCCTTCAGTGTATGCTGCCCACACATTTCTATTCTTAGTGATCACTAGAGTTTTGCCTTTGTTATCAGCAGGTGCCAGTGAAGCAGTGCAGGAAGCTTGGAAAGTTGTTAGTTTGCAAGACTTGCATATCTGAGAGTTGTGTAGGCGGCTTGGAAACTGTTGGGTTGCATATCTGAGAATTGACCAATTCAACTTCCCCTAGGGCCCCTAGGGAGGGGGAAAAGAAGCCCACTGCCACATTTATTTCTTTATTTCTTTATCCCTTAGCACACACTTTTAGTCCACACCCAGTTTTGCTTTTGTGTGATTATATATATATATATATATATATATATATATATATGTATATATATATATATATGTATATATATATATGTATATATATATATGTATGTATATATATATATATATATATATATATATATATATATATATATATATATATATATATATATATATATATGTATATATATATATATATATATATGTATATATATATATATATATATATATATGTATATATATATATATATGTATATATATATATATATATATGTATATATATATATATATATATATATATATATATATATATATATATATATATATGTATATATATATATGATGGTTTTGAAGCATATTCTCAATGTGATTCGGGGGAGCCTGACTGAAGGGTCACTGAGTCACATTCCGCATGCGTGTGGTCTTCGGAAATAAAACGTTTAATTTGAGGATCCTCATCTGACTCTGTCATCTTACTCGGCCGGGTGGGGAGTCATAACATATTCCATGTTAGATTTCTCTTGTTTTGGATTCGATTGAAAATCCGAGTGAAGACGAGTGACATGACGAGTGCGATTCAAATATAAAACGTTTCACGGAAATAACTTTCTCACAAGAACGTCGATCGTGGGGCGGAGTGTGTGTGAGTGGAGGAAGCGACATGAAGAGAGGTGTTTCGTCATGTAAGTAAAATGGCCACAGGAGTGGGATTCAAAACGATCCTCCATCCATTGAGATGATCAGAGATTGTTGAAGATTCACAAACATGTAAACTGGAGTCTTGATACAGTTTACTCGGAGTCACGACAAGGTTCGTCTGGCCACGTGGGTGATGACCATCATTTTGTATCGTTCGATCATTCATTGAATGAATAAACCATCGTTCATCATTGTTATTAAAATGGCGGGATGCTGTGCTGTTGGATGAACCATTCGATCACTGAAGGGTTTCAAATTGTGGAGATTCCCTGGAGATGGAAAATAAAATTATTCTGACATGGAAACCCACTCGGGGGGGGGGGGGGTACTTTGTGTGTCGGCTAAGTTGTAGTCCCGTGTGTGTACATTTGTGTGTGGTGTTGTAATCACATTGTACTTGGTAGTTGGGGATAACTCGTAAGAAGATATAAATCATCGTGGAAACCTGTTTGGATAAATTATGATGTTTATCAAGAACATCCTGGAAAAGTTACGTCTGAGGAAACTTGTCGTGTGTGTGTGTATATGTGTGTGTGTGTGTTTGTGTGTGTGTGTCAGTGTCTTCTCCATAACTCCAAAACCATGAAACCAAGCATCGTGAAACTTTGCATGTGAAGGGAACTCGAAGTAAGTGAAAATTGGGTGTTTGGGTTAATTAAAACATCCCTTTTGAAGATAATTAAAGGCCTTAATTAATTAATATTCCGAGAATGTTTTGCATCCATTCCCTTGGAACCTCCTCTGTTATCATAACACAGGTGAATCGTTTATTCAACACCTGACTCCACATTCACCGAGGCAGGTCCGTACTTCCACTGGGATCTCATCAGGTCCCACTGCTTTGCCATTTTCATTCCGCTTTAGCCGGCTGTCTTGTCTTATGGCACTTTTCTGCAGAAATGAAAGATTCCAGGAGTAATCTTTAAAATCCCATATCGATCTTCCTTGTGTGTCATTTAAATTGTTGTGATCCCTGTTCACCATGAGCACGTGATGAGGAATATAAAGGGTTTATCTTTGGTTGGAAACTGTAAGTGAACTTTCTCCACCAAGGAAACTTGGAATTTATTCCTGAAAGGGAAAAGCTCCTTCATGGTCGTGTCGATGGAGGAATCTTCACATTCCTCGTTTGTTCAGTGGATATTGATATTGAGAAAATACATCTCAGGGCTGCTGTCGCCTCACAGTTTGTACACTCACCTCTGAGCTGTGTTGCTTGGATTCGAATCTCTATCCCGGTATAAACTGCCACCCTGGTGTTTCACCTGTATTGCGGTCCATCAATGTGTGCACCATCAGAGGAACGTGAAGCACGAGGACCCGTATGCAGCACTAATTGTTGGTGTACGTTGAAGGTTTCACGGGTGTACGTTGAAGGAGTTCTCCGCGGCATTCTAAACAAATTACAAGTCACTTCCCAATCACCTTATAAAGCTGAACTTGTCAAGTGTGGTTCAAATGATAAACTCTCGTACATTCCATGAACCACTGTGTTTGTAACTTCTTGGTCTTGTTTTGTTACAAAGTTTTGGATTTTGTTAAATTTCAATTTCTCTTGTTTCTAATTTCTTTTGTTTCTGCCCTTGTCCATGTCCATAGTTGTTCCACAATGATGATGTGGAGGTTTCGGTGATGTCGAAGGTTCGCGATGTCGTGTTCGTCACGATCGCGCTCCTCTTATTCGTTGTTGTGATCTCCTTTAAACCAGCGAGGTGGTTCGGGAGGAGGAGGAATCAAAGAAAGCCCGGCATTCACTGATAAAGATCACGTGACTTTTCATCAATATTTAAATAAACCAATGTCACCCTCAGGGTGACCCGTATCTTGCCAAAACGTGACCACGTGTGACTTCTTTAAGGTCACACTGAGGTGAACAGAGCTGCTATTCACCAGGAGCGACTCCTTGAGGAATATCTGCCTACGAGAGATTCCGATGAGAATCGTTCTACAGAGTAACCATGAAAAATACGCGTTTGCCTCATAACGTCACCAAATGACGTCATAATGTCTCAAGCTTGACATATCTAGAAAGCACATATCTAGAACACTCAAAGTGTTCAATTTGAGGTACTACACGATATGGTTCCTAAAACTTGAAAATTTGACCTTGGGGTCAAATATGTTTGACCGAAGGCGCTAACCATGAAGGTCAAGGCCAATCGCCACTAAAAATTAATCAGCTGAGCGCCAGACCATGAACTATATTCCCATGAAGTTTGAAGACGATCCGATCAAAATTACTAAAAAATAAGGGTTTCGTCGACTCCCCTGATTTGCGCCAAAGTGACCTTGACCTTCAAAATTTTGTGCACTGAAAGGGACCTCTATAGGCCTCTGATATGCGAAGTTACAAAAATTTCTGATGATAACTGTGCTCTGCAGAATTTTTTATACGTGATTACAGACAAACAAACAAACAAAAAAAACAAAAAAAAAACATACAAGCTGACTAACATATCTTGCAAAAACTTTGTTTTGGCAAGATAATAATGCCTTCATCCAAGAGGACAAGATAGTACAGAACTTTGAAACAAGTTTACATTAAATTCTTACGAATCATCAAGTCTGCCAAACGAATGTCTGGTCCAGTGACAACAGGGAGGACCAGAACACGGAGCAACACTCTCCTTGAAAGTGACATTCAGTCTGAATCCTGAAAGTGACATTCAGTCTGTTCCCTGCCTGAATCCTGACAAACCACAATTAAAACTGGTTCAGACACTCCGAGCAGAGTCGAGGTCCGAAATGCTGCTCTACCATACTTCAGCGGAACGTCTCAGCCAGTTGAGCAATGTGCTGGTACTTCCTTCATGGCCGGTACTGAATTGGTGACATGAATGGTTTTGCCATGCCGGATGGGGCTATGTTTTGTATGGGACACGAGTCTTCCCTGAACCCAACCTCTTCTTCAACGGACTATCAAGAGCCAGTGTGGCTCGGAATTAGGAAAACGAGAATCACTCCACAGAGCCCAAGTTATTATCATTATTATTGTTATTACTATTATGTTTTTCCTTGCAAAGTGTATTCAACAACAGGGTACGGATAACAAAAGATACAATTACAAAAGAACTATTGCACACTGCGTGCCCTGGGTTTCATACGATCGGAAGGTCCTTAGACAACCTTAAGGCCTCAGACACACTATAAGAAAGAAATGACCAAGGAGGCAGGCAAGACTGGAAATACCGTAGATGTGTTCGCTTGTACACAAACAGGCCCACGGTCCGGAGACTGGTCTTATTACCTCCTCCACTGAAGGTGGATGGACATTTTGTTTTCACCCCTTTCCCTTTTGTTTGTTTGTTTGTTTGTCAACAAAAATATCTCAAAAATTTGAAGATGGATTTGGATGAAATTTGTTGGAGAGGTTTGGCATGTGACACTGACTGAATGATTAGATTTTGGTGAAGATCTGAATCCGGATCTGGATCTGAGGATTTTTTTGAACTCATTTTTCACGATTGAATGATAGTGCGAAAACGATACACATACAGTGTGATATCTCAAAAAGTTAGGGACGGATTCGGATGAAACTTGGAGAATGAGTTTGTTGGTGACCAGAACAAGCCGATTACATTTTAGTTTACGTCCAAATCCAGATCCAGCCTTTCACTGGGATACAAAACGTAAACTAATCAGCCTGGCGGAGGGATGTGTTCTTCCAAGTGTCCTTGTTGTTGCTTGTATTCCAGTGTCTGTAGTTTCGTTGAGATTTGATTGGTCAAGATATCTTTCAATCAGACCATGTGTGTAAGGAATTGAATCATCCCATCTTCGTTTTTTTCAATGCAACACTCATGGAACATGTGTTTGGTCGTTCACAAAATCATACATTTTCCTCAAACTGACGAGCATTGCCCTTGTTTTGTTGCAGTTTTTGTTGTGGCCGGAAGCACTTGCAGAAAAAAAATGGGAAAAAAAGGAGCAGCCGTTGCTAGAGGAGGATCAACAAAAGGAGGTGTTGGAGATTCAGAAGGTGAAGGAAGAGGAGGATGAAAGAATGGAAGAAAAAAAGGCATTGTTCGAACAGATGTGGCAGAGAGAGAGAGAGAGAGAGAGAGAGAGAGAGAGAGAGAGAGAGAGAGAGAGAGAGAGAGAGAGAGAGAGAGACTACAGGAAAGAGGTGAAAAATTGCACCAGAAAGAAGAACGAATGAAAGAAAGAGAGCGATTAATTCAGCTCGCAGAAAAATCTGTGCAGGACAAAGACATTCAACACAGACATGAGGATGAACGATGGAGAAAAGAGAGAGAACAGCAGAATAAAACAGAGGAAGAGCAGCAGAGGAGAAACAAGGAAGAGGAAATGAGAAAACGTGATGAGGAAGAACAGGAGAAAAAGAATGAAGAAGAGCTAAATAAAATAAAGGAGGCAGAATGGAGGGAAATTGAAGAGGGATTCCTGAGAGAACAAGAGGAATTTCTACGGTGGAAGGAATCGGTCCATCAGGAGCAGACACGCACAATGCTTGAGATTCAGCAAAAAGAGCAACAAGTTTTAAACAGTGAGCACGTGCTGTTCGGGTTTGAGAGAGAGATTGATAAACGAGAGAGAATCGAGTTGTAACAACAGGCTCGATTTGATAAAATGATGGAATTGAAAGAACTGGACATTAAACACAGAGAGTTTGAGACATGTCGCCAAGAGGACGAGATTAGATTGAGAGAACAAGATGTGGAGAATATGGAGAAACTGGTGCACCAAAGAGAAGAGGAGGAGAGTGGGCGGCAAGATAAATTTGTGGAGACAGAGAATAAAAGAGGAAGAGTGTTTGTGTCGAGAGCAGGCGGTACATCTGCTGGAGCTGGAGATATGTAAACGAGAAAATGACGTTCACACACGGGAACATGAGGTTTGGCAATGTGAGGAAAGGGAGAGAAAGAGACGAGAGCACGATAAACATGGGGAAATGAACCAGGAAGAGGTGCACCAGAAAGAAAAAGAAGCACATCGACAGAGAAAGGAAGAAAAGGAAAAGAAGAAAATACAAAAGCACAGAGAGGAAGGACAGAGGAAACGTGATGAGGAACGAAAACCTGAACGTGATGAATCGCTCAAACAGCAACCAGGTCAACAACAGAAACCACACGTTGTTGGAGTGCAGAAGGAACAAAAACCTCAACGTGATCAAGGCCTGCAACAGGTGCAGCACGGTGTTGATGGATCAGACCGTATGCAGGACCTTCAACAGGTGAGGACTCTTCAGTACTTGGGAGAAGTTGGGGGGTGAACACACTGGATACAAACAAGGTGAACCCCACGATGAAGTTGTTCAGTTCGATAATTTACTTATTATTTTTGTGATAAAGGTCACATATTGGCATGGTCATCCCCACGCAGGATAAATATCAATAATGATAACTCACCTTGATTGGATCAAACCGACGAATTCACCTTGTCATTGATTACCTGTTCCATCAGTTCATCTCCTGATGTTCCCTTTCCTGAACAAGTTATCAATCTGATGAACACATCAATGTGTTTAATCTTTTATCTTTTTATTCTTTCTCCAAAGACCCCCCAGAAGAGGCGCTCGTTCCCTCCTCCTCCACCCTCTTACAAGAAACCTTCTTACCGGATGGAACGTAAGTTACCAAGATAAGTTATCTTACATAAATTATTATAAACTTTGTCTCAAATCCGTGTTCTTCACCTCCATCGTGTCCCATTTTGTCCGTGCCTTAGAAATGGTGAAAACAAACGAATGTTTTGCTGCAATCGAAGTCAGAGAAGCACCAAACAAATCTTCCAGTTGGTGAAAGTGTGGCACCAGTGTTGATGTGTTCATGCAGAAGTCATTGTGTGCACCTGGATTATCATTAAAGTTAATTGTTTGAAAAACCAAATTTTTACAATCCCACATTCAATCAGCTTGGGGTGACTCGAGCTCCCTTCCCTGAAAGTGTACATCTTGGTTCACCCGAAGGACCGAATACACATTATATACACCGAATATTCACCCGAATACACAGATTTATCCCCTCTCGTGTTCAGTTGTCTTACCCTTCCTCCCGCCCTTGGTTTACTGAAGCTTGTGGCGAGGCAGTTGTCCTGAAACAACTTGCCTTTGCCTCATGGAAAGCAAACCCAACTGAGGGCAATCTCAGTTCTTTCCACAAAGCTCGGAACAAGTGTGTATCTACCCTCAGGAGAGCCAGAAAACAACATCTTTCTCATCTCAAGTCTGAACTCTCAAACCTCTCTCCTTCCTCAAAATCCTGGTGGCGTTTAATCAAATCTGTTTCTGGTGTATGTTCCCCCTCCATCCCCTCCCTTACCTCAAATGGCCGCACTGCTGATTCCACACGTGATAAAGCTGAATGTCTAAACTCGGTGTTTGCAGCTAAATCTTGTGTCCTAAACCCATCACTATCTCTACCCACTTTACCCAGTCGCACCCAACTGTCCCTGGACTCTGTATCCTTTTCTCCTGACAAGGTGGAGAGCTTGCTTTCAAACCTTGAGTCAGATTCTGCAACCGGTCCAGACTGCATCAGCCCACGTGTCCTCAAAGCCTGCTCTTCTGCTCTTGCTCACCCTCTCTCTGTTCTATTCACCCTCTCATTTGCCCAAGGTCATCTGCGATCTGCTTGGAAATCTGCTAACATCACTGCCCTGCATAAAAAAGGTGCAAAAACAGATCCCTATAACTACAGACCAATCAGCCTTCTCCCAATCATCAGCAAGGTGATGGAATCCATCATCGCTTCAGATATGAAATCCTTCCTCTTCTCCAATGGCTTGATTTCCAATCATCAATTTGGTTTCAGACCAGGTCACTCTACCCTGGATATGCTGCTTCTGCTCTCCCATCAATGGATGGAGGTCCTCAATGCCAGACAGGAAATCCGAGCCGTATCCCTGGACATATCACGTGCTTTTGACACAGTCTGGCACCCTGCCCTACTCACCAAACTCTCTTCCCATGGTATTCAAGGCCATCTCCACTCATGGCTCGCAGACTTCCTCTCCTGTCGCTGTCAACTTGTGGCCCTAAATGGAGTTCTTTCATCCCCTCTTCCTGTGCAGGCTGGAGTTCCTCAAGGTAGCGTTCTGGGCCCTGTTCTTTTTCTGGTTTTCATCAATGATCTCTCGGACTCTCTGGAAAATCCTCTATTTCTCTTTGCCGACGACTCCACCCTCTGCCGTACCATCTGTCATCCCTCAGACCGGCAAGCAGCAGCTTCTTCGCTCACTGCAGATCTGGATAAAAATCACAAACTGGTCCAACACGTGGAACATGTCTTTCAATCCAGACAAATCTCACACTCTCACTATGTCTCTTCGAAAGGACCGTTTACAAAACCCCCCCATCCACTTTCTCAACAATCCTCTGGAAGAAGTCTTTTCTTTCAAGCTTCTAGGTCTCACAATCTGCCATGACCTTTCCTGGGAAAGTCACATTTCCAACCTCGCCTCAATAGCCAGTCGCCGACTGGGAATCCTCCGTCGTGCTAAGTCCTTCCTCGGCCCTCTTGAGCTCCTGACCACTTACAAAGCTTTTGTCCGTAGCCTGATGGAGTACTGCTCTCCCCTCTGGGCTGGTGCTCCTGCCTCCCACCTTTCTCGGCTTCACGCTGTCGAAACCAGGGCATTTAAGATCATCGGCATCTCCCGCAATGAAGCTGAGTCTTTGGGCCTCTCACTCAATCACCGCAGGTTGGTCGGTGGTCTTTCTGTCTTCTACCGACTCCTCTCCAGCCTTCCCCCCCTGCTCTCTCTGCGATTTGTCCCCACCACATTTCCACAGGGCGCTCAAGGTCCGCCAACAACCCCCTTCTGGTAAAACTACCAAAATCACGAATCACTGCTCATCTTCACTCTTTCATTCCTCTTTTTCCCGCCTTTGGAATAAACTTCCTCACTCTATTCTTTCCCATTCTTCCCTCTAGGCTTTCAAAACAGCTGTTCACCACCACCTCTTATCTTCCCCCATCCAAATCCTCGATCTTTTCTACCCCCGATAATCCACCCAAGCCCACTTCCTTCATTTCTCCTGCTTTCCTTCCTGAAAGTCCCTGAAATGTCCATCTTCTCTTCGCCATGTTCCCCGTCCCATCCCCATCCCTCTCCCTTCCACAGTTCACCTAATGTGTCTGTTCCCCACTGTTTTGTCCCTTCCACTCCCGCCCCTCTTGTCTCATGCCTCCTTGCTGTGAGTTGTGTGTTAGCTCTCATACGAGCCTCGACCAAGGTATACAAAAAAAACAAAACAAAAAGGACATCAGAGGTTTTTTAATTTAAATTTGAACAGTAAGTGGGGATTTGTGTGCTTCTGCAGGAGGTGCAGGCATGATGGACCAAATTACCAAAGTTCCCTTGTAAAGTGTCAGAAAGTAAAGGTTCATGTAAATATGGTGGGAGATGGTGATGAAGAAAAATTACCCCCGTGTGGGGGTGACAGTCATCTCTATAATACCACAAGTTCTCAATGTTCAGTTATCACCGAAGACTACTGCGCAATTCTACTGCGCAGCTCGAACTGTGCAGTTTGGTTCAAGATGACTCGGCATTTTGGTGCGCGTGCACGAAATTATATTTTGAAAATAAATGCCGACGTTTACATTTCGGGTTTTGAAACTTTTTCACCTTTGGCGGAAAATGTATAAATAGAAAAGGCTAAAAATGTGTTTTATATTTATATTTCATTTCTCCTTCCTTCCTTCTTTGAGAATCGCATCGGCGTTTTTGGCCATCTTCCAGATCAGGTGACGATCAAACGGGAAGGAAATTCAAAAATCTGTCCGGTTAGATACAAGATAATATTTTTTACTATCATAATCAATAAACAGTTGCCGAATATCTTGTAGAATGGCAGACTCGATAGGTTTTGAAAATGGCGATTTTTATAACTTACGTGACCTCATCTCTGACCTTGAATCCGGACAAAAGTTATATCGTTGTGCAACACTCATCGACCTTTACCCACATACTAAGTTTCATCAAGATCGGAAAGAAAAATTGTTGACGGACGTACGGACGGACGGACAGACGGACATTTGGTCATCTCGGCAGAGATGACCTAAAAATCAAGATGTGAAATTGCAGGGGAAAGTGAAATAACATTGAGAGTGGGAGAGTGAGAGAGTGAGAGAGTGGGAGAGTGGGAGAGTGGGAGAGTGGGAGAGTGGGAGAGTGGGAGAGTGGGAGAGTGGGAGAGTGGGAGAGTGGGAGAGTGGGAGAGTGGGAGAGTGAGAGAGAGTGAGAGAGTGAGAGAGTGAGAGAGTGAGAGAGTGAGAGAGTGAGAGAGTGAGAGAGTAAGAGAGTAAGAGAGTAAGAGGGTGAGAGGGTGAGAGAGTGAGAGAGTGAGAGAGTGAGAGCGCGAGCGAGCGGGTGACAGAGTGAGTGCATGCGAGAGTGAGAGAGTGAGAGAGTGAGAGAGTGAGAGAGTGAGAGAGTGAGAGAGTGAGAGAGTGAGAGAGTGAGAGAGTGAGAGAGTGCGAGAGTGCGAGAGTGAGAGAGTGAGAGAGTGAGAGAGTGAGAGAGTGAGAGAGTGAGAGAGTGAGAGAGTGAGAGAGTGAGAGAGTGAGAGAGTGAGAGAGAGAGAGAGATATTCATTCCAGGACTATGTTTGGATGCATGATAATGATGGAGATTATGATGACAATGCTACTGAGTGTTTTTGACCCTGTTGTTGTTGTGTGTGCAGAGGAAGACGTCATCGTGACAGTTGCTGGGGAGGAAGATGCCATGTTTGGTAGCGATTCCCTCATCGTTCCATCGTACAAACTCTCCAGAAACGCAAGACGATACACCAGGCTCTTGCAGATGGCTGATTCAGGATTTTTTCAATGAACATCAGTCTCAAGTACTCCAGGTACTTAAACCTTCCATGGACTTGATTTATTCACTTGCATCCTTTTTGTGTCCATCTGAGGGACGTCACATATGTTGTGATGCAAGCATGCCAGCGTACGATTGTAGAGAACAATGTATTTCTCCCATCGATCTTAAAAATGAAACAAGCTACTTGCACGACCAGCATGGACTGCCAGTACAACCTTTTGGATCTGATATTCAAACACCTAAATGAGAGTGGAGAGTAATGGTGACAAATTATGTTTCGGATGTCGACATATCACACTGTCAAAATGCAAAAGCAGAACCACATTCCCACAATCCCATTTCAAACTAAAAGGATAAAACCACTTTATAAAGAGGTTACAACATCGAGATGTATTCATCATGTCTGTGCTCTTTCAACTTTAACCCTATTCAGGTCGGGAGGCTTTTTCAAAGCATGTTTTGGCTGGGAGACGAGGGGGGAGGGCCGGAGATTTGACCCCACCACCACCCTGGAGATCTCAGAGATGGAACTTCCGTCCGAATGACACCATTTGATGTGTGGATACAAAATCTTCTTTACTGTCATTGAATTACCAATAAAATGTCGATAATTTCAATTATTAAACAATTACGTTAATTTTATGCATATTTTGAAGTTTTTTTTATATTCTTTTTGAATAAATTTGGGTGTCAAAGAAACTGAGAACGGCACTTGGTAGGGCACATATCTCCACCAAGATGAACAGTTTACGTTTTGGATCCCATTGATAGGCCGGATCTGCATCCGGACCTTAATCAAAATTTAATTGGCTTGTTCTTACCACGTGCATACCCAACCCGTCCAAGACCTTTGGAGATATCATGCTACGTCTCATTTTTGGCTCTTTCTCATTGTGAATTTTTTTTTTAAGTTTCAGTTTCCAGATCCGGATCTTCGACTAAAATCGAATCTATTCGTCCTTGTTACACACCCAACCTGGTCCACCAAATTTGTCTGAATCCTTCCTTAACCTTTTGAGATGTCCTGCTCACAAACAAACAGACAGTGGTGAGAACATATTTGGTGGCGGAGGTTAACAGTCATGAAATAGTATTTATCGATTCGTGGGGATCGTGAAATTTCTGCAGGCAACTCATTTTGATCCCCCTCCCGCCCCCACCCCGAATAGGGTGAAGAGCCAGCTTTACCAGTCATTCCCCAATCCAACACATGACAAGCAGTTGCAGTATATGGAAGAATCTTTTTGGGGGTAATTACCCCACCACCTAAAGAAATCTCCAACAAAAAAGCCATCGTGTGTAAGATAGGCGGTCGGGTAAGCACAAAGCACAAACGTAGAGAGAAAAGTAATCCAAGGAGGAAGCTACCGTCACTTTGAATCATTACGAGTGGAGCCAGCATGACAGATTTATCCACTTTAAATAATCGAGCCTGTTAAAGTCCACTTCTTGGCACACTTTGCTCAGTGCATTGGGCGAATCGTAAATGGATGCCAAACTCAGCTGTTCCCTGCTGTGCCGTTGTGAGTGGGGAGCGTGAGAGGGGGCAGGAATGTCGACTTCAGTTTGGCAGCCATTGCTGCGATCTCAGGATCGTGTGCCTCGTGGCTTCTGACCACCTTGGTGAATTTGAGCACACCTGCATGCAAACAAGGAAAGATCACGAATCGAAATAAATAAATAATAATAATAATAAATTGGTGATTTCAACATGTTTTACATATTTTGTGAAACATGCTTAATTTTGGGTAATGGTTCCAACAAAGTCCAATAAACCTTCAAGGGCTTTATCATCTGACAAACCACTTAAAAAATAATACAAATTGGGCCTCGTGGTATCACGCGATGACAAAGGACAAAAAGCAATGAACTGGCAGAGGGGCACTGGCAACGGTTGGACGCAACAAGCACAGGTGAAGAACAAAAAGAGAGGAAACTATGACCGGCAAAATAAAACAACTAGGTTTGGCGAGGTTAGGTAGGGCTAATTGGGGAATCGCATTAAATGGTGGTGCACCACCATCTTAAAATGCTGCAGGGAAGAGTGGCCATTCAACAGCCTCAAGCAGCCTCCACATATGGAATAAAAGAGGAACAAAATAGTTGATGTGCAGCTCGCAAAAGTTTTGGAAGTTTCACCAGGAGGAGGTTTAATGGAATAACTTGTGTATCCTGGAAGAGAGAGAGAGAGAGAGAGAGAGAGAGAGAGAGAGAGAGAGAGAGAGAGAGAGAGAGAGAGAGAGAGAGAGAGAGAGAGAGAGAGAGAGAGAGAGAGAGAGAGAGAGAGAGAGAGAGAGAGGGGCGAGAGAGAGGGGGCGAGAGAGAGAGAGAGAGAGAGAGAGAGAGAGAGAGAGAGAGAGAGAGAGAGAGAGAGAGAGAGAGAGAGAGAGAGAGAGAGAGAGAGAGAGAGAGAGAGAGAGAGAGAGAGAGAGAGAGGGGCGAGAGAGAGAGAGAGAGAGAGAGAGAGAGAGAGAGAGAGAGAGAGGGCGAGAGAGAGAGAGAGAGAGGGAGAGAGAGAGAGAGAGAGGCGAGAGGGGCGAGAGAGAGAGAGAGAGAGAGGCGAGAGGGGCGAGAGAGAGAGAGAGAGAGAGGCGAGAGGGGCGAGAGAGAGAGAGAGAGGCGAGAGGGGCGAGAGAGAGAGAGAGAGAGGCGAGAGGGGCGAGAGAGAGAGAGAGGGGGCGAGAGGGGGCGAGAGAGAGAGAGAGGAGGCGAGAGGGGGCGAGAGAGAGAGAGAGGGGGGGCGAGAGGGGGCGAGAGGGGGCGAGAGGGGGCGAGAGGGGGCGAGAGGGGGCGAGAGAGGGGCGAGAGAGGGGCGAGAGGGGCGAGAGAGAGGGGCGAGAGGGAGAGAGAGAGAGAGAGAGAGAGAGAGAGAGAGAGAGAGAGAGAGAGAGAGAGAGAGAGAGAGAGAGAGAGAGAGAGAGAGAGAGAGAGAGAGAGAGAGAGAGAGAGAGAGAGATTCCTTCCAGGACTGTGTTGCGACGCATGATAATGATGCAGATGATGATGACAATACTACTGATTGTGTTTGACCCTGTTGTTGTTTGACCCTGTTGTTGTTTGACCCTGTTGTTGTTTGACCCTGTTGTTGAGTCTAAAGCAGAGGAGAGGCAGGTTTATAAAAAGAGGCCAACCACCTACCTGTGATGTGAGAGTAACAAGCCGTGTGCTTCAGCGTCATCGTGAGAGATATGTAATGCTGGGATGCCAGCCCACAAGGGAGAGCAGTCGTTTATTGAGCTGTATCTATTTTCTTTACATTTTCTTTTTGTATACATTGTCGAGACTAGGATGAGAGCCAAAACACAACGCACAGCAGGGGAGGCTGGGGGGGATGAGACAAAAGGGGTGGGAAAAGGGATAACAAAACAGTGGGGAACATAAACATTAGGAGATCTGTGGAAGGGAGAGGCATGGGGCAGGGAACACGGGGTGTACAAGATTGACATTAAAGGGACTTTCAGGAAGGAAAGCAGAGAATTTGAAGGAGGTAGGTTTGGGGTGGATTGTCGGGGAGAGAAAAGATCGAGGTTTTGGATGGGAGAAGATAATAGGTGGTGGTGAACAGCTATTTTGAAGATCTGGAGGGAAGAAGAGTGAGGGAGTTTATTCCAAAGGTGGGATAAAGGAGGAATGAAAGAGTGAAGGTGAGCAATGATTCGTGATTTTGGTAGTTTTACCTGAAGGGGAATTTTGGCGGACATTGAGCGCCCTGCGGAAATATGGGGGGGGGAGGGGACATATCGAAGACAGAGCAGGGGGAGCGAGACCAGAGAGGAGACGGTAGAAGAGAGAAAGATCACCGACCTGCCTACGGTGAGAGCGTGAGAGGCTCAAAGACTCAGCTTCATCGCGGGAGATCCCAATGATCCGAAATGCCTTGTTTTCCACAATGTGATGCCGAGACAGGTGAGAGACAGGAACACCAGCCCAGAGGGGAAAGCAGTTCTCCATCAGGCTGCGGACGAAAGCTTTGTCTGTGGTCAGGAGCTCAAGAGGGCCGAGGAAGGACTTAGCACGAAGGAGGATTCCCAGTCGGCGAGTGGCTTTGGAGGCCAGGTTGGAAATGTGGCTTTCCCAGGAAACATCATGGCAGATAGACCCAGAAGCTTGAATGAAAGGACTTCTTCAGAGGATTGGTGAGAAAGTGGATGGGGGGGTTTTCTAAACGGTCCTTTTGGAGAGACATAGAGTGAGATTTGTCAGGATTGAAAGATGTTCCACGTGTTGGACCAGTTTGTGATTTTACCCAGATCTGCAGAGAATGAAGAAGCTGCTGCTATCTGGTCTGAGGGATGACAGATGGTATGGCAGAGCGTGGAGTCATCATCAAAGAGATAATGAGGATTTTCCAGAGTCGGAGAGATCATTGATGAAAACCAGAAAAAGAACAGGGCCCAGAACACTGCCTTGGGGAACTCCAGCCTGGACAGGAAGAGGGGATGAAAGAACTCCATTTAGGGTCACAAGTTGACTGCGACAGGAGAGGAAGTCTGCGATCCGTGAGTGGAGATGGCCTTGGATAACACATGAAGAGTTTGGTGAGCAGGGCAGGGTGCCAGACCGTATCGAAAGCACGAGATATGTCAAGGGATATGGCTCTGATTTCATGTCTGCCATTGAGGACCTCCATCCATTGTTGGGAGAGCAGAAGCAACATATCCAGAGTAGAGTGCATGGTCTGAAACCAAATTGATGATTGGAAATCAAGCCATTGCAGAAGAGGAAGGATTTAAGGTCTGAACTGATGATGGATTCCATAACCTTGCTGATGATTTGGAGAAAGCCGATTGGTCTGTCTTTGCAGGGATCTGTTTTTGTACCTTTTTTATGCAAGGCGGTAATGTTTGCTGATTTCCAAGTATATGGAAGATGACCTTGAGCAAATGAGAGGGTGAATAGAACAGAGAGAGGGTGAACAAGAGCAGAGGAGCAGGTTTTTAGGACACGTGGGCTGATGCCGTCTGGACCAGTTGCAGAATCTGAGTCGAGGTTTCACAGCAACTCTCCACTTTGTCAGAAGAAAAGGACACAGAGTCCAAGGACAGTTGGGTGCGACTGGGTAAGGTGGGTGCAGAAAGCGATGGGTTTCGTCCACAATTTTTCGATGCAAACATCGAGTTTAGGCATTCAGCCTTTTCACGTGTGGTATCAGCAGTGTGGCCATTTGAGATAAGGGAGGGGGTGGAGGGGGAACATACACCAGAAACAGATTTGAATCGACGCCACCAGGATTTAGAGGAGGGAGAGAGGTTTGAGAGTTCAGACTTGAGCTTTGAAAGATGTTTTCTGGCTCTCCTGAGGGTAGATACACACTTGTTCCAAGCTTTATGGAAGGAACTGGGATTACCCTCAGTTGGGTTTGCTTTCCATGAGGCAAAGGCAAGTTGTTTCAGGACAACTGCCTCGCCACAATCTTCAATGAACCAAGGGCGGGAGGAACGGTAGGACAACTGAAGACGAGAGGGGATAAATCTGTGCATGAGGTGGAGCAAGTTTCTTTGAAAGAATTCCCAGGACGAGGTGATATTGCAGAAAGTAGCGATGGGAGACCAGTCTTGAAGTTTGATGGCTGCTTGGAGGCCCTGCCAGTCAGCCTGAGTGAAATGCCAAACTCGACGGTACTGTGGTTCTCTAATTACAGCCAGAGAGATGTCCACTTTGACAAGCACGTGGTCAGAAGAACCGATTGGAGCGGAAGAACAGATGATATTTTCAGGGAAATTTGTCAAAATCAGATCCAGAAGAGATGGAGTGCCATTGGTTGAGATCCGGGTCGGGAAGATGACCGATTGAGTCATTCACAATGAGTCACAGAAGTCTTTTGCTGAAGTGCCATGACAGGTGAGACAGGTACCCACACCCAGCCAACTGGCATGCTGACAATTGAAGTCACCACATATGAGGAAGAGAGAGTTCGGATGAGAAGATAGAAGTTAGTCCATGTTTTTGGATGGTGAGGTGTAAATGGAGTCATCACTGTTTGGTGTTCGGTACAGTACACATATAAACATGAGGTGGAAGTGGAGGGGAATCCGTAGCCAGAGGTATTCCTGGGGGTGTGGGGGAGTGAAGGCAGTGCATGGAGAGTGAGGAATAGAGTTTTTGATGAAGAGAGCAACTCCTCCACCAGATCAAGGCTCAGGTCTGTCATACCGGAGGAGGGAGTAACCAGGGAGAGATACTTGGGAGTTAGAGACGTCTTGAGGGAGGAAAGTTTCTGTTAGGCAAATTATATCTGGTTTGTCAGTGGCAACCTGTATGGAAAGATATGGGTATGTATGAGGGAAGAAAGGGTTGATTTTTTTGTTACTTTTTTAATTTAAGACAAGAAAAAGAATGTGTTGTTGGGAGGGATAGATGGTGGGCGTTGGGAAAAGTGAGGAAAGTAGGAATTGACGGTAAAGGGAGAGAATACAAATAAAAACGATCGTACACCTAGACGGGTAGGCCTCAAGGAGCTCGGTAAGACAATGTCGACGAAAACTCACAAAATAGCACGATTCTTGACACAAAACCGAACTAGGAACACGCATGAAGCATGTAGGTGAGAAAATAAACAGTTAAAATGGGACAAATAACGACCGGAAACTTAACTTTGAGAAAGTCGACAGAGACCCCTGAGAGAAGCTGCCGTCTCGAAGAGGAATTGGCTCTGGTAGTAGTTATATTTCCTTTCTCAAAGGAAGGGAATGTTGGTGTTGGCATAACAGTTAAGGTGGTTGGCTTAAGATGTTGGGGTCTTGAGTTCAAACCCCTGTAAACTGTTGAAATAACACCAGGTGGGCTGACTCAGCCGAGAATCCTTCCGAGGTCGGCAACATGAGTATCACCTTACTGGTGACAGGGGCACTGCATCAGTGGCACAGCCGCACCTTCAGAAAAAGATGCAACCAGCAGCCACAGGCTGCATCCGAAACAAGGAGGATAAAAAAATAAATGGATGCCACAGTAATTTAAAAGTTGAGGTTTGTAATTACGTGACAGTGCCCTCAAGGGAGCAAAATATAAACTATATAAAATAGTTCACCAGATGCTTTTGTTTTTCCCAGGATGAACAGCAACTGCAGATCTGTTGTTTTCCTAAATTATGGCAGAAAAATTCGAATTTGACTCGGGTACATCTTACAAAATGGACGACAGGATGTTGTCACACCTCCAAGAAAATGCTAGCAGGTGGGACAGCTGGTTTTACATCCCTTCATAAAAGAGAGCACGCCCTTCGATGCAACACCCTGTCTGTGAAGCACAAACGTAGCAGTTTGTTCAGTCTGGCCGGGTGGAGACAGCTTGCAGACAGGTTATCCTGTCAAGCTCATGTACAAGTTGTACACCAAATGCAAAAAGGACAACAATGAAGGGGATACAAAGAGAAAATACAGAGGTACAACAATGGGTGGTAAAGTAAGGACGGTACATGGAACAAGTCCGGATGCCTCACCCCTGATGGGCCCAAAGAGCAAGAGGTGGAACCCTCTTCACCTCCACCCCCACCCCCCATCCCCCACCCCCCTCCCCATGTATTGTTAACAAGAAATGAAGCACAGAGGCACCTTCTCCATCGTTGCTGAAACCATAGTTCTGGATCACTTGCTGCTGGATCACAATGGCCACTGGAAGCACCAGCTGAAGCATCTTGCACGTATCGCCGCATGCACTTTCACGCGCTTCCTGAAGGCGTGCGGCGTTAGTGGGTTCAGCAAACGCAGCCAGCACCTGTGTCAAGATTGCTGCGGGGTACACAAGGGACAGTCAGACAAATGGGATCCTTCCTGTGTCGCACTCTTGGAACCAATGTGATCCCAGGTTAGCATCCCACATACTGTGTTGCCCCATCGGTTTAATCAGGTCTTAGCCCTTCTACAAGTTTCAAACATGAACAAAAATAATTTGCTGCTTTGAAGGACACACAATCCGTTGCCATTTTGTGTGAAATCATATTATGTACAGTAAAATCCTGTGGTGTGTCTACAAGCTAGTACAGTATGGGCCAAACAAGAGGGTGTTGGGAGGAGTACAAGAAGGGAAGAGTGGAAGATGGGGGAGGGAAGAGTGGAAGATGGGGGAGAGAACAGTGGAAGATGGGGGAGAGAAGAGTGGAAGAGAGGGGAGGGAAGAGTGGAAGAGAGGGGAGGGAAGAGTGGAAGAGAGGGGAGGGAAGAGTGGAAGAGAGGGGAGGGTAGAGTGGAAGATGGGGGAGGGAAGAGTGGAAGATGGGGGAGAGAACAGTGGAAGATGGGAGAGAGAAGAGTGGAAGAGGGTGGAGGGAAGAGGGGTGGAGGAGTGGAAGAGGGAGGAGAGAAGAGGGGTGGAGGAGTGGAAGAGGGAGGAGGGGTGGAGGAGTGGAAGAAGGGGGAGGGAGGAGGGGTGGAGGAGTGGAAGAAGGGGGAGGGAAGAGGGGTGGAAGAAGGGGGAGGGAGGATGGCGGGAGGGTACAGAGACAGACGTGACAAGATGCCATTCCGACCATGAGATTTCCAAGATGATGTAAAAACCTCTTGATATGAAAAGAGAAAGTTTAAAATAAAATTAATTATAATATGTGTGTGTGTGTGTGTGTGTGTGTGTGTGTGTGTGTGTGTGTGTGTGTGTGTGTGTGTGTGTGTGTGTGTGTGTGTGTGTGTGTGTGTGTGTGTGTGTGTGTGTGTGTGTGTGTGTGTGTGTGTGTATTATAATCTGTTTTAGTATTGTTGTGGTTGAGGAAATTAGCAAAGCACCATTCAGGTCCCGTAGGTGAGGTATCTCTGTAAGTACATGTGTAGTGAGCCCCAAACCCGTTGTTTAGAGGGAATAAATGTGATTCATTCGGGCTGCGACCCTTTAAGATAGCCGTTTTTCTGTTCTATCTTTATTTTGAACCAACCACGTCTCAACCGCCATCACACAACAACCACCAACCGCAACGCCGCTTCACAACAACAACGCCAACAGCCACGACCTTAACCTTCACAGCACACCATCCCGCAACCATCGCATCACCGCCATTCCAAGCGTCACCATGGCCAGGGACTGCCACTTTAGACCCTCCACCACCTTCTCCTCTCCTTCTGCGGCCATTCCCGCACCGCTTGTGTGCACCGAGCGTCAGGCTGTCCTGGACTCGTACAGGGCGTGCGCTGAGCAGCGGGTGCAAAAAGCGGCCTTTCCGAGGAGAAGTCGGATCAGGAATGATACACGCCCACTTCCGATCCATCCAATCAGCAAGCGCGGGGCGATTTGGCCCCGCCTCGAGGCGCGTCGGAGTAGAATCGACATATGCATATTCGAGGATCAGGGGAGGTTCACACCCACTTTTCCTCCGTCCAACGGGCGAGCGTGGCTCCGCCCCCGAGCTCATCCTGATCCGGAAATTTGCATATGGGTTCTCCTGCCGTACTATAAAGCGCCAAGCGCAGGGCAAATTCAGTCAGAGTTTTGGGCTCGGGCGAGTTGGAGAGGTGTGGCGGCGGCGGAGTGTGGCAGCAGCAGTCAAGACGGGTCTGGAGGAGAGTCAGTCTGTCGGGGTTCGGAGTCTGTAGGCGAGCTGCAGAGAGGGGAAGCCGGGAGCTCGGTCGGGGTCGCTGTGGAGTCGCTCGTCGCAGGACCCAAGCAAGCCAGCTATCCTCTTTCCCCAGAGCATCAACAATTCCCCCCTTTCCCCCCCCCCCGCGCTGAGATAGTGCGGAAAGGGGGCCCCGTTCCCACCCCATTCCAAGCAGTGCCAACGAAACCCGCGGAGGAGCATGGGGTCGGGGCACCGCTGCCACATTTGCGGCTCATCACAAGACGGGTAGGCTCCACCCGGTCTCGCGCCCACAGACCCCGTCTGCCCCCTTGTCGTTGAGGGTGGCACTTTTCTTTTGCTTTTGAGTATATGTGTTGTCGGCGCCGTCTGTAAAGTAAAACTGTGTAAGTGTTGCCGTGTGCTCGCGTAGTCGGTAGTATCCCTGCATTGTTGTGTTTCTTTTGTTGCAATTGCTTTTGGTGCATAATTGTTGTAATTGTATATGTGTGCTTTCCGTGTGCCGCGGAATAAATGTGCCTTATGTTGAACTGTTTTTCCCGTTTCGCTTCGTCTTTTCTTTAATTGAATCTCCATCTTACTTCACGTAAAGGGTTGGTAGTGGGCTAAATACGCCCGATAATTAATCGGAACCGTCGAGGTCGACGATATAACAACGCTCGGTTATCCCGATAGTACGGAACGGGTCGCTTCAGTGGCCCGTGTCTGGAGTCGACCTGCGGCGAGGTGCGATCGCTCAGTCTACCCTCCGTGTGGGTACTTAGGTAGGTCGAATTTGGCGAACAACCCTATCCCACGCGGGGGGCCGATTGGCACGATCGTGGTGAGGCCGAAAGGCCCACCCGTGACTAGTTCCCGGCGTTAGTCCGAGAGGGTCACGACAGAATTGTCCGTCTGGTGGGCGACGTGCCGCGATTCGAGTTACGTGGCCGCTCGCACGCCGGCGGGCGCGAATTCGCAACACTGGTGTCAGGTCGTGGGACACAAACTCATCCCCCTCCTCGCGACACTGGTGTCGGACAGCGGGAAAATGGGCTCTCCTGTCTCCAGCTAAATTCACGGGAATCGGTCCAGGGATGAGAGGAGCGACCCCCGATTCCCTCCAAATTACGAGCGATTCAAATTAACCCTTTACGAGAAATAAGATGGCGTCTCAAGGCGAGCGGGTGCCGGGTGGATTAGGAATGTGTAATAGTAATGTAGAATCCATGGTCCAGGATGAAATCCCCGTGCAGGAAATGTTGGTTGTGCATGAACACGAACTCGCCCAACTGAACCCAGAGCCCGAAATAGGTGCGGCGGCGGCCGCGGTGTATGACATCCCCCCCACCCCTCCTCCGTCAAAACCCTTCCCTGGCCCCCAGCGAAACCATGACCGATAATAGCGGATCGGTCCTGCCAGGGCAGGTGACAATGCGGCAGATTATGGAACTCGCGCAGAGGATAAATGACAAACTGGATTACATGAAAAACGAAATAAAAGGCATGAACGAAAAAATGGAAACAAACATGAAGGAAGAAATGAAAGAACTGCGGGGTGAGACGCAGAACATGGGCCGAAAGCTGCAGGCGGGCATGAAG
Organism: Eptatretus burgeri; assembly: GCF_056783735.1. Classification (NCBI taxonomy): domain Eukaryota; kingdom Metazoa; phylum Chordata; class Myxini; order Myxiniformes; family Myxinidae; genus Eptatretus; species Eptatretus burgeri. The sequence goes on along the minus strand of NC_140978.1, from coordinate 38,137,936 downwards.
GCAATGACAGTGGAGCTCAAAATGGCGACGCCACGTGTGGGAGTGAACGAGCTGGATGGGAGTGCAACGGCTGTCAGGCCCGCGGGGAAGGCGGGAACAAAGAAAATAATTCGGGGGACGTGTTGGGCGAGAAGCGTGACGGTGACCGAGAGGGAAAAACTAATTGGGGTGACGGAGACGTGCACGAGGGAGATAAGAGACGAGGTGAAAGGAATTGCGAGGGAGAGAAAAGAACAATTAAGACGGAAAGCAAGGATGAGGTACGCGGAGATCGTGAAAGAGCAAGGAGTGAAACAGAGGGAAGGACGGGAGCGACTTTAGGAGAAAGCAAGGTTGACCTACATAAAGATAAGGGAAAGACGCCAGAAAGAAGCAGAGACTAATAGGCACAAGGGGACAACAGAAACTAATAAATGTACAGAGACACGGGAGATGGGAACGATAGAGGGAAGACTCCACGATGAAGACGGGGTTAGAGACGAACACACACACACGGAGGTAGTGGAGGACAATGGGGGTGAGCTGGCGGACTGGGTCGGGACCCGGTGCGAGCAGCTGGATGGCCTCCTTCGGGAACGAGGGGAGAGAGTATGCCCCCTTGAGGCGAGTCACGACCAGGTGGGTTCGGTCGTGCTTTGCGAGGTTGAGGGGAGGAGTGCTGCGAACGGGTGCACGGAGAGCTTGGGGGGGTATAGAGGCTCCGGAGACCCTTGTGGGGACACGAATCCCCAGTGTGGTTGTCCTGGTGTGTGTGGTGCAAGGTGTGAGTTCGTCCCCGTGTGTGGAAGCGACCCCGTGTGTGAGTGGTGTGGTGGTAAGTGTGCCAAAGGGCGTGCTTCCCAGCACGCCGTGTGTAAAAGGGGCACCGCAAGTGGAAGAGGCCGTGTGTGCGAGTGAAACGGCCAGTATGAATGGAGCACCACGTGTGAGTGGAACCACGGGTGCGAGGGAGGTGGCATGCGTGAGTGAACGGCCGAGTGCAAGGGAGACCGTGTGTATGAGAGAGTGGTATGTGAGGGAGATGTCGGTCGGCATGCAGGAGCACGCAGCCGCGTCTCCCGGTGTGAATGTGATGGAATGGAGTATGAGCGTTGTAACACGCAGGTGTGCGTGTGTCGAATGGAGACGACGACGACGACAGAGGGACAAAAGCCGGGTAGCGGCTGTAGCTGTTTCGGGGACCATGCCGGGTTCACCCAGCAGCGAGCGCGAGGTCCGTGCCGTGCAACGCATGAGGCCCCCACGTGCTCGCTTGCGAGAGTGAAGTCCCGGTCCGGAAACGCACGCGGTGGATTTGCCAATCCCGCGGACGGACATAGTTTAGGCAGGATTTCGGATTTGGACAGGACGGGTTCTCCACGCGGGCGGGTGTGTTAAGCTCCAACGGGCAAAGCATGTGTTCGCGTGGGGAACCCCTCGAGACGTGAGGCTTGTGTTTTTTTTTATGCGCCGGGTGACGTCATGGCTGCGTGTGTGGTTGGAATCCGGCAGGAGGGTGAACCCCTGCCGGATGGTACCGTCCAAGAGGGACGAGGGACGCGAACAGCTGCCATGACGTCACGCCAAAGGTGCGCAGCTGTGAATTGCCGCGCTGGTGCGCAGGTTGCGAGTTACCGCGCTGGTGCTGCGCAGGTGGGGGGAAAAAAAAAGCAAGCCTCGCTTTCGGGTGAACAGGATTCCCAGGCAAGGGGTGGATAATCCCCTTGGCCTGGGCACAGGATGAAACTAGTTAGGGGGAAGGGTTAGCTTAGTTAGACCGACTTCATGGGGCAGGTGTAAGTCCTCATGGAGTCCATGGAATGGATTAGTTAGAGGGATTGTAGCCAGATTTCGGATGGGAAATGATTTTTTTTTGATTTTGAGGACATGGACAGACTTGTGAATGTGTAGTGGGGACGTAGTTTAGCTACGTAGTGTTAAATGGAACGTGCTACTGGTATAAGGGACGACGTGGGAGCATGAGTTAGTTAGGGGATGTAGTTAGAAGGATGGCAGAGTTCAGCGGTGAGTGTGTTGAAGAGTTGGTGAGTGAAGTGGAAGCATGTGCTTGGTGAGTGAGTGAGGCCAGCGGGTATGTGTGAGTGGAGCGAATGGGCAATGCATGGTGCGATGAGTGATTGGGGGGAGGAGTGACTCCCGCCCAAGGGACCCCGGGGTCAGTGTAGAGTGAGTTAGGGGGTTAGTGAAATTGAAAAATGGAGGTCGTTTTGTTGTTGGTGTGAATGTAGGCTCGAAACCCGTTTGGAGGGGTGCAGGAGCCCTGTTGACGGGCTGGGAGCGTGGCTGCGAAAGGTGAGTATCGCTGAGTGGGTACCCCGGGCACCAGGCGAGTTGGCCGTAGTAGGCCAAGGGCCCATGGGGGGCCGGGATAGCATAGTGGGCACGGGTGCGCCCGCTTGGTGCGGGGGCCCGGGGCGCCATTAGCCGCGTGCGCAGTGTTGTGGGCACGGGTGACCCTCGGAAAGGGGCCCGGGAAGCCAGCCTGCCACGTGTGCGTTTCAGGGGAGTTGCCATGGGGGGCACTCCCCGGTGTTTAGGGAGCTGGTAGGTTCGGAGGCAGTGTAGTGCCCGGGGGTGCCATAGTTGGAGAATCGGCAGAGGGTCGTGCCTGCCAAGGGGAGCCACGCGTCCCAGCCATGAGACCATGTGAGGGCACGGGAAGAAAATTGGGGGGGGCGAGGCCCAAAATTGTAAGGACACCAACACAGGCGATGGGAATCTGGGTTGTTAGAACCAATAGTTTAAAGCGAGAGGCGCTTGTTGAAAGCCCCGGGGTAGTTTAACAGTTAAATGGTTAGGGTAGATTAGGAAGTGTACCCCTCCACACCATCCATCCCCTCCCTCTCGTTGTGGGCTGCTGGACCCACTTTGTGTTATCGATCGCTGAACTCTGGGGAGGCCATTCTGAGGCTTCGTTGGGCCTCGACACAGGACGCTAGCTCTCCCTCATTCCCCTCCGGGAAGGGAACGTAGGGGTTGGGAGTAGGCTAGGTGACAGGATAGGTTAGCCGAACAAGGACGATAAAGGGGGTTAGGGGACGATTTATAGTGGGGAAGTAAACATAAAAACAAAAAAAAATAAGTTGGGGCTAAATTGGGTTTTTTACAAATTAAGGGGGTGGGTATGGACAGTGACAGGCAAAGGCGATAGGTGGGAGGGAGACAGTAGGCAGGTCCGGGCCCGCCTTCCGAGTGGCCAGCACCACCGCACTCCCTCCACCAACCTGCACTGCACGGCAAGAGGCCGGCCAACTTCATCGGCAGCTGTTGTTTTGCTGCAAGGCCTGTGCCGGCTGGATCGTCTGCAGCTGCTGTGCTGCAAGGCCTGTACCGGCCGGATCGTCTGCAGCTGTTTTCTGCAAGGCCTGTGCCGGCCAGTTCATCTGCCGGCTGTGTTTGCCTGCAGCGGCCCTGTTCTGCAGGCTGTGGTTGCCTGCTCACCTTTGCCATGCCATGCCCACTGCCCCTGTTCACCAGCCCCCGTTCAATTTTGCTTTGCCCCCCCCCCTTTTCATTTCCATGTGCGCCAGGATCAAGGCAACAGTTTGCAAGCTGCAAGAACTGCCCTGTTGGCAGCTACAACACGGGCCTGCAGTGGCGGCCCGTGCACCGTGTTTGCGTCCATCCATACATCCATCCATCCATCCATCCGTTGTGCTCATTGCTTGTGACACTTGAGCTGGCACGGAGACTGCGTTTGTGCAGCCCATGCACCGTTGTGGTTCACTGGGTTCATTTTCAAAAGGGAAGGCCTTGGACTGCGTGTGAGCAGCCGGCCACGTTCCCTGTCAACTGCATTGTTTGAGCCAGAGACTGCATGCGAGCAGCCTGGCTCCCTGCTCACTGCTTTCTTTTTGCAGAGTCCATTGATCCTGGGCCATGGTTTAGTGTAAAATTTGTAAGTTAAGGTTAAGATGTATTGTACTGTAAATATGAGTGCGCCCCCGGCATGTATGTCTTAGCACCGGCAATTTTATTTAAGTCGTCCGTGTGAGTGGGTTTGTTTAGTTAGTTACTCAGCCCGCAGGTTATTTATTTTGGGGACACGAATACCATGAATGTCGCATTCAGGGATCCGTAGGTAAAACATACTAGGGGAGAACTACACATGATGGCACACGAAAATTTGACGACTCGGGACGAGTCTGTAAAAAGGGGAGGGGGTAGTGTTGTGGTTGAGGAAATTCGCAAACCACCATTCAGGTCCCGTAGGTGAGGTATCTCTGTAAGTACATGTGTAGTTAGCCCCAAACCCGTTGTTTAGAGGGAATAAATGTGATTCATTTGGGCTGCGACCCTTTAAGATAGCCGTTTTTCTGTTCTGTCTTTATTTTGAACCAACCACGTCTCAACCGCCATCAACCATGTCTCAAACGCAACTCCGCTTTACAACAACAACAACGCCAACAGCCACGACCTTTACCTTCACAGCACACCATCCCGCAACCATTGCATCACCGCCATTCCAAGCGTCACCGTGGCCAGGGACCGCCACTTTAGACCCTCCACCACCTTCTCCTCTCCTTCTGCGGCCATTCCCGCACCGCTTGTGGGCACCGAGCGTCAGGCTGTCCTGGACTCGTACAGGGCACGCGCCGAGCAGCGGGTGCAAAAAGCGGCCTTTCCGAGGAGAAGTCGGATCAGGAATGATACACGCCCACTTCTGATCCATCCTGTCAACAAGCGCGGGGCGATTTGGCCCCGCCTCCAGGCGCGTCGGAGTAGAATCGATATATGCAAATTCGGGGATCAGGGGAGGTTCACGCCCACTTTTCCTCCGTCCAATGGGCGAGCGTGGCTCCACCCCCGAGCTCATCCTGATCCGGAAAATTGCATATGGGTTCTCCTGCCGTACTATAAAGCGCAGAGCGCGGGGCGAATTCAGTCAGAGTTTTGGGCTAGGGCGAGTTGGAGAGGTGTGGCGGCGGCGGAGTGTGGCAGCAGCAGTCAAGACGGGTCTGGAGGAGAGTCAGTCTGTCGGGGTTCTGAGTCTGTCGGGGAGCTGCAGAGAGGGGAAGCGGGGAGCGCGGTCGAGGTCGCTGTGGAGCCGCTCGTCGCGGGACCCAAGCAAGCCAGCTATCCTCTTTCCACAGAGCATCAACAATTCCCCCCCTTTCCTCCCCCCCGCGCTGAGATAGTGCGGAAAGGGGGCCCCGTTCCCACCCCATTCCAAGCAGTGCCAACGAAACCCGCGGAGGAGCGCGGGGTCGGGGCACCGCCGCCACATTTGCGGCTCATCACAAGACGGATAGGCTCCACCCGGTCTCGCGCCCACAGTACCCGTCTGCCCCCTTGTCGTTGAGGGTGGCCCTTTTCTTTTGCTTTTGAGTATATGTGTTGTCGGCGCCGTCTGTAAAGTAAAACTGTGCAAGTGACTACGTGTGCTCGCGTAGTCGGTAGTATCCCTGCATTGTTGTGTTTCTTTTGTTGCAATTGCTTTTGGTGCATGATTGTTGTAATTGTATATGTGTGCTTTCCGTGTGCTGCGGAATAAATGTGCCTTATTTTGAACTGTTTTTCCCGTTTCGCTTCGTCTTTTCTTTCATTGAATCTCCATCTTACTTCACGTAAAGGGTTGGTAGTGGGCTAAATACGCCCGATAATTAATCGGAACCATCGAGGTCGACGATATAACACCGCTCGATTATCCCGATAGTACGGAACGGGTCGCTTCAGTGGCCCGTGTCCGGAGTCGACCTGTGGCGAGGTGCGATCGCCCGGTCTACCCTCCGTGTGGGTACTTAGGTTGGTCGAATTTGGCGAACAACCCTATCCCACGCGGGGGGCCGATTGGCACGATCGTGGTGAGGCCGAAAGGCCCACCCGTGACTAGTTCCCGGCGTTAGTCCGAGAGGGTCACGACAGAATTGTCCGTCCGGTGGGTGACGTGCCGCGATTCGAGTTACGTGGCCGCTCGCACGCCAGCGGGCGTGAATTCGCAACAGTATTAAACAAAGGTGGTTAATTATGGATCGTGCAGTGAAAGAAGAATGTGGTAAATAAAACGACTCATTGCATATTGTGATCCACGTGGTCGGTGAAGAGGTTGTGGATCAAGGACGTAAAAGCGGTGAATTGTGGTATATTCTGTGGTACATAAAAGCGGTGAATAGTGGTATATTCTGTGGTACATGAAGCGGTGAATTGTGGTATATTCTGTGGTACATAAAGCGGTGAATAGTGGTATATTCTGTGGTACATGAAGCGGTGAATTGTGGTATATTCTGTGGTACATAAAGCGGTGAATAGTGGTATATTCTGTGGTACATGAAGCGGTGAATTGTGGTATATTCTGTGGTACATAAAAGCGGTTCATAGTGGTATATTCAGTGGTACATAAAGCGGTTCATAGTGGTATATTCTGTGGTACATAAAAGCGGTTAATAGTGGTATATTCTGTGGTACATAAAAGAGGTTCATAGTGGTATATTCTGTGGTACATAAAAGAGGTTCATAGTGGTATATCCTGTGGAACATAAAAGCGGTTAATAGTGGTATATCCTGTGGAACATAAAAGCGGTTCATAGTGGTATATTCTCTGGTACATAAAAGCGGTTAATAGTGGTATATCCTGTGGAACATAAAAGCGGTTCATAGTGGTATATTCTGTGGTACATAAAAGCGGTTAATAGTGGTATATTCTGTGGTACATAAAAGAGGTTCATAGTGGTATATTCTGTGGTACATAAAAGAGGTTCCTAGTGGTATATTCTGTGGTACATAAAAGCGGTTATTCGTGGTATATTCTCTGGTACATAAAAGCGGTGAATTGTGGTATATTCTGTGGTACATAAAGCGGTGAATAGTCGTATATTCTGTGGTACATAAAAGCGGTTCATTATGGGATATTCTGTGGTACATAAAGCGGTGAATATAACGCGATACGTACATAACGCATTTCCTGAGAGATTTGAACGTTTACGTTTTAATATCTGTTCAGGATTCCTGAAAACTCGAACTCACCTTTTACTTGTTCTGTCGTCTGTGAGCCCGATTGGCACGTTGCCATTACAACGACTTTATCGTTTGTTTGTTTTTGTCACTTTCGAGTTTAATCCCTTCACACGAAACAACAAACGTGCGTTCACCGTTCTGTCGCGCACGTCACTTCCTGATTGTACGGTTGTTGTTGTTGTTGTTTTTTTTTTGAGTCGTTCACCGTTCTGTCGCACACGTCACTTCCTCATTGTAGGTTATTGTTGTTGTTTTTTGTCGTTCATCGTTCTGTCGCTCACGTCACTTCCTCATTGTAGGGTTGTTGTTGTTGTTGTTTTTTTTTTGAGTCGTTCACCGTTCTGTCGCACACGTCACTTCCTCATTGTACGGTTATTGTTGTTGTTTTTTGTCGTTCATCGTTCTGTCGCTCACGTCACTTCCTCATTGTACGGTTATTGTTGTTGTTGTTTTTGTCGTTCACCATTCTGTCGCGCACGTCACTTACTCATTGTACGGTTGTTGTTGTTGTTGTTGTTGTTTTTCGAGTTAAGGATCGACAGACCCATTTGTCAATGCCATTGTTCGCATCAACATTCGTAACGTATATTTTTAAACCTTAAAATAACTATGACGTTTAACAAACTAAGAAACAGACCGTAAAATGTAACAAAAAAAAAATCAAGATAAAGGATGTATCGCACAGCACGTCGAAAAACCGTCGTCAATACACCGCTTAAAGATTTAAAGAATATAAAAATTGTGAAGAACAGCGGATCGTTTTTAACTCACATTCCTCATTTTAAATTCTGTCCAACGCAATCATATTAATTTTCGTTCGTGATAATCCTTTGGCGATCGCCGTGTAGTCCAACAGACAAGCATTTCCAAGGATTTTAAAAACTGGATTTTAAAAATTGTATATTCGTTATTGGTGTGTGTCTGTCTGTCTGTCTGTCTGTCTGTCCCGAGCATAGCTCCGTGGGTTTTGATCCGATCCTGATAAAATTTTGGTGGGAGGTTTATATCATGATCTAGTTGTGTTTTCCTGAGAATGGGCATGGTGTGCCCATTATGGGCAGAGCCACACCCAAAAAACATGTGTTTTTAGGGGGTAGGTGATTTCAATTTGCATCTTCTCCTAGGGGGTTTGTCGAATCTGGCAGGGATTTCGGTATTTGGTTCGCCCAATGGCACCTGCATAGCCCCACGGAGCTCGATTTTTCATTTTCGTCCCAAGGTCAAGGTCACGAACTTAGAAAATTGCGGCTTTTGACATAAAAATCATACGACCGCCCAAACTTTGAGAGCTGGGATGACAATATTTTTTATGCATAATCTTGAGGTCATTCCCCACCTAAAGTCTTGAAACCATTTTGCTCTATCTCGAACACCTTGCCCGTGGCGCCCCCTTCAAGTTTGTTTTTACGCTGATTTCATAGTATGGATAATCCGATGAGTGTGAAATGCCATATAGCCTATATGACGTTATATTGTTCCTGGAATGTTCCAGAGGAAGTTTTGCACCAAAGGTCATAATCCTTGACCTTTGACCTTTAAAGTTCACAGAGGTCAAATTTTCAAAGTTGTGGGAATCGAACCGGGTTTTCGACCTTCTTCGACGAACTAACTCCAATAAGCTATAGCACGTATCCTGTTTCCTTATTTTAATGTCCACAACATCGTTTTGTGACCTTTGAAGGTTGTGCAAAGGTCAAATTTTGAAAGTTGTTGAACGAAACTGGGTTTTCGACATTTTGCAGCTCATAAACCTGTCACTCGTACCACATCATGTTGATCATTTTTATAACTTGGTCAAAAATTATCACATTGTCTCATCCTTGACTTCTGAAACAATGTACATCATCAAATACCGCTCGTGAACCATTGCCGTCTCCAGACTTGTATCCTTTTAAAATGCTCGGCATCTAGCAAGTAAGGAGCACAAACCATTTTTGAAGTCTTTGGAACGTCTCAGCTGGGGTTCAAACCACCGACCTCCCAGCTTCGGAGCGGATGCTCTAACCACGACACCACCGAGTCCGGTTCAACGGTTCACGCATTTATTCACCATTCTTGAATCAACGGTACAAAGAAAAGCTTGAACCACCTGATTAAAGGAGAAAAAAAACACAAAACTGGACCTGATGCAATGGAGCCCACAAGCGAATGAAGGGCGAAGAAAAACAAAATAAAATGGACCAAGTGCCAACAAGTCATCAGTCAATGCAGCTGTCCCACCATGTGGCCCTGGAGAAATCAAAACAAGCAAGCTGTGCACATGAACAGCAGTCTGTCGGTAATACGGTAGGCAGTGAGTTCGGGTCCCGTCGGAGTTCATCCGTGCTGCGAGGCCGTTCATTTGCTTCAATGCTGAACCCACACCGTGACCTCAATTCCTGCGGAAAATGGGTGGTGGCGCGTCCCGCTTCACTGCCAAATCCCACCCACAATGTTCATTTCTTTCCTTTTATTGCTGCTTCCAGCCCCGTGATGTACTTGCTTGGGATCTTGTACTCACCTGCAGAAGTAAACATCAAGCAAGAAGTTATTTCACGGATTTTTGCCTTTTCCAAGGGCAACACTCACTGGTAAGCCGTCTATAGGTTGTCGTGTTGACGCCGAGCGTAAGTTTGAATGAAGACTCCGACATGATAGCAGGGATATATTTAATTTTACTGACAGTGTTAATGTTAATTATGGGACAAGTGACCTGTTGGCTTAATTTGGCTTCAACATGAGAACAAACTGCATTTTGTAAATGGGGAGAAATGTGATCAGCTTCCTGTTTGTTGTCTCGTGCCCCCTCCCTCCAGTCTTTCAAGAGCGATTCCCATCGACCACCTCATGCTTTCTCCCACACTCACACTCACCTCTACTCTCTTCAACTCCCGCTGAGCCCCGCCCCATCTCTCTCTTCATTCTTCCACTTCAACCATTCATGTACGGTGTGTACGGTGTCCGTGTTTCCCTTTGATCCTCCGTCAGTCGATCTGCTGCCAAATGTGGTTTCACTCCTCCATGAGCATAGATTTCCGTAAACCAAAAAATATATTTGGTGAGCTTTCATTATGTAATCCGATTATGGGGAAAATTAGCTATCGTCTTAACAATGGATGAAATTAACAGGACATCGATCGAGGTTTGCTCAATCCCGTGGGAAGCATGGAGAAGCTGACATATTGGGCGTTTAGCTATTTTGCCCCGACAAAGGGTTAACGCCCGAAACGTCAGCTACTCCTTTCTTCCCACGGCGGTTAGCAGACCTTGATCAACGTCCTGTTGATTCCATCCAATGTTCTAGCTGATCACAGATCAACAATAAGCTTTACCAGCAAGACTAGTTCTTCATTTGACTTATTGTCTCAGTTTAGCTTCTTACAAGAATATGATTATATTTTCGTGGCCGGGCCGGTTAAGTTAATTCCCCCGACCCAACTGTCGTGGACGGGCACCGACCTGGCCGGATGGTCAAACGATTTCCCTTGGAGGCGAACAGCCGAGTTCCTTCGAGATTATAGCGCGCGGGACGGGAGGCGACGAAGCATGTACCAGAGGCGTTCACCAGGATGGTTGTACAAGGGTTTATACTTGAACACACGACAAATAGACAACACAAATAACTTCCGGGGGTTCAATGAAAATAAATCAAATATTTACAATAGTAATAATTCAATGTGTAATAATAAAACGTGAGGTAAATTAAAGCCTAAAGTCGAGGCGCCTCCACACACGGACTTTAATACATCCATCCATCCATCAGGACCATACTCTGTGCAGAGCGTTGGTGCTGTCTTAGCAGTCTCCTTGGCTATTGGGCACAATCCTGGACGGGTCACCACTCCGACACAGGATACCAGCAAGGTGGCACTCATTTTGCCGACCTCGGAAGGATGACAGGCAGAGTCAACCCCACCTGGTATTAATTCAACAGCCGAGTGGGGTTTGAACTCAGGATCATAGGATCCCAAATCCACCATCCTAACCAGTAAGCCAACACCAAGCATACTTCAATACAGACAAGGGGAAAAATAAAATAAAATAAAATCCTCCCTTTATTCTGGCACATAGCTTTGTCCAGAGATCGTCTTCTATGAACTCGATCAAACCGTGGCGTCCTGCGTGGGAAACCGCAACAAAATGGTGCCAAGCCACTCTCTGCGGTCACGAACATGAGGTAATTTGTGAGGCGGTATTCAACGCCAGGGCTCAGAAACTGCCGTGCGGCTTCTTCTCGTGAATGAATATGCTGAATATTCCTCTCTTACACCAGGTCCGCTCAACGATCGCCCACCTTCCTCCTTGAACACACAACGGGATAACGCCGAGTTCGCTGAGCGGCATGCTCCTCTTCCTCTCTTTCTCATTATCGTACAACTTCGTGACTCAACCGAACAGGAATGGCTCGCGCCTTGCCCAGAATGTGGGCAAATTCACACAGAATGAACACGAGAATCGCGCAGCCTTCTTCACCATGTCGAGGAGAAGCAACCACCATCTCCTCACTCCTCTCCGAACCTACTGACGTCCATCGATCAATCATAAGCCTTGGGGCGTGGCTCGTTGGCACGAAGCTGAGAAGGCAGGCTTGCTGCCTGCTCGAAATGTGCAGCTCGGTTGTTGTTGTTTTCAGGATGCGATTCCTGTTTATCGCCGGTCTTGTAAACGCAACAGCATAGGAAAAGGTCATAGGGGGGCAATCACATACTGAGAGAAATTGACCTTAATCAACACAGCACCGCCCCCCCGTGTGGTGACGCGTAACAAGCTGACAGTTTTCCTGACTTACATTACATCGAGATGTCTCCTGCTCGTCCACGGGCCATGTTGCACTATACATTCCTAACTTTGCAATGTAATTCCTCCATCTAGCCCCACAACTGTAACCTCATGATGTATTGTATAAAGGGATGAGAAGCGGTCTCAAAGATCATTTAAAACATCAAGAATTTTGGTTTCAAAGTAATCAGTGAAATATAAAAACCAAATATTTCTTTAAACCAAGTCTAATATAGAAGAGTTTCAGAGATTATTCAGCACAATAGGTGCAACATCAAAATTGGGCAGGATGCAACAAGACGTGAAATTCAAATGATGGAACGTGCCATTCAAATACAGACGTTGAAGTGGAGGAAGAATCAACAAAGCTACAATTTCCATTAGAAAGAGGACAAAGGTCAACACAGACAAGGAACTAAAATGGTATTTGAGAGAGCGCATACCTCCGCCACGCTGAACAGTTTACGTTTTGTATCCCACTGATATCCCACCTATTCGTCCTTGTCACGCACCAAAAAAATTAGAGAATTCTCAAATCAGGATCTTCACCGAAATACTCAATTTGTCCTTTTGACCCACTCAACCTGTACACCATGTTTCTCCAAATCCATCCATAACTTTTTGAGATATCGAGTTATACATATTGATTTTGGCCCTGTCTCACAATGGTGAAGAATCACTTTAAAATTCCAGTATCCGGATCTGGATCTTCACCAAAATCTAATTAATCCATCCATGTCACCCACCAAACCTGTCCACCAAGTTTCGTTCGAATCCGTCATCATCATTTTGAGATATTGTGCTCACAGGCAAACAGAGAAGGGTGAAAACATAATCTCTGTCCACCTTCGGTGGCAGAGGTAATGATTGAACTTTAAAGGTGTGCTGTGTGTTGGCATTCTTGAAAAAGTCTCACCAACGAGCAGCGTTGACAGAAGAGCCACCTGATTTCCTTGTACTTGAAGTTGGCTCAGCGAGCGTTGGCCGGGAACCAGGTTTGAGGTGATACTCGCCTGCGCCCGTCGTTGCAATAGCCGCCCGAATGCTTCCAGATCCACGCCGAAGAGCTCAAGGTTTCGCACGAGTGTCACCTCGGAATGGGGGGGGGGGGGAGAGATGGAAGTTACTTGGAATGTTGGTAATGGGATGTGGAAAAGTGAATTTCAAGCTCACAACTCATTGACGACTTGATTATTTAAATAAGGTTGCAGAACACTCACTTCCATTCCCAATAAATGTGCTGCTAAAATGTCGAGAGATGGGACAAAGAGCAGGTTAATGAGGAATTCAGATCTACCTTTTTGTTTCCTCCTCGCCGCGCCACGGTGACCTCTATAGGGACCACGGCTCCCTTACGGATCTCTTCTTTTCTCCCAGGGAACACCACTTTGTGGCAAACGTTCAATCGCTTCATACATCTAGTAAAGAATGGGGAAATGCAAAGGACTGTGGGTTACGTTGCCTAGTTATGGGTTACCCCACCCCAAAGATTGTGACAATTCCACAACTTGAACTTACAACTCACAATGAAGCAAGGAGCAGACCTTAATGGCATTACACAGCACACTGTATGACATCTTGAAATGCATTTTGGGGTGGAAATCAAACTTTGCGGATTGGTAAATAGCAATACAACACGTAGAGTGATACATACAGTGGGGAGAACAAGTATTTGATACACTGCCGATTTTGCAGGTTTTCCCACTTACAAAGCACGTAGAGGTCTGTAATTTTTTTATCATAGGTACACTTCAACTGTGAAAGACAGTGATGTGAAAGGTGATGCTGAGGTGCCATCCATCAGACAGCGAAAGACACTTCAGAGTGAGGTTTCCAAATGTGAGCACAGTATATTTACCAACCCCACCCCGACCCTGAGTTTGTCTGATGGTGGAGCAGGTAAAGCCTCGTTGGATTGCCATCACTGGTGCGGGCGGATTCCATTCCCACGACTGCTCAGCAGAAACATCCATGCCCTGTGATGGAGTGGTGATCCTGTCCAGGATAAATTCTAACCTCAAGACGTTCATAACTTATTGCTAAATGCCCTGTACCTCTGTCTCGAGTATGGGCTCAGCCACCATTCTTGCGCCAAAATCAGAAACACTTTATTATCGAGGAAGGGAGAGGTTTGTGTCACAATTGAGAAACTTAAAAGTAAAGGAACTCATCACCAAGCCTTTTCCACTTTGCCCATTTCCTATGCAAGAACAATGACAACTCAGCTGAGCTGGACGCCCATTACAAGATTTAAAAAAATAAACAAAACAATCCAGTTTCATAGCAACAATCGCGAAGGTGGGACGGGGAACGAAGGTGGGACGGGGAACGTACGTGGAAAGTTTATGCATCTGTGCCGAGTTTCAGAATGGGGCTTCAGAACAGTCTTAATAGGCAGGTTTGGGGTAGATGGCTTTACAACTACTACTTGTATGTTGTGCTGAGGAAGAAATAAAATCTGAATTTAATGAGTATTGTTTAATATTTACTTCACACCAGTTTTAACTCCGGTAATTGATCAACTTCATTTGGAATGATATTTCAGATATTTTAGCCTGAAACCTTTGAAAATAAATATTAACCGTTCAAACACGACACAAATGTTTGAAACACACCTACTTATAAATAATATTGTCCGATAAAACTTATAAAATAATTGGAAATGACTCCAAGAGGTGAATGAATGCTTAATATTATGGCGTAGTTATTTCCTTAATGAGTGTTCAGAATAAGCGTCGAGTAATTACATGTGCTCATATGTTTAGATATACTAATCCCTCCCCTCCCTCCCTGATCCCCGCCCCCCCACACTGTCTGTGTCAAAAAATCACCATCCCCTCTGACATTTTATTTAATATTGTTATGTCTGAGGGGGGGGGGGAGTATGCATTCAAAGGGTAATTAGGATGTTTAATTAGGTATGCCATGCTGTTCGAGTTATACCACGATATCGATGTAATTAAGTCGGGATTTAGTGGTGATAGATTATCTAGTAAATGTCCATTTCTTTAAGGGGGAAATGATAATTGTCACGTAATTAGATAGGGAGACGGGTTAGGGTAAGTGTTGATGCGTATTCCATTTTAGTATTTACCACAGGCTTGCTGTGACGTGAAAGAACGGTGCTGCGGACGGCTCTTCCCAACTGATGACCATTGGTGGAGGACTGCAGATGGAGGACTAATGAGGTGCTCCGTTGGGAGTTACAGAGACCCTGGAGCATGGGGTGGCCCGATTGGAGGATTGAGAGAAAGGGAGGAGATATATCTGTGGATGGCTCCGCCCCCTGATGACCATTGGAGGAGGACCGCAGACGGAGGACCAATGAGGCGCTCCGTTGGGAGGACCAGAGACTCGTGAGCATGAAACGATCTGATTGGGACAGAAAAAAAGATATAAAACAGCTGGCGGGGTTTGTTCAGGCCTCTTGCCCTTGCTCTTTTCTCGTGTCTCGTCCCTCTTGCCTCGGGCCTCTTGCTCTTCCCTCGTGCCTCATCCCTAATAATGTGGGCGGATGTATATCTGGCGACATCATGATGTCGAAGAGTGCCCTTCTAGTTTTCTGTTATTTTCAGATGTACACATACAGTACATACATACAGATAATTGCCTTATTTAATATAGGATACTGGCCCTCTATAGCTACTGTACAGCCAAAATATACAAGCTGAGCATGTTCTATTATACCACAGAACCATTCCAAGTTGTACCTTTTGCAGCATAAATCACCAGCTTGTGTCACATGGATTGCTTACTGGAATAAACTGTAATTAATAATTATCCTCATTTTCATTAAAAAAATTAAAATCAACAAATGTATGCTCTCCATACAAGGTGAACATTTGGACGACAGCAAAACCTTGTTTTCCATGGGTGGTTAAGATTTCTCTGACCGATAAACTCATGCATCATGAACTGGAGATGGTATGGGAGCAAATGCCGGAGTAGCGCGTCACTACTCCGTACCAGAGTATAGTTCAGAAATCAGATTGATCAGCTTTGGTGACACACCAAAAAGACAAAGAATAATCCAGAGGGCATCCCAATTCACTGAATGGAACACTTTGCGGAGATCAATATAATGCTCCCACGGCGGTACTCCCACTGAGTGAAAAGCTACTCCGTGGGAGTACCTCCTGTGCAGCTGCCCTTCGCAGGGCAGCTCAGCAGATGACGGGTTTCGAGAAAAGTCTTCGGGACCCCCATTCTTTGATAATAGGAGGAAAAGCACAGTGTAACCTTCCTGGATTAGATTGTGGTGATGTGGCGGGGTGATGCTGAGGTGCCATCCATCAGATGGCAGTCTCCTTGGGTTCACCTCAGGTGGTTCCTTCGGGTGGGTGCTGGGAATGTCCTATCCCTAAGAGGATGATCACCTGTCTGTGCTACTGAGCACCAGCGTTTGGACATCGGTATTGCAGCACTGTCTGAGGTTCGGAGAACAGATAGTGGTGAGATCATAGCAGGTGGTTACACCTACTACTAGTCTGGTCGTTCTGATGGTTATCATACCCAAGGGGTTGCTGTTGCTGTGCCCAATAAGCAGACGCCCATGATAATTGAGGCAACACCGGTCAGTGAATGTATTGCGAGACTGAGGATTCGTCACTCCTTGGGTGTCATTTCCCTGGTCTCTGTATATGCTCCGACTGAGGCGAGTGATCTCACTGTGAAGGAGGTATTCTAATCTGTGCTCGAGTCTGTGATTGATCGGTGCCCTAGGCGAGATACTCTTCTAATCTTGTGGGATTTCAATGCTTTGACTGGCACTGATATGGATGGCGATGAGACATGAGTTGGCCCGCATGGGTCTGGAACTGTGAACCAGAATAGCACTAAGTTCCATCCATATCTGGTGCCCAACTGCGTCTGTGAACGCCCTCCTGCAGTAGGTTACCTTTCCTCTGCCATTGGTGGCAGGATTTCCACTCTGGCCACAGGAAAACAATTCATCCCACAAAATACACTAAGTGGTGTGTGGCAGGGTGGTGCTGAGATGTTGTCCATCAGAGGGCAGTCTCCTCAGGTTAACCTGAGGCGGTCCCTTCAGGTGGGTGCCTGGATTGTCCGAACCCCAAGAAAAAGGCATGGGCCATGCATCTCCCTGGGGGATGGGCAGACAAAGGCCCCAGGAGTACCGGCGGAAAGTGGAAGCAGAAACACGCTGTTGCACATGTTCCCCATGTATGTATGTCTGTCCTTGACTTTGCAAGAAGTCGTGGACTTAGGATGGCTGGTTTATGGTTTCAGCGGCCACAGCCTCATTGCTGGACTTGGTATTCCAACGCTGGTGGTGTGGCAATGGAGATTCAACACGTGCTCGTTGATGGGCGCTGGAGATCGATTCAGAACTGCAGGGTCTACCGGAGTGCTCAGTTCCTCAATACCGACCACAGGCTTGTTGTAGTAACTCTGAAATTGCAGCTTAAATCCAGGAGAATGGTACTATCATCACAGCCTAGGCTGGATGCTGACAAGCTCATGGATAAGAGGGTAGCTGAGGAGTTTTCAAACAGGCCAAGTGAGGATTTGGGGGTCTGGGTATTGTGGGGTATCCTGAAGAGTTGTGGAGTGCCTTCAATACTACAATCCTTGATGTTACTGGTCGATGTCTTGGAACCTAACATCAGGCGAAGAAGAACTTTGTGTCCCAAGGGACACTGGATACCACTGACCAGAGTCGCAGGGCCAGGCTTAATCACAGAGCTGAGCTGTTCAGGGAGCTGAGGCGGAACACTTTGTGAGTTGAGGGCAGACAAGGAGGCCTATGTCCAAGGAATCTGTGAAGGGAGAGAGCATCACCTGTGGACGAGTGATTCTCGACCTGCTTCCAGTGGAATTTGTGCATTGTGTTCCTCCAAGCCTGTTCCTCGGTGTGCTGCAGTTTGAGCAGAGGTTGGTGGGCTCTTGATAGAGGTATCTGAAGTGAAGGCCACCGGGGCAGGTTACTTCGAGCGGCTGTACCAGGCTGGCCCACCGGCTGTTGAGTTGGATGTCAGGTGTATAACTATCTCCATTGCTGACCCTCCAATCAAGTGTAAACCACTTTGGTTTGTGGAAACACAGGCTGCGGTGAACCAGTTGAAAGGGGGTAAATCCCCTTGGATCTGTGGCATTCATGCTGAACTTCTCAAGGCTGGTCGAAATGCTGCACTCGTATCATTCTGTGCAGTTCTGTGCTCTGTTTGGAACACAGGCATCAGCCCAACTGATTGAAAAAGAGGCCATGTTGTTCCTCGCTGGAAAAGGAAAGGTGATCGCCAGAATTGCAACAACCACCGAGGGGTGACGCTGCTCTCAGTGCTGGGAAAGGTGTTTGCTCATATAATTCTTGATGGAGTTCACCCCCATCTGCTTCAGCACCAGCACCCGGAGTATTTGGGCTTTACACCAAAGAAGTCGACGATTAACCATATCCTTGCGTTTCAGGTCCTCACCAAACGCAGACAAGAGTTTTGGCAAGGGCTCTATCCTCCGCCCTCCACTCCAAACTGGAGCTTCTTCCACCTCGAACTAGAAAGGTTTACTAAAACCACTTTCGCTCGTAGTGCAAAACCAGATGATTCACGACCCCTTATTTTTTTATGCGCATTTCTTTACTTTGTAGATACTGGACTCGTTAACACCATGAAGTACCTTCAGAAAGTATTCACACCCCTTGACTTTTAATCACATTTTGTTGTGTGACAGCCCGAATTTAAAATGGATGAAATGAAAAAAAATTGTCACCAATCTACACAAAATATCCCCATCATGACAAAGTGAAAACAAGTTTTTAGAAACTTTTACAAGTTCATTAAAAATTAAAAGCTGAAATGTCTTGTGGAAATAAGTATTCAACCCCCTGAGTAAATACATTGTAGATGCTCCTTTTGTAGTGATTATGGCTTCGAGCTTCTCGGTTATGTCTGTATCAGCTTTGCACATCTGGATTTTGGGATTTTCTCCCATTCTCCCTTGCAGATTTTCTCAAGCTCTGTCAAGTTGGATGGGTACTGTCAGTGAACAGCAATCTCCAAATCTTTCTACAAATTCTCAATGGGATTCAAGTCTGTGCTTTGGCTGGACCACTCAAGGACTTTCACGTTCTTGTTCTGAAGCTATTCCAATGTTGCTTTCGCTGTATACTTTGGGTCATTGTCCTGTTGGAACATAAATCTTCCCTGCAGTCTGAGGTCCTTTGCACTCTGAAGCAGGTTCTCCTCAAGGATTTGTCTGTATTTGGCTCCATTAATTGTTCCCTCTATCCTTAAAAGTCTCTCAGTCCCTGCGGCTGAAAAGCATCCCCATAGCATGATGATGGCACCACCATGCTTCACAGTAGAGATGGTGTTAGATGGGTGATGAGCTGTGCTCGGTTTGCAACAGACGTAGCACTTTGCATTCAGGCCAAAGAGTTCAATTTTCATCTCATCAGACCACAGAATCATTTGCCTCATTCTCTCAGTCTTTCACGTGCCTTTTTGCAAGCTCCAGGTGTGCTGTCACGTGCCTTTTTCACAGGAGTGGCTTCCGTTTGGCCACTCCCCGATGAAGCCTCGATTTGTGAAGTGCTTAAGAGATTGTTGTCCTTCCGGCAGGTTCTCCCATCTCAGCCAAGGAACTCTGTAGTTCTGTCGGAGTAGTCATTGGGTTCTTGGTCACCTCTGTGACCAAGGTCCTTCTTGTCAAGTTGCTCAGTCTGGTCGGACGGCCAGCTCTAGGAAGAGTCTTGGTAGTTCCATATTCTTTCCATTTCCTAATGATGGAGCTCCCTGTACTCTTGAGAACTTTCAACACTCAATAAATTGTTTTATACCCTTCACCAGATCTGTGCCTCCTCACAATTCTATCTCAGAGTTCTACCGATGGTTCCTCGGACTTCAGGTAGAGTTTCTGCTCTGACATGCACTGTCAACTGTGGGACCTTATCTAGAAAGGTGTGTTTCTTTCGAAATCATGTCCAATCAAATGAATTGGCCGCAGGTGTTCTCCAATCAAGTTGTAGAGACATCTCAAGGATGATCAAAGGAAATTGGATGCACCTGAGCTCAACTTTGGGTTGTCATAGTAAAGGGGTTGAATACTTTTTGATGCATGACATTTCAGCTTTTCATTTTTACTTAATTTGTAAAAAAATTCTAAAAACATCTTTTCACTTTGTCATTGTGGGGTATTTTTTGGAGATCGGTGACAAAAAAAAAACAATTACATTTAGTCCATTTTAAATTCAGGCTGTAACACAACAAAATGCGATAAAAGCTGAGGGGTGTGAATACATTCTGAAGGCACTGTAATGTCCGCCCATGCAGTGACGCCGAGCACTTTTGCCTTGACCAAGCGTATGCAAAACCTCCATGTTCCATGTCAAAGACATCACTTTCCCTGACTTTTTTTGCACTTCGATCACCATGAGCAACAGTTTTCCTCTTGGGAGGCATGCTTAAAAATCACTATGAACAATAATAACTGAAAACAAAGGAATTGATTAAGATTCCACAGAACACAGTGCAGGCAGTCCTGTTTCCGAAAAAAAAGAAGTGTTTGTAAGCTGGATGTTTATAAGCCGGAACAATAAATCACCTTTATATCCATGTAATAAATGAGTGATTGGTTCCTGAAGACAAATCAAACCCTATTCTTTTCCACAAAACATTTAAAGTATGTGATTAAAAATATATATATATTAAAAAAAAAAAAATCAAGAATGAATAAATGGAACGTGTATAGAGTAGTGTAAGGGATGACCAGGGATAACAAGCTAGTTAGAAGGGTTTTTTTTTTTTGTATACCTTGGTCGAGGCTCGTATGAGAGCGAACACACAACTCACAGCAAGGAGGCATGAGACAAGAGGGGCGGGAGTGGAAGGGACAAAACATTGGGGAACAGACGCAGGTGAACTGTGGAAGGGAGAGGGATGGGGATGGGACGGGGAACATGGCGAGGAGAAGATGGACATTACAGGGACTTTCAGGAAGGAAAGCAGGAGAATTGAAGGAGTGGGCTTGGGTGGATTATCGGGGGTAGAAAAGATCGAGGATTTGGATGGGGGAAGATAAGAGGTGGTGGTGAACAGCTGTTTTGAAAGCCTGGAGGGAAGAATGGGAAAGAATAGAGTGAGGAAGTTTATTTCAAAGGTGGGAAAAAAGAGGAATGAAAGAGTGAAGATGAGCAGTGATTCGTGATTTTGGTAGTTTTACCAGAAGGGGGTTGTTGGAGGACCTTGAGCGCCCTGTGGAAATGTGGTTGGGACAAATCGCAGAGAGAGCAGGGGGGGCAAGGCTGGAGAGGAGTCGGTAGAAGACAGAAAGACCACCGACTAACCTGCGGTGATCGAGTGAGAGGCCCAAAGACTCAGCTTCATTGCGGGAGATGCCAATGATCTTAAATGCCCTGGTTTCGACAGCGTGAAGTCGAGAAAGGTGGGAGGCAGGAGCACCAGCCCAGAGGGGAGAGCATTACTCCATCAGGCTACGGACAAAAGCTTTGTAAGTGGTCAGGAGCTCAAGAGGGCCGAGGAAGGACTTTGCACGACGGAGGATTCCCAGTCGGCGACTGGCTTTTGAGGCGAGGTTGGAAATGTGACTTTCCCAGGAAAGGTCATGGCAGATAGTGAGACCCAGAAGCTTGAAAGAAAAGACTTCTTCCAGAGGATTGTTGAGAAAGTGGATGGGGGGTTTTTGTAAACGGTCCTTTCGAAGAGACATAGTGAGAGTGTGAGATTTGTCTGGATTGAAAGACATGTTCCACGTGTTGGACCAGTTTGTGATTTTATCCAGATCTGCAGTGAGCGAAGAAGCTGCTGCTTGCCGGTCTGAGGGATGACAGATGGTACGGCAGAGGGTGGAGTCATCGGCAAAGAGAAATAGAGGATTTTCCAGAGAGTCCGAGAGATCATTGATGAAAACCAGAAAAAGAACAGGGCCCAGAACGCTACCTTGAGGAACTCCAGCCTGCACAGGAAGAGGGGATGAAAGAACTCCATTTAGGGCCACACGTTGACTGCGACAGGAGAGGAAGTCTGCGAGCCATGAGTGGAGATGGCCTTGAATACCATGGGAAGAGAGTTTGGTGAGTAGGGCAGGGTGCCAGACTGTGTCAAAAGCACGTGATATGTCCAGGGATACGGCTCGGATTTCCTGTCTGGCATTGAGGACCTCCATCCATTGATGGGAGAGCAGAAGCAGCATATCCAGGGTAGAGTGACCTGGTCTGAAACCAAATTGATGATTGGAAATCAAGCCATTGGAGAAGAGGAAGGATTTCATGTCTGAAGCGATGATGGATTCCATAACCTTGCTGATGATTGGGAGAAGGCTGATTGGTCTGTAGTTACAGGGATCTGTTTTTGCACCTTTTTTATGCAGGGCAGTGATGTTAGCAGATTTCCAAGCAGATGGCAGATGACCTTGGGAAAATGAGAGGGTGAATAGAACAGAGAGAGGGTGAGCAAGAGCAGAAGAGCAGGCTTTGAGGACACGTGGGCTGATGCCGTCTGGACCGGTTGCAGAATCTGACTCGAGGTTTGAAAGCAAGCTCTCCACCTTGTCAGGAGAAAAGGATACAGAGTCCAGGGACAGTTGGGTGCGACTGGGTAAAGTGGGTAGAGATAGTGATGGGTTTGGGACACAAGATTTAGCTGCAAACACCGAGTTTAGACATTCAGCTTTATCACGTGTGGAATCAGCAGTGCGGCCATTTGAGGTAAGGGAGGGGATGGAGGGGGAACATACCCCAGAAACAGATTTGATTAAACGCCACCAGGATTTTGAGGAAGGAGAGAGGTTTGAGAGTTCAGACTTGAGATGAGAAAGATGTTGTTTTCTGGCTCTCCTGAGGGTAGATACACACTTGTTCCGAGCTTTGTGGAAAGAACTGAGATTGCCCTCAGTTGGGTTTG
The DNA here is from genome assembly GCF_056783735.1 of Eptatretus burgeri. Lineage (NCBI taxonomy): Eukaryota > Metazoa > Chordata > Myxini > Myxiniformes > Myxinidae > Eptatretus > Eptatretus burgeri. The sequence goes on along the minus strand of NC_140978.1, from coordinate 38,115,344 downwards.
CTTTCCATGAGGCAAAGGCAAGTTGTTTCAGGACAACTGCCTCACCACAAGCTTCAGTAAACCAAGGGCGGGAGGAAGGGTAAGACAACTGAACACGAGAGGGGATAAATCTGTGCATGAGGGAGAGCAAGTTTCTTTGAAAGAATTCCCAGGATGAGTTGATGTTTGAGAAAGTAGTGATAGGAGACCAGTCTGTAAGTTTGATAGCTGCTCGGAGACCCTGCCAGTCGGCTTGAGTGAAATGCCAGACTCGACGGCGGTGAGGTGGTTCTCTGATAACAGCCAGAGAGATGTCCACTTTAACAAGGACGTGGTCAGAAGAACCAATTGGAGCGAAGGAAGAGCAGCAGATATTGTCAGGGAAATTTGTCAAAATCAGATCCAGAAGAGATGGAGTACCATTGGTTGAGATCCGGGTCGGGAAGTTGACCGATTGAGTCAGTCCCAATGAGTCACAGAAAGCTTTTGCTGATGTCCCATGGCAGGGTTTATAGTGAAGTTTATAGTGAAGTTTATAGTGAAGCAGGGTGAGCACCGTTATCTATTGTGCCGTTAAAGAACCCCATAGAGAATGGCGTGTGGAATGGCAGAAGTGTGCTGAAGTGAAGCACATGTGAATGAGTAATGAACTCTCGGGATCTGATTTCCCGTATTTAGCATTCGGTACAGTGTTAAAAAAAAAGAAGCAGTGTTCATATTGTTACGAATTTACACCTGCCCGGCGTGCGAGTGACCGCGTTAACTAATAACGGTCACTTCGCCCACCGAACGGACAATTCAGTCGTGACTTTCTGGAACAACGCCAGAAACCAGTCACGGGTTGGTTTTCAATCCCACCACGGCCCAGTCCGTATTCTACCCGCGTGAAATAGGGTCAATCGCCGAATAGCGATATACCTAAGTACCCGCGCGGGTAACCTACCAAGGGACCGTACCTCGGCGAAGGCCTGCTTGGACACGAACCGCTTAAGCGGTCCGTTCCGTTCTGGGATAACCGAGCGGGTATTATCGCCAGACCTGATTCTATTTAACGGTTATTTAAAAACCAACTAATATTCCGCAATACAAGATGGCATTTCAATGGGGGAAAAATGACGTGACGAACGGGTAACATTCACACAAGCACATTTATTATTTCTACACACATATACCAGAAAGCAATGAAAAACACTTATTCAGTCAACAAAAGCAAAACACGCATGCAGTTGTTTTATGAAGACTGCGGGACGGGGACAAAGACACGGGCAAAGCGAAGCACTACAACCGTCTATGAGCAATTATATACAGTCACTTAACAGTTTTTTACTTACAAGACACGGCGCCACAACATACATTCAAAAGCAAAAACCCAGGAAAAAAAGACCACCCCTATAGACAGGGGAGTCAGACTGGGCCCGTGGGCCTATATAACGTGGAGCCGTGTAGACCGCAGAGGCTCCGCGAGGCCGCGCAGGTTACCTTCCTTGCTGGGCGACCCACGACGCTCCTTCCCCACGGCAGCTAGCGTAACCGCGGTCCGGCTCAGGCCTGGTGGTACGGGCCCCGGCTGGCAACGCCTGAGAGGAACGAACGGGCCTTCGCTCTTTTTGAGTTGATGCTCTCTAAGAGCCCGTCCGTCCCTCGCGCTGCTCGGACTGTCCCGAAGCCCGATCACCTCGGACCGTTCGGAGCTGGTTGGCGAGTTCTCTCCGACTCGTACACGAGTGCGCAGGTCTGCGCGGCACAGCAGGCGGGGCTGCGCTCCCAGCTCGCGTCTCCTCCTGGTGTCCGAACCTCTCCACCGACTGAAGGCTCCAAGCGCCAGGCTCCAGACTTCCGCGCAGCTCCTCGACCTCTCCAGACTCGCCTCCAGACCCGACTTGACTCGACTCGTTCAACTGGCGCTCTGTGCGGCCTTTTATAGGGCTGGTGAGACGAGATCTGATCTCCACCCTCTCACCTCTGACCTCTGCGCGGAAAGCAGACGTCGCGGAAATCACTGACCCTCTGGATCCGATTCTCCGAGAGCGAGCCGACGTGTTTGAAATCATCACCCTTCGACCCCCACAGGCCCCGCCCCTTTCTCTTCTGTGATCCGTTTTCCGAGGCGAAGCTTCCACACAGAGCGGACGTGGTAGAAATCACCAGACTTGCACTCACAACGAAACCCCCCGCGTCGGTTTTCAGCGATGCTGTTCGCTGGGGACTCGCCGCGGCTGGTGCAAAGATGGTGTCGTTTCGGAGACGAAGGTGAGGCGATGTTTGTGGTGTGGAGATGTTGACGGTTGCTGGCGGAGTGGTGAGGATGGCGTGGTTGTTGAGAGGCAGGTGTGGTTGTGGTTGTTGTGAAGCGGTTGATGACAATGATGATGGTGGTTGGTGCAAAACAACGATAGTGAAAGAAAAACGGCTATCTCAAAGATCACAGCCGTGTGACACGAACAAATCCCATTAAACAACGGTGGGGAAATCTAACTGAACACAGACTTATCGATCTAACTGAACTAAGGACCTTTATGGTGTTCTGCGAATTTCCACAGCCGTAACAATATGAATGGATCAGCGTTTGAAAGACTGAAACATGGTTATAAAGTATAATTAGCAGGATATCTAATCTCCGACAGGTTCATACATGTCTCACCTCAAATGAGCCATTCCTGGAGTGTGTATTTGTAGAAACAGGAATTCAATGTAAAATGGCGATGTGGGACCATGACATGTGGTATATGTTTACCCCACAGACAGGTCAGGTCAGGTATGGGAACATGTGCCAGAACAGCACGTCGCTGCGTCCACTTTCCGCCGGTACTCCAGGGGCCTCCGTCTGGCCATCCCCCAGGCAGATGCCAGGCCCATCCCCATCTCCTTGAGATGATGGTCAACCTGTTGCAACCATGAGGAATGTGGTCGACCCACTGGCCTCCTCCACTCATGAGACTCCCTCGCTGAGAGAATCTGGTGAGCAGGATCAGAGTCAGGAAAACGAGCCACATGTCCATACAGCCGCAACTGACGCTCACGGACTATGCAGGTAACAAATCTCATCCGAGTCTCTCTCAGCAACCGCTCGTTGGACACAAAATCCGACCAGCGATGGCCAAGGATTCTCCAAAGAGACCTGGTACCAAAGGAATTAAGTCTCCGTCTCAGATCCTTGGTCAGAGTCCAAGTCTCGCACCCATAGAGCAAGACTGGAAGTAGCAAGGACTTGAAGACTCGGACTTTCGTCCTCCCGCACAGGTACCGGCAGCGCCACACCCCATGATCCAGTGAATCCATGACTCCCCAGGCCCGACCCAGACGTCTATTGACCTCTGACTCGCAGCCAGCAGAGACATGAATATCACTGCCAAGGTAAGTGAATCTCTCCACGACCTCAACATCCTCACCACAAACAGACACAGACAGGACAGCAGCATCCAAGATGTCACCGAAAGCCTGGATCTTAGTTTTGACCCAAGAAACCCGTAATCCCAACGGCTCCGACTCCTCATTCAGCACCTCGAGGGCCCCCAAGAGGATGTCTAAAGTCTCTGCAAAGATGACTGCATCATCTGCAAAGTCAAGGTCCGAGATCTTGACATTCCCAAATGACGCACCGCAACTTGATCTCTCCGACATCCTCCCTAGAATCCAGTCCATACAAGTACTGAAAAGTGTGGGGGCCAGTACACACCCCTGATGAACTCCAGTAACAACTGGAAATAAGTCAGAGATGGTACCACCACACTTCACAGCACTCTCAGTACCAGAGTAGAGTTCAGACATCAGATCGATCAGTTTTGGTGGCACCCCATGAAGACCAAGAATCCTCCAGAGGACATCCCGATTCACTGAATCGAACGCTTTACAGAGATCAACATAGGCTGCAAGCAGCCCCTGCCGAAACTCTCGTCTGCGTTCGGTGAGGACACGAAGTGCAAGGATACGGTCAATCGTTGACCTCTTTGGTGTAAAGCCTGACTGCTCTGGACGCTGGTGCTCAAGCAGATGGTGGCGAACCCTATCGAGAATTATCCGAGCAAAGACCTTGCCCGGCACTGAGAGCAGCGTCACCCCTCGGTAGTTGTTGCAGTCTTGGCGATCACCCTTCCCTTTCCAGAGAGGGACAACAAGGCCCCTCTTCCAGTCAGTTGGGATGATGCCTGTGTTCCAGGCAGAGCACAAAACTGCATGCAACGACACGAGTGCAGCATTTCCACCAGCCTTGAGAAGTTCAGCATGGATGCCACAGATCCCTGGAGCTTTTCCCCGTTTCAACTGGTTCACCGCAGCCCGTGTTTCCACAAGTGTAGGTGGACCACAGTTGATTCGAGGGTCAGCAACAGGGATTGTAACACCCTTGACGTCCAACTCGACAGTTGGGGGATCAGCCTGGTACAACCGCTCAAAGTAACCGGACCAGCGGGCCTTCACTTCAAACTCCTCTGTCAAGAGCCTACCACTCTCTGCTCGAACTGTAGTGCTCCGAGGGATGGGCTTGGATGAACGTAATGCGCGAATTCCCCTGTAAGCGGGACGAGAATCACCTGTCCACAGGTGATGCTCTACCCGCTCACAGATTCCTCGCACATAGGCCTCCTTGTCCACCCTCAGTGCACGTACAGTTTTACACCTCAGCTCCCTGAACAGCTCAGCTCTGCCATTCAGCCTGGCCCTGCGACTCTGGTCAATGGTATCCAGTGTCCCTTGAGAGACAAAATTCTTCTTTGCCCTGCGGTGAGCTCCAAGGCATCCACCGGCAACATCAAGGACGGTGGTCTTGAAGGCGCTCCACAACTCTTCAGGACCCCCCAAAGCACCCAGACCCCACAAGTGTCCACTCAGCCTGTTCGCAAACTCCTCAGCTACTCTCTCATCCCTGAGCTTGGCAACATCCAGCCTCGGCTGGGATGGTACCATTCTCCAGGATTTATGGTGCAGCTTTAGAGTTGCTACAACAAGCCTGTGGTCAGTATTGAGGAACTGAGCACTCCGGTAGACCCTGCAGTTCTGGATCATCCTCCAACGACCGTCAATGAGGACATGGTCAATCTCCTTTGCCACACCGCCAGCGTTGGAATACCAAGTCCAGCGATGAGCTTGTGGGCGCTGAAACCATGAACCAGCCACCCTAAGTCCATGACTTCTTGCAAAGTCAAGGAACTTAGTGCCATTCTGGTTCATAGTTCCTGACCCATGGGGACCAACACACACCTCATAACCGTCCCTATCAGTTCCAGTCGATGCATTGAAATCCCCCAAGACTAGAAGTGTATCTCGTCTGGGGCACTGATCAACCACAGACTCGAGTGTGGCGTAGAATGCATCCTTCACGGTGAGATCACTCGCCTCAGTCGGAGCATAAACAGAGACCAGGGAAATGACACCTAAGGAGTGACGAATCCTTAATCTCATAATACGCTCGTTGACCGGTGTTACCTCAATTATCATTGGGGTCAGCTTATTGGACACAGCTACAGCAATTCCTTGGGTATGGTAACCATCAGAGCGACCAGACCAATAGTAGGTGTAACCACCCACCATTATCTCGCCGCAATCCGGTCTCCGAACCTCAGAGAGAGCTGCAATCCCGATGTCCAAACGCTTGAGCTCAGATGATAACAGAGACAGGTGATCATCCTCTCTTAGGGATAGGACATTCCAGGCACCCACCCGAAGGGACCGCCTCAGGTTAACCCAAGGAGACCGCCGTCTGGTGGACGACACCTCAGCACCACTCCGACACACTCTCCCCCAATTTGACCCAGGGATGTTACCCCGTGGTTTCCCTCCTATCAAAGATTGGGGGTCCCGAAGGCTTTGCCCCAATCCCGTCATCCGGTGAGCTGCCCTGCGAAGGGAGGCTGCACAGGAGGTACTCCCACGGAGTGGGTTTTCAGATTTTTTTGCGTTTTTGCGTTTTGCGGAATGAAGGGTTTTACGGTGGCCGGAGTGCAAATCCTGCCACCAACCTCCTAATAAGAAGTGACCCAACTGCAGGAGGATGTCCGCAGACACAGTTGGGCACTAGATATGGATGGCCGTTGGCTCACAAGGAGCTCCTCCGCCCTTTGACAGGTTTTGTTTTTAATCCTGCTGGGTGTCCATATCCAAACACCCTCCTCACCAGAAAACCTGGTGGGGGAGACGGTTTAGTCGCCGACAACCCGACCATGGAACAGGTTAGTACAGGTTTACATGGTACCTGTAGCAGGTCACAGATCGAACCTGACCTGACATATAATGGATTAGGATTAGCTCTGCATGCATCAGGACTGAGAAACCATTTTGGCACGGCTTCCCCTTTAATGGTAAATCCCTGGGGGAGGTGAAACTTGGTAATGGTCTCTCATATTCTCTTAAAGAGACTGGCAGAATTAACAATCCGACCGGGGTCTGGCAGAATGTTTCTATCTGCGCAATTTTGCAGGAGTTAGAATGACTTGCGCAATTTTTTCAGGACTTTCCAGCACTGGAAAATACTTTTTCATATCTCCAGTAATTTCAAGGACTGTACGAATCCCTAAAATAACATTGACTGTTTTTTTTATGCTTTATTTTTAACTTTGATAAGCTTTCTAAAGCAAATGAAACACAAGCATGATGGGTCAAACGTTCCTTATAGTAATCGATGACATCCACACAGGTTTTCCAAAAGTCTGGCCAATAAAATTTGAATTCTCGGAAAAGCATCACTGATGTTTTGATGCCACATGCATTAACCATGAAAATTGTAAGATAATCATGATGTAGCATCCTTTTCAAGCACCCGGTACAGCTCACCAGAAGAGCCAAAAGGAGAGAGGCCTTACCGAGAGAAAAGCATGTCCCATCGCAGTGACGTGCAGTTTGGCCGCTCCTCCTTGTCCAGCAAACAGTCACAAAGCACGGGGTCCACACATACGAGGCTGCATTTGCACAAGCACATTGCTGTTAAAATCCAGCCGGTCTCATCATTGTTAAAATCCAGCAAGTCTCATCATTGTTAAAATCCAGCACGTCTCATCATTGTTAAAATCCAGCAAGTCTCATCATTGTTAAAATCCAGCAAGTCTCATCATTGTTAGAAATTAGAGAAAATCTCATCCTCGTGAAAAATCCACAAATCTCATCCTCGTGAAAAATCCACAAATCTCATCCTCGTGAAAAATCCACAAATCTCATCCTCGTGAAAAATCCACAAATCTCATCCTCGTGAAAAATCCACAAATCTCATCCTCGTGAAAAATCCACAAATCACATCCTCGTGAAAAATCCACAAATCACATCCTCGTGAAAAATCCACAAATCACATCCTCGTGAAAAATCCACAAATCACATCCTCGTGAAAAATCCACAAATCACATCCTCGTGAAAAATCCACAAATCTCATCCTCGTGAAAAATCCACAAATCTCATCCTCGTGAAAAATCCACAAATCTCATCCTCGTGAAAAATCCACAAATCTCATCCTCGTGAAAAATCCACAAATCTCATCCTCGTGAAAAATCCACAAATCTCATCCTCGTGAAAAATCCACAAATCTCATCCTCGTGAAAAATCCACAAATCTCATCCTCGTGAAAAATCCACAAATCTCATCCTCGTGAAAAATCCACAAATCTCATCCTCGTGAAAAATCCACAAATCTCATCCTCGTGAAAAATCCACAAATCTCATCCTCGTGAAAAATCCACAAATCTCATCCTCGTGAAAAATCCACAAATCTCATCCTCGTGAAAAATCCACAAATCTCATCCTCGTGAAAAATCCACAAATCTCATCCTCGTGAAAAATCCACAAATCTCATCCTCGTGAAAAATCCACAAATCTCATCCTCGTGAAAAATCCACAAATCTCATCCTCGTGAAAAATCCACAAATCTCATCCTCGTGAAAAATCCACAAATCTCATCCTCGTGAAAAATCCACAAATCTCATCCTCGTGAAAAATCCACAAATCTCATCCTCGTGAAAAATCCACAAATCTCATCCTCGTGAAAAATCCACAAATCTCATCCTCGTGAAAAATCCACAAATCTCATCCTCGTGAAAAATCCACAAATCTCATCCTCGTGAAAAATCCACAAATCTCATCCTCGTGAAAAATCCACAAATCTCATCCTCGTGAAAAATCCACAAATCTCATCCTCGTGAAAAATCCACAAATCTCATCCTCGTGAAAAATCCACAAATCTCATCCTCGTGAAAAATCCACAAATCTCATCCTCGTGAAAAATCCACAAATCTCATCCTCGTGAAAAATCCACAAATCTCATCCTCGTGAAAAATCCACAAATCTCATCCTCGTGAAAAATCCACAAATCTCATCCTCGTGAAAAATCCACAAATCTCATCCTCGTGAAAAATCCACAAATCTCATCCTCATGAAAAATCCACAAATCTCATCCTCGTGAAAAATCCACAAATCTCATCCTCGTGAAAAATCCACAAATCTCATCCTCATGAAAAATCCACAAATCTCATCCTCGTGAAAAATCCACACATCTCATCCTCGTGAAAAATCCACAAATCTCATCCTCGTGAAAAATCCACATATTGCAAGGACACTTACTAGTAAGTATCTTTGCAGCATTAGTAAATGCTTCTGCAAGGATACTTACCAAGATTAGTAAACGCTGCTGCATGGATAGCTGCTCAATATTTGCTGGAGATCTTACCTCTGATTGGATCGGTCTACAAGATCATTTTCTTTAACGTAGCGGGTGATGACTTCACGAACCTCCACCCGGCTGAGCACTGCACCCTTCCTGCAGCAGGCAGTCAGAAAACAATCCTGTTGTTTTTTTCGCATGCCAATTTACTGCTCAGCATATTAGCCAAGTTGGTTGGTCAGCTATACATATGCTCTGCACCATCAACATGCACAGAATGCTGATATAAAGAGCTTAACACACAAAAGGAACCCTACTTGATATTGGCACATGCGAACAGTGGTTGCAGGCAAACGGGGACTACGAATAGCGGGAAAATCTCGGGTGTCTGGTAGTTGCACTCTGATGTCTGAGCCGGCATATCCTTTACCCGTGCAGATACAGAATCAGAACTACCAACACCCTTTGGTTTGGAGAACGAGACAATCCTGCGGAGACATGGAGGTGCAAAGCGTGAAGTTGTTTCGAGTTACTTCAACAACTGGCATGTTGGCATTTAAATTTTCAGTCACATTTCATTGTGTAATAGACAGCTGATACAGGCCGAGTCTGGCACTTTTCATAAAAAGTATCACAAGACATGCACCTGTAATGTTATTGGAAGTTCGACAGGAGCAACCGATATATCTCGTTTCAGAGGCGCCAACAGCAAATGCTTCGATGGTAAAGATGCAAGAAGATATTTTGTTAAGTTATGATTCCTGCACATTGGTGAGTGTGTTGGGATTTGTACCTTTTACTTAAAAGCTTTGTTTTCCTCCCAAATCAATTCACTTCGCCTGCAGTTAATTGAAATATATTCCTGCTTGGGACATTGTGTGTGAGATCAGGAAGGTTTAACTTTGAGTGATTCAAGGGAGCATTGTGTAGCAGAATCTGAGAGGGAAACCTCTGATCTTGCTTATCTGTTTGATATACATCGCCAGGACATAAGCCAGCTGGTAATCCAGCTGGTCCTGGGATGAAAGAAGGAATTTTGCATTGTTATTTGCTAAAGATAAAATCGCGTATATATGAAGGAGTGATTTAACCATTCGAGAAGAGCATTCTCCGGTTCCCTCAGGCAAGAATTGTGGTGCTTGGGTGTGCTCTCCATGCACACATATTGATCTCTAATAAAGTTTTCTCTCAAGTATATCGACGTCTTCATGCCTTAAGTGAAGGGTGATCATGCCTCGACAAGTGTAATGAATGGGGCATCTGCAGTCATCTGGGGATTCAACAGAAGCAAAAGTTGTGAAAAGAAAGATTATTTTTCCACATCCAGTGTGCATGGTTGTGAGAGGCTAACTTTACAACCTTAAATGTCAATGGATGGTCTGAACCCAAATATACACTGCCAAGAAGTCGTTTCAAGGAAAGGTTTATGCATGGTATTTGCACAGGCGGCTGACTCTTCAAAAAGAAAAATTAATTATTGGCAATACGGTGGCTGAAGAAACTCAGTGAAAGTTTGTAACAAATATTCTGTGATGCAGTACCCCATCAATGTTCCATCAGAAACGGAAAAATCAAAATTAACACAAAGCATTGGCTCAAAGCAAACACGCTACACATGGTACAATGCTGAACTTGTAATAAAGAGGTACGTGGGAAATACGGAAGCAGAGAGGAGTTGTACACAAGCGACGGGATGGGCAGGCACAATGATGCACTCTTACTCTGGGTGTGTCCAGACCACGCTGGTTATTGTTTGCACTCCACGAGTTATTTCCTTTACTTGCAGCAATCCCCGGCGCTGCAGGCTGGACATGAAGCGCGACAGCTGGGGAGGGAGAGGAAGCACTGTAAATGGCTACATTGCAAGCAAAGGTTATCCCCAAGGAATTTGCCAAATAGGGCAGCAACCCCACCCCACTCCCCTCACTCAACCCACCTTGCCCTCAAACTCAAACCACTTCCCTCTCCCTTTCCACATCTGGTTAATCAATGCTTCCAAGATTCAGTCTTGTGCTTAAACTTTCCATATGAAGTGTAAACGTGTAAAATTCCCAGAACACAACTCGTACCTTTTTGTAGCTCGACCTCTTAATATCCACTTTTGTGTCCTTTGGGCTGGAGAGCAAAGCAAAGGATGTGAAAGCAAAATAAGGACCAAATGCACTCGTGGCATAATTAGCTTGCTGATGAAAATCTTTTTGCTCGATATCACATGTTGAATGTCATTCACGATTAAAATGTGTTCATCATCCCATAATGCCCTCGTCTTTATCCTCCATGTGCTTTAAAAACTCGTAAAAATAAAATAAAACCAGAAGGGCACTCGGGAGAGCACATACCTCTGCCAGGCTGATTAGTTTATGTTTTGTATCCCACTGATAAGCCGGATATGGATTCAGGCCTGAACCAAACATTAACTGGCTTGTTCTAATCACCTAACCAACTCATTGACCAAGCTTTGTCTGAATACATCTCCAACTTTCTGAGATATCGTGCTATATTGCTGTTTCGCCCACTCACTCAATGGTGAAGAATCATTTAAAAATTATTGGATCCAGATCTAGATTCGGATCTTCACCAAAACTGAATCAATTCGTCCTTGTCACACACCCAAACTGTCCAATAAGTTTTTCATCCGAATCTGTCCACAACTTTTGAGATATCCTCCACACAAACAAACAAACAAACAAACAAAAAAAAAACAAGAAAGACCGTGCATAGCACTATACTTGTGAAATCCATCAAACAAATTTGACCATAAAAATAATTGGTGGTCGAATTCAAAGACAGAATATGCTAATCCTCTTCAAAATTAAAGTCAATCGGATGAAAATTTAGGATTTTAGAGATTTGACAAGGTTGTTGACCTTTTGACCTCAAAATCAACAGGTTTCTTGCTTATGGACCAACTCTACGAGGTGGTGAAGTTTCGTGAAGATCAGATGAAAACTGACCTGTAGGTGATTGACAGACAAACAATGAAGATACACGTCGAGCTCAGCACGACACTTGCAAAATCTATCTCCCCGTTCCCGAAAAAAAAACAAAAAAAGTTGCCACAGATACATCAACTTGTCCATTTCATTGAGATTAAAACTGACAATCTTAACCAAAGCTCAGATCAATCGCATGAAAATAGATTATTTTTTCAGATGAAAATTTATTTTAGAAAGTTGGCCTTTTCACCTCAATTTTTCCCCGAATAACCATTTAAATGATGCAATATGCAATTGTTATTCAAATTTGAGGTCAATCGGATGGAAATGTCGATTTTAGAAATCCCGTTCTTGAATTGACCTTTTGGCCTCAAAAATAAATCGAATAGCCATATCAATGATGCAATATGCAATTATGATTCAAATTTAAAGTTAATTGGATGAAAATTTATGATTTCAGAAATTTGACCCCAAGATAACCTTTGACCTCAAAATCAATCAGCTGCTCAGTTGTGACTACCTCTACAACTTGATAAAGTTTAACGACGATCAGCTTAGAATTGTGAGCTGTAGGCGATTGACAGACAAACAGACAGAATCACAAGATACACGTCGTGCATAGCATGATACTTGCAAAATCCACCCCCCCTCCCCCACCAAACAAAAGGTGCCATGGATACAAATTGTCCATTTCATTTTGATTAAAATCGACGATCTTAATCAAAGCTCAGATCAATAGGATGAAAATTGATGATTTTATAAGTTTGACCTTGAGTTGACCTTTTCACATCCAAAAATAGTTGGTTTCTAAATTTAGTGACCCAATATGCAAATCCTGTTCAACTTTCAAGTCAATTGGATGAAAAATGGCGATTTTGGAAATCTGACCTCAAGATGACCTTTGACGTCTCAAAATCAATAAGCTTCTCAGTTGTGACTACCTCTACAACTTGGTAAAGTTTTGTGAAGATCGGTTTAAAATTGTGTTCCGAGAGGCAGTTGACAGAAACAAACAAGATGTCGTGCAGAGCACGATAATTGCGACATCCATAAAACAAATTTGACCTCAAAAATAATTGGTGGTTGAATTCAATGACCAAATATGCAACTCCTCTTCAAATTTCCAGTCAATCCGATGAAAATTGGGGATTTCAGTAATCTCACCTAAGTTGTTGGCCTTTGGCCTGTGTTGACCTCAAAAATAATTAGTGGTTGAATTCAGTAACCTGATATGCAAATCCTCTTCAAATTTTTAGTCAATGGGATGAAAATTGACGATTTTAGAAATTCCACCTCAGTTTGTTGACCTTTGGCCTATGTTAACCTTTTGGTTCATGTTGACATGAAAAAATAATTGACTGGATGAATTAAGTGACCTGATATGCAAATCCTGTTCAAATTTCTAGTCAATCGGATGAAAAATTGAGGATTTTAGAAATTTGACAAAATGGTTGACCTCTGGCCTATGTTGACCTTTTGACCTCAAAAACAATAGGCTTCTTGCTTATGACAAACTCTCCCATGTGGTGAAGTTTCGTGAAGATCGGTTTAAAATTGTGACCTGTAGATGACAAACAAACAGAATAACGCACGCAACCAACCAATAAACTTGAAAAATCTTTGATTTTTGCAAGTAACAAACAAAGAGACAAAGAGATAGGGTTGAAAACATCACCTCCATCTACCTTCGGTGGTCTGAGGTAATAAAAGAGGAGAGTTTTTTTTTCCCAGGTCAGCCCGGGCAGCACTGCCGATTGATGACCAGAGCATCCCAAACTGATGAAGATGGTTTTGGCTTTGCCAGGCGGACAGCGGTTCAGAAGCGAGGTCTGGCTCGGTAGTTTGAATGTGAGATTAATGGAGGGGAGAGGAGTCGAGGTGGTGGAGATGATGCAAAGGAGGAGGTTGGAAGTGTTGTGTGTGCAGGAGACCAGATGGAAAGGAGACAGGGCGAGGAGGTTGATCGGAGGTTACGAGCTATTGCTCGTTAAAGCAATAGCTTTAAAGAGAGCCCTTGAAGGGCTAACAACTTGGTAGGGATGGAAGGAGTAATGACGTGGGAATAATAGTATTGGAAGGGATCAGCAAGCAGGTGATCAGAGTGGAAAGATGGAAGAGATAGATAGTTAGGGCATGGGTGGTGATACAGAGGCAAATGGTTTGTATTATGTCGGTATTTTTTCGGCCACAAACGGGAAGGAATGGGGTGAAGCAGAAATTCAGGAACACGCTGGAGATGATGGGAATAGTTGAGCTGGAGATGATGCTGTGCACTCGTGCATGTGGGAGTAACGGAGAGGAATGCTTTGGTAAATTTGGTTCGAGAACAAGGAATAGAGAGGGTCAAGAGCTGGTGGAGCTGGTGGTGAGGAATGGGAAGGCCATAGCTGGTTCATTCTTTCAAAAGCGAGAAAGCTACAAGATTATCAATAAGAGTGGAGAGCATAGAACAGAACTGGATTTGGTGGTGATAAGGAATCGACAGTTGTGGAGGGTTGAAGATTGTAGGGCAGTGGCGGGAGAGCATGATAGCACCCGGCACAAGCCTGTGGTGTTTGTGGTATGGATGAAGAAAAGGAGGGAGGTTAAGAACAGGGCTCGGAAGATTATGTGGGGGAAACGTCATCGTAGAGTACAAGGGGAGGATGAGGGCCAGGTAAGAGCAACTTAGCGATGAAGCGACAGGTTTGGAGGAGGAATGGAAGAAGTACAGAGAGGTATTTAGGGGAATTGCAGTTCTGTGTGGAAGGACGTCAGGAAACGGTGCATCGTCGAGGGATAGAAACCAGGAATGGTGGACGGAGGAGGCAGTGAAGGCAGTTGGTGGTGGTTTGGAAGAGGATAGAGAAGATCAAGGATAGAGGGTGTTGAAGAAAATTTCCTCTTGAAGCATTTGTAATTCTGTTGCCAGCCCAAAATGTGAATGAATGAATGAAGGCATTGTTCCTCACTCATAAAATATTACTTGGACTTCGGTAAAATGCTACAGTTGAGAGGATTTCATTGTAAACATGATTATCCACGTATTCTGTTGCATCTGCCTTCAGTTGATATTGATTTGTCATTTTTGATTAAAACTATGAAACAACCTGGAAATGTTGCAGAAGTTCCAGGAAGACTTAAGTATATCAATTAGTCCATGATTAAACATAATGTTAGAGATTTCTTATTTAGTTCACAAATTTGATGAACATAATTCATGGCTTTTGTGTAGCGGCACCGGTCAGAATGTCAAAATGTAATGTTGTTCTTTATAAATGCTGAGAACGTGCCGAAGTAATGATTCACTCCCTTGATCTGTGTAAGTGTCTGTACCTCCAAACCCTGTGGGACCTTGAGGGGCTGTTGTGCTCTTTTCTGATTGGCTGTACTTTGGCCTTGCCTCGTTGAACCAATATTGTTCAGACTTGTTCCAACCCTTCCCCAGTAGCAGAAAGTAGTTATTGTGATTTCAAATTTTTGGAAAAGTTACTCTTTCCCAGATGAAAAGCTATTTCTCTTTTATCCGGCTTGTTCAACCATTTCCCCCACTCAATATATATATATATATATATATATATATATATATATATATATATATATATATATATATATATATATATATATATATATATATATATATATATATGACTTGGGTTAGGGTTTTTAATTTTAGAGTTTCATTTCATTGATGGAGATTTCTCCTGTGTATGCGCACGTACGTCATGTTATGTAACATTCTCCTTCGTATGCTGAACCCGAGTGGAAATCGAGTTCATTTCCACCACCAGGGAGACAACCCAATGCCAGGTTGCTGCACCTGTATGAGCAAAAGAAGAAAGCAGCAAGGAGAGCTGCAGATAAGGCGAGGAATGATATGGAAGAGGAGGTGTACCGGAGAGACCGGAAAGAGTGAGCTTTCATAAGGACTGAGGTTGGAAGAGGATGGTGGGAGGAAGACGATATATATATATATATATATATATATATATATATATATATATATATATATATATATATATATATATATATATATATATATATATATATATATATATATATATATATATAGGCTCGTGACAGGGATGAGGATGGTAAGGACATGAAGGGGGGGGGTGGTGATTAATGATGAAGGTGAGAGGCTAGTTAACAGAGAGGGGGGGCAGTATTGAAGGTGTGGGAAGGATATTTTGGTTGCTGTTGAACCAGGGAGGAAGCAACTGTGAGCTGGAGCTTCTGGATAATGTAGAAAGGAAAGTGGATTTGGTGGAGATTACGGAGGAGATGGTGTGGACAGCATTGAAGAGGATGAAGAAGGGAAGAGTACCAGACATTGATGAGGTGTGTGCAGAGATGATAATTGCAGTGGGAGAAGTCAGAGTCAGTTAGACGAATAAGCTATTGAATGTATGTATGTATGTATGAGAGAGTTCAATTCCGGAGGAGTGGAGGACAGGGTGAATTGTGCCGATTCGGATGGGGAAGGGCAATGTTCACGATTCATGATCCGGGGAAGTGCAGGTGCATTACGCTCCAAAGTCGTGTTATGAAGGTGCTGGAGAGGATTCTGGATGGGATAAGGAAGAATGTAGAAATGGAGATCACAGAAGAGCAGCAGGAGTTTATAAAACATTCGGTGGACAACCGATGAGATGTACATGCTGAGACAGCTGGTGGAGAAGAAATGAGAGGTGCAAGGTGAAATAGCATTGTGATTTGTGGACCTGGAGAAGGCCTACGACAATGTCCTGAGAGATGGTGGTGGCGACATTGAGATGGATGAGAATGCCGGAAGAAGAAGTTATGGTCATGGAAGGGATGTACAAGGGAACGAAGGGAAGAGTTTTGGTTCATCCTGGGATGTCTGAGGAGTCAAGTGTGAACATCAGGTTGAGGCAGGGAAGCGCTCTCAACCCACTCATGTTTATCATGATGATGGAGCTGGTAAGCAGGAAGGTAAACATGAGGGGTATTCTGGGGAGGACATTGTATGTGTACAATCTGGCTGTGGTGGTGGAGAGTAGGTGGGAGATGCAGGAAGTACTGGGGGAGTGGAGGGAGGTATTTTGGAAGCAAAGGCTGAAGATGAGTATGGAGAAGACTTAGGCTATATGGGTGAGGCAGCAGAGCAAAAAATTAATATCAGTTTGGAGGGGAAAAAGATCAGACAGGAAAATGGGATTGAATATCTGGGAAGAACAGTGACTGGGGATGGTAAGTCGGAGGCAGAGGTGCGAAGGAGGATTCAGGTGGCTACGAATGAGCGGAGAGTGGAGGGATTAATGGCAGACAGAAAGATAAGAAGGAAATTGAAAGGGAGGTTCAGATGTTGTGTGTAACGCCGGCCTACCTTTACGGTCTGGAGACATAGCACTGAGAGAGAAAACAGAGGCTGCAGGTTTGCAAGGACAACTGGGTCAGGAGGATTGTGGGAGTGAAGAGGGTGGATAGGAGGAGGATGGATGAACGGAGAGAGCGGATTGGTGTGCAGATGAGCTGAGGCCTAAGTCACATTTGCCACGGCGGCCGTGGGGTCTCCAAAATCTACGGCCACTAGCAATTATACGGCGGCCGCAGTATTTCCACGGTCACACAATGTAGCAGTCACATATGTTTTTATTTTTCGGGGAGCCGCACGGCGTATTTAGAAATTGTGGAGACCAAAAACGTGGGGTTGCCGTACGGTCTTTGATTTGATGTCGCACGGTGACCTTAAGGGGCCCTGCGGCGGCCATATAATTTTCAAGGCAGACGCAAGGCAGCCTCAAGGTGCCCGCAAGGCAATCGCAGGGGGGCCCTAAGGCGAACGTGCGTCCAGACGGACGGTAACGAGTGGGTTCATTAATTTTTTATTTTTTACCAGTTTTGTTTTTTTTTTGGCTTGTCGAATTGCTATGGCGAACGTAGAAATGAAAAAAAGTTATAATTCCACGGCGACCCCTACGGCCTGTAAAAGATAGCCAAACGGCGTAAGGCCGCCCTGAGGCCACCGCAGAAACTCTGCGGCCGCCGCACGTATCTGTCAATTCAAAGGGCGTACGGCCGCCGTAGAGCAAATGTGACTTAGGCCTTAACGAGGAGATTGGTGAAATGCCGGCTGAGATGGGCTGGACACTTTGTATGGATTGGGGAACAGAGCGGATTGGTTCAGGGAGCAGGATAAGAGGAAAATAGGTATACTGCCGTTGAGATGGGAGGATTGTATGTGTCGGGATATCAGAAAGGGGAGGAAAGGGGGGGTGGAGGGGGGTTGTGGTTGGACAGTGGAGAGAGTTAGCTGAAGACAGAGGGAAGTGGAGGAGTCTTGAAGTCAAGGCAGGGCAGAAGCTTGGTGCCATTGGACCTCACCCCTTATAAAGGGAACAGGAGGAGAAGAAGAAGGTGAAGAAAATTAAGTTTCAGCAATTCATGAAAAACTATCACCAAAACCTCCGAGCGTCCTTGTTCCCTCCGTCACCGAAGATTGACGGAGGTAATGTTCTCACCCCTGTCTGTTTATCTACGAGTTGGATATCTCAAAAGGTTTTGGACGGATTCAGCTGAAACTTTGTGGATAAGTTGGGAGTGTGACAAGAAGAATGTAATCAAGCTTGGTGAAGATCTGGATCCGGATACAAGAATTTAATATTTTAAAAAAGTGATTCTTCACCATTGAGAGATCGGGCCAAAAGCGATATATAGCATGATATCTTAATCAGTGGGATACAAAACAAACTGTTCAACCTGCGGATGTATGCGCTCCACTGAGTGCCATTCTAGTTCTACATGTGATATGTTTATGTACAAACTCTATCATGAAATCCCACACTCTCACCCTCTCTCCGAAATGACCGGATGGCAAACCCCATCTACTTTCTTAACAACCCTCTAAAGTACGTTGTCAATCAAACCCTTGGGTCTCACTCTCAAACATGATCTTTCTTGGGCAAACCACATTTCAAAGTTGGCCTCCAAAGCCAGTCACCGACTGGGCATATCCGTCGTGCAGACTCTTTCCTTGGCACACCTAAACTCCTATCCACCTCCAAGGCCTTCATCCGCAACTTGACGAAGTACTGCACTCCCCTCTGTGGTCAGATCGACATTGTGGAAACCATGGGCTTCAAAATCATTGGACTCTCCCACGATGAAGCTGAGTCTATGGGCCTATCACTTCACCATCACAGACAGGTCAGTGGTCTCTATGTCTTCCTCCTCCTCCATTCTGATCTGGCACCCTCTACACTCTCCATGCTCTGTCCCCCCAGGTATCTGCAGGGCATACACGGTCCACCAGCAATGCCCTTCTTGTGAAACTCCTAAAATCCAGCATCACTGCTCACCTCCACTCACTCCTGCCTCTTTTTTCTCACCTGTGCAACCAACTTCCACATTCTCTTCAATCTAATTCTTCCCTCTAGGTCTTCAAGACATGTTCACCACCATCTCAAATCGTCCCTAATCCAAAACCGTAATATTTTCTACACTCGTTAACCTTCCCCAACCCCCCCCCCCAACTTTTTTTTTGCTTCTTATGCACCCCTGATATTCTCTCCTAGCACGCATCCTTATCCGTACATCCCCCTTCTCTTTCTGATGTTCCTTTTGTGGTCATGGATCTGTCTGTGTTCTAGCTGTTCTATGAGCATCGACTCTGTATACCAAAAAAATGGAGGGGGGACATGAGGAGTGAGGGGAGTGAATTGCAGACGGAATGGGGCCTACGTATGTCGGGGTATACTGTAACCTTCATACAACAGTTATCTGTAAAAACTAGTTCTAAAATTAAGATATACATGACCTCTGGTAGTGAAAACCATCCTCCAAAGAGATTTCGGGTGTTGATGTCATCGGTGGCTGTTAAGACACCAAGCAGCAACCATTCGAGTTGTCTTTCAAAAGGAGATGTACATTGAGCTTTTATAACCTAACAACCTTTGCATGCCAAAATTAACCTTTTTCTTTTTATCCTTATTCAAAAGGGGCACGAATGACATCATGGCTCACAAGATATGGTACAACATTTGGATCAAGTGCACTTGGAGTAGAGGGAAACCGATGGACGTTAATGTAATTTTGCTTGGGTCGGGGTTTAAATGTCTCTGCAAGGACCGTCATACGATGGAAAGTACTGCTGCACGGGACCACAATCAGGGATGTGGAACCACACGGCAATGTGCGTACCATGATGGGATGATGTAGTTGCCGTAAAAAGTCGCGACTGCCAAGGGAAGGTCCTCCGGTCCAATGCGGCTCTTGAGCGTGTGCAAGCAGCACTGCAGCAACAACCAATCGTGCTGCTCTGGGAGGTCGAAAACGATGGGAAGAGTTATTGAGTAGGTAGAAGGGAGATCATTCTCAAAACTCACACAGCACCATACAGGGAGGAATAGAGGTGCAGTATCCTGGACCATATAGTCAGAGTGGAGTTTCAAACCGGCCATCAACTTGTTCTCTACAGTACTTGATTATGCAAGCACAATCAGTTATTACCTTGTGTCATACTATCTACAGCTTCCCCAGACTCTTCTTCTCCTTGATTTTCTACCTCTTCCTTTATCTCGTGATGATCCTCCTCTTGCTGTACTTCGCTTTCTTGGTCTTCCTCCTTGCACCCAGGTTTCTTCAATCGTTCATCTTCATACCAATCCCCTTCACTTTGCTCTTCCAACGAGGTGGCCATGGCTCCGCCCTCTCCATTCTCAACCACACAGATGCCCGCTTCATCATTGGCTCCGCAAACTTCCTCATCAGATGTCGCGATTGGTTGTTCAGGCTCGACCAGAGGGAGCAAAGGTGGACTCGATTTGGGACCGGAAGCCCTGAGCAACGACAGACACAGACACGGACATATGGACAACCCAACACCAACCTCTACAATTTAAACTGCCATATACTCAAGCTTTTAGAGCAATTATCAGGTTAATTTTTTTCTCTACAAGAGTGACATTCATGAACGAGCAAGAGTTCATTTGTTTTCTCCATAATCTGAGGATTGTATATGCAAGATAGCAGAATTTAAATCCACGCTCTCCCACAAATTCATCATCGTTTCTACTCGAGACATGGAGGCGTGATATCTCACCAAAGGTGGTCTGACATTGTGTGCAGGATGTTTACTCCACGACCTCTCATACTAACCGCTAGCATGTTCTCAGAGCTCATAAGGGTGACGCCTACAGCCACAGGTGCCCTGCAGAAGGAGACGATGTTTTCAACATGCACACATTTCCACAACAAGGTTCTACCACATTTTGAAAAGGCTTCCACGTCGATTTCACGACAATTCCTGCACAGAATACCAATTACACATCGTGAGCAGACCCAGCTCACCTATTTTCTACCAGGTGGACAGAGCACAGTTCGTTAGGTTTTAGTACCGGTAGGCCTCCTGGGGGGATAACCACACCTGGCAGCATCAGGTCTGAAAAGGACAGGGTAGATAGAGGGAGGAGAAAACAAACAAACAAAACAACAACATTAAATTGAACTTAAAACTTGATAACTTCAGAAAATACAGAAGATGGAGTGACAGGTGACCGTGTAAGTCCTGCAGGGTAGACCAAGGTACCAGAGCATCAAGGTCTTACCTGCTCCACCAGCAAGCCGGGTTAACACAGGAGGCCAAGTGGTTAAGGTGGGAAGAAGATCAGGGACCTTCCAGAGGGTGTACACTGCAATGAAAAGCAACGATTAGTTGAATCGATGAACTTTGGTTGTACAGGTCATCTTGTTTACTTCACAGGTGAACAATACGTTCGCTTCAAAATGAAACATTAAAGTGGTTGACCTACCCACATGACTTACTGATGTTTAACAGATACGAAGGTGCACCTCAAAATCATGGCAGACCTTTGCATGTAAAGGCATCTTCGTAGTGAATACCTAAGACCGGCAGCCAAGAGGTTGCGGGTTCAAATCTGGTCGAAGGGAGCCATCATTAAACTGATATATTAAATAAATATTCGTCTCAGGAGTCATGAGATTATCGGTGAAAGCCAAAATGGTTCACTAATGACCTCGATTGACGGGTGGTAATCTGCCTGCCTGGTCTGGCCTCCACGGGGTGACATTCTGTGATGTTTGTGATCAACTCTCAATGTCTTTCAGCTTTGGGCAACACGGGATGCGCACCGCAATTTATCATCGATTCGAACAATGATGTAACTCGTTTGAGTAAAGATATTAAAAAAATGAGATGTTTTTTGAGTTGTGGCATACCGGTTGGGACAATACGACCGGAAGACACAAAAAAAGCCGGCTCCCCTGCAACCAAGTACACGGTGAGGATTTGTCTATGATGGTCAATCACTCGTAGAACAGCCAGCTCCCGCTTTCCCGGCAGCAGGCAGGACAGTTGCTCAGCACTCAGTTTGGGAAAAGCAGTCGAGATGTCCGTCCTCAGCTTCCGACTGCACAGAACAGGACGAGCATCGAAACTCAAATACCTTTCGACCCACGACACCTGCGTCGCATTCACGTCTCACGGTATGCTTTTATCTACAAGGAAAAGCAAGACGACCGGTACTTTCGATTTCAACACCGTCGATGTATTATGCATGGTGGAAATGTTAGCCTGGTGTTGGTTTAGTGGTTATGGTGGCGGCTTGGGATCCTGGGGTCCTGAGTTCAAGCCCCATTGGCCGCCGAATTAAAATACACCAGGAGGTTGACTCAGCCTGTCATCCTTCCGAGGTCGGCACAATGAGCACCGGTGTACTGGTAATGGGGACACTGCATCAGCGGCATAGCCGCGTCCCAACCAATGATGCAACCAGCAGCCACAGGCTGCACTCGATCGAGAGGGGTGGAAATGTTATGGGAGACAAGGCATGCGTTATGTCACACAGCAAAGCAAAACACCCTTTTGGCAATTGGAACCATACTTCTTCTTTCGTATGCAGCGCAAGGCTGTGGGGTCGCATCATTGACTGATATGAGGTTGCAGTTGTGTCGCTGATGCAGTGCCCTATCTTCTGGTTCAGGCAGGAATTTGTAATTTGTTCATGGTGCCGGCGACGAGTCGTTCACTCTTTGCGAAAGATACCATTGGACCCACATGTACATGCACACGCACACCCTGTGGAACACCTCGAGCTATTTTGTTTGGGTTCGATTCCTGACTCCACTTGAAAAACAATCGGGCAGGGTGTTGCGTTCCCCAGACAGACATTAAGCTGGCTGTCCCGTGTGCCAGCATCATTTGGGGGACGTTAAAGAAGCCTCGGTGTCTCTCGCTAACAGGAGGCGATACATGACCGGCACCCTGAACGAATGACAAATTCCTGGCGAGATCAACTCCAGTTGAACGTTGGGCCTGGCCAACCGGTTCGTGAATGTCTTGGCCCAAAATGTCTCTCCCTGCCGAGCCCACAAGCTGGAAACAATTTGGGCCGTTAAAGAATAGTGGTCGTAGTGGTAGTAGTAGTAGTAGTAGTAGTAGTAGTAGTAGTAGTAGTAGTAGTAGTAGTAGTAGTAGTAGTAGTAGTAGTAGTAGTAGTAGTAGTGGGGCCTTGGTGTTTGGGGGTAGTCGTAGTGGTATTAGTACATATATGGATGCCGTGCATCAGCGAGGGGTTCATATGGGGAACACGACCAGGTCGTTTGTTGTAACTGAGACCCGACCCCACCCACGACCCTTTGACGCCAATCAAGAACCAGGATACTCCAGATCCTGGACCCCGATTGCTGAAGAACAATTCGGTTCTGACAGTGGAAAGCACCACAAACGACCAGCACCTCCGTTGCTCACTATACCTCCACAGGTAGTGTAATTAAAACAAAATTAAAATACCTTTCTGATCCCCTCAAAGCACTGTTTGACTTCACACGGAACGCCTTCACGAACATAGTCTCAGCCGGCTCGTTTCGGGCACACCAAACAACCTCCGAACTGCTTCACGAACAGAAAATAATCACCAAACATTTGCTTTGAAATGTAAAAAAAAAAAAAACACACACACACATACAAACAGATCTTCAATCAATATGGCATTCACACACACTCTCTCTCTCTCCGTCTCAATGCCGTATTAAACTCTTTAATGATACGCGACGCCTTGAGAGCAGCTGTTAGGACCATGGCTGGGTAAATTAGCGTCGCACGGCGCCCCCAAGGCATATTTCATATGAATTAATCACACAGCTCTTTTTGACGTGAGGAGAAATTTTCCGATAAAAAAAAAATGTTGTAAACTTCCTAAATATCGTTTTCATACCTCGACGGTTACTTTTTTGTGGTAAGACGATCGATTTGTTTAATAAATGCTTCGGAGAAACCGAGGGTTTTCCTCATGTTCTTCAGGAAACAGATGCGGTTCGAGTTCTTCCTCTATTAATCATACGTCACTTCCGCCCTGGGGATCTTTTGCACGTGCGTTTTACCTCATTTCCCCGTGCGTTTTACCTCATTTGCCCGTGCGTTTTACCTCATTTGCCCGTGCGTTTTACCTCATCGGCTCTAAGTTTCGTCCTATTTCGAAGATTTTGTGTAAATTGTCATTTCGAAGGACGGTTAGCCTCTGTTTGCGTGTGTAACGACCTTGATGTAGCTGAGTGTTCTGTAATCTGAGTAGCCAACGGGTACGGTAGTAAAGATGACGTGTGCTTTTTTTTTTTTTCAGGCCGATTCCATCTTTACCGTTGTGGAACACTTCGAGGCTGTTTTATAATCGCCTTTGGTCACGTGGTTCACGATTATTTAACTTTTTCCCTTTTACATGTATTTTCTGAGGGCTGGCAAGATGGCTTACTGTAGGCCCGAGAGGGACGCACACTCTCCCTCTGAGCTGTCATTCGTCCCTCGGATGGACGTTAATCGGCTGTTCTGTCTGCTTGCATTCGTTGGTGGACGTTAAAGATCCCACGGTGTCCTTCGCGAAAAGTAGGCGAGCCATCGCCGGCACCTTGAACGAATTACAAATTCCCTGCCCTAACTACTGCTGGGCGAGGGATGGCAAACCGCCCAGCATGACCCCCCTGGCCTCGAAACTGCTCTGATCGAACGCAGAGCCTGGTACGTCGGATCAGGTAGAGAGAGAGAGAGAGAGAGAGAGAGAGAGAGAGAGAGAGAGAGAGAGAGAGAGAGAGAGAGAGAGAGAGAGAGAGAGAGAGAGAGAGAGAGAGAGAGAGAGAGAGAGAGAGAGAGAGAGAGAGAGAGAGAGAGAGAGAGAGAGAGAGAGAGAGAGAGAGAGAGAGAGAGAGAGAGAGAGAGAGAGAGAGAGAGAGATATTTCAGTACCCATGATGCTGTGCGCGGGCGCCATGTTGGTTGGCAAGTTAAACGAGTGAGGAAAGGTAAACAAGACCTCAAGGCCAAATAACAAGAACTCACAAACAAAACTACTACTACTACTACTAGGATTTGTTTAATGGCTGCAGTCATTCCGAGGGGTACATCACAGAGGTAAATTTTTGTCCAAATATTTCATAAACCGATTGGCGGGGCCCAATGTTCGACTGAAAGTGATTGGTCAGGAATTTGTAATTTGTTCAAGGTGCCGGCGATGGCTCGCCTACTCTTCGTGAAGGACACACTACCAGATTTGGTGAATTTCAGCACGACCGTTTAAGACAGTGGTCCCCAACCTTTTGATCCCACGGGCCGCATTCACTACTCCCAAGGATGTTGGGAGCCAGAAAAAAAATTGATGCATTTTATTGTTTTATTGATGCAAATCGATTTGATTCCTCCCGGCGGTTAAGCGGCAGTGGCCGGCAGCGGCATTGTGTAAACCCCTTTAAAATTGCTACATGAAAATGTGTTTTGATTGGAAAGTCCTCGCGGGCCGTTGGTTGGGGACCAATGGTTTAAGATAAGATCGCGTGACGGAAGCACAGACGGAGCCAATTACAATTCCCCCCCCCCCAAGTTATATATATATATATTTTTCCAAAAATGTGAGGATTATTAATTTATCTCAATAACTCCTCAATGTGCTACTGCATCAATCAAGAAGACCGAATGTAGCAAACTCGTTTCCATTTTCTCCGACGCAGACGTACAGTGATATTATAAACTCCAACCAAGGTGTGAAAAGTGAACTTGGACTCTCTTCCAGTTTCAGATACGTTGAGTTCTGCTATTCGTGACGACGGGTTTCATTGACATTCCAGGTTGGATGCGTGAAATAAATGGGAAGCATCTCCACGTTTCTGTGGTCTTATTATTTATTTCAAATCGAAATGCTGGAAAGATTTGGTGTAAGATATCTTGAATACTGACTGGTTCCTGCTGAGATGTTTGGCCTTGAAGTGTGCCGAGGATCACCTGCTCATGGCTTTCCTTCATTACTCCTCACTGTTTTATTTAATTATTTACCATACTCTCCGCACAGAGTGCTGGTGCTGCTCAAGGATGTTCTTGGCAAAGGTATACTGGGTGGTTTGGCAGTGCCATCCCATTGTTGTTTGTCTGTGCTCTATCCTTTTAAATGCTGAGTGTCCAAGCAAGTAAGCAGCACGAACTATTTTTAAAGTCTTTAAGACTGACCGGGTTTTGAACCGCCGACTTCCCAGACTCAGAGTGGGTGCTCCAACCATTACACCACCAAGTCTGGTACTCGATCAATGCAAAATGTCATCAGGGATCATTTCTTACCAGTTATTGCACAACTACATGGTCTGCACCAAAAAGGTCGACCACATTCGTGACTTTAGACTGTGCAGGAACTGTCTTCTTGTAAAAAACAGTCTGATTTGTTTTTGTACTATTTACAGATTGGCAGCTTACCATGTAACACTGGGAAATAATGGTTTTGTTTTTGGGGAAGTATTCGCCCATCGAGTTGTAACACTAATCTCGTATATCGATCCGATTTGTCGATATTTTTTTCAGGTCATGGCCAAAGGCGCTCATTGCAAATGGAAGAGGAAGATGCGTGCAGCAAAGCGCCAACGATACGCGCCGCGGGAGCTTTCCCGGCTGAAGGCCACGCTCGGCAAGCTGTCGGCGTTCGAGGCCCTTTCAGACATAGCCAGATTCACTGCCGGACCATGGAATAGATCGGTCAAGTCAAAGCCACGAGATAAAGAAATGGTCACGATTGATTCAGGAGTTACTGAGACACGAGGTATGTATCCTCAACTCAGAAACTTCCGGTTCCGGTTTTGAGCAGCGAGAGGTCTCCTTTGGGGCTCCCTGCTGACTTCTCAAAGCTAAGTTTCCGGTTGTTAATTGTCCCGTTTTAACTGTTTAATTTTCTCACCTACATGTTACTGTGTGTTGCTAGTTCGGTTTTGTTTCAAAAATCGTGCTATTTTGTGAGTATTTTTGTCGACGTTCTTACCTGTGCTTGAGGCCTAGGCGTAGGCTTGAGGCCTACCGGTTCCACTCGGTGTTCGATCGTTTTTTTTTTTGTTGTTTGTTTTTTCTCCCCATTACCTTCATTTTCTATCCTCCCCATTACCTTCAATTTTGATCCTCCCCACTTTCCAAACATCCCCCATTCTCTCAACTAATCTCTTTCTTATCTCAAAAAAAAAAATAATAATAATAAAAAAACCTACAACAACAACACGCTCACCTTCTCCCGATTCTGCTTCTTCTTCTTCCTCTTAACTTCCTCCTCGTCTTCTTCCTCGATTTTTTTTTTTTTTTTTTTTTTTTTTTACTACACTTCCATGACCTAATCTGTTGAACTCTCTCATATATTAATATTAACAAAAAAAAAATATATATATATATACACCCAACAACAATAACAACAACACGCTCACCTTCTCCCCTTCTCCCGATTCTGCTTCTTCTTCTTCCTCTTAACTTCCTCCTCGTCTTCTTCCTCAATTTTTTTTTTTTTTTTTTTTTTTTACACTTCCATGACCTCATCTGTTGAACTCTCTCATACATTATTTTTAACAACAAAAACGATCTTGTAATGCTTCATCTTCCTCTCTCACACATATGGTACTCTTTACTGTTTCACAATGCACTACTCTTCTGCTATTTTAACAGACTGCTCTCATTTCGAGCTCTCCTTCATTCCTTGCCTAAAAAATCCAAATATTACAGCGCTTCTTCTCTCCATGCTCTGAATTCGCCTTCATTGCACCCTTCAAGAATTGTGTTAAATCGCATCTCTGACCTAAAACTTTTAAAAACCACAGTTTGCCATGGATGCTCGCTTTCCATCAACCATTCTTTTTTTCCAAATTCAGTGCCAACTCACCCCCCTCACCCCTCACTCTCACTCTCAAAGCAACCATCCCACTCTTCTTCCTCCAAGCCTCCCTCTCACCTCTCTCAAAAATGCCCCCTCACCTTTCTCCCACCTTTCATCCCCCTCACTCTTCCTTCTCAAAGTTGCCCCCCTCTCATCCACCAACCTGCCTCCCTCCACTGCCCTCTCACCTCCATCTCTTCACTCCACCTCCTCAAATCCTCAACTGCCTTCTTCCTTGTCTCTTGTCCCCCTCTCCCCCAGCACCACAGAGCCTTTTCTCCTCATTCGGCCCCCTCCCCTCGCTGTTCTGCAATACCCCACACTCCTTCAGCAACCCTCCTTACCTGCCCCCCTCGTCCCTTGTCCTACCCTCCCCCTCCCCCTCCACCTCCTGCACCCAAAGCCTCCTCCCCTTCCTCTTCATTAAAAGTGTGGACCTCAAATATCCGGGGCCTTCGCTCAAACCATTCAGATCTTTCCATACAGGTTGCCACTGACAAACCAGACATTATCTGCCTAACAGAAACTTTCCTCTCCCAAGACGTGTCTGACTCCCAAGTATCTCTCCCTGGCTACTCCCTCCTCCGGTATGACAGACCTGAGCCTCGTCCTGGTGGAGGTGTTGCTCTCTTCATCAAAGACTCTATTCCTCACTCTCCATGCACTGCTCTCACTCCCCCACACCCCCAGGAATACCTCTGGCTTCGGCTTCCCCTCCACTCCCACCTCATGTTTATATGTGTACTGTACCGTCCACCGAACAGTGATGACTCCATCTACATCTCACTATCCGAAAACATGGACCATCTTCTATCTTCTCATCCAAACTCTCTCTTCCTCTTATGTGGTGACTTCAATTGTCATCATGCCAGTTGGCTAGGTGTGGGTACCTCTCTCACCTGCCATGGCACCTCAGCAAAAGCTTTCTGCGACTCATTGGGACTGACTCAATTGGTCAACTTCCCGACCCGGATCTCAACCAATGGTACTCCATCTCTTCTGGATCTGATTTTGACAAATTTCCCTGACAATATCTGCTGCTCTTCCTTCGCTCCAATTGGTTCTTCTGACCACGTCCTTGTTAAAGTGGACATCTCTCTGGCTGTTATCAGAGAACCACCTCACCACCGTCGAGTCTGGCATTTCACTCAAGCCGACTGGCAGGGTCTCCGAGCAGCCATCAAACTTACAGACTGGTCTCCTATCACTACTTTCTCAAACATCAACTCATCCTGGGAATTCTTTCAAAGAAACTTGCTCTCCCTCATGCACAGATTTATCCCCTCTCGTGTTCAGTTGTCTTACCCTTCCTCCCGCCCTTGGTTTACTGAAGCTTGTGGCGAGGCAGTTGTCCTGAAACAACTTGTCTTTGCCTCATGGAAAGCAAACCCAACTGAGGGCAATCTCAGTTCTTTCCACAAAGCTCGGAACAAGTGTGTATCTACCCTCAGGAGAGCCAGAAAACAACATCTTTCTCATCTCAAGTCTGAACTCTCATACCTCTCTCCCTCCTCAAAATCCTGGTGGCGTTTAATCAAATCTGTTTCTGGTGTATGTTCCCCCTCCATCCCCTCCCTTACCTCAAATGGCCGCACTGCTGATTCCACACGTGATAAAGCTGAATGTCTAAACTCAGTGTTTGCAGCTAAATCTTGTGTCCTAAACCCATCACTATCTCTACCCACTTTACCCAGTTGCACCCAACTGTCCCTGGACTCTGTATCCTTTTCTCCTGACAAGGTGGAGAGCTTGCTTTCAAACCTCGAGTCAGATTCTGCAACCGGTCCAGACGGCATCAGCCCACGTGTCCTCAAAGCCTGCTCTTCTGCTCTTGCTCACCCTCTCTCTGTTCTATTCACCCTCTCATTTGCCCAAGGTCATCTGCCATCTGCTTGGAAATCTGCTAACATCACTGCCCTGCATAAAAAGGTGCAAAAACAGATCCCTATAACTATAGACCAATCAGCCTTCTCCCAATCATCAGCAAGGTGATGGAATCCATCATCGCCTCAGATATGAAATCCTTCCTCTTCTCCAATGGCTTGATTTCCAATCATCAATTTGGTTTCAGACCAGGTCACTCTACCCTGGATATGCTGCTTCTGCTCTCCCATCAATGGATGGAGGTCCTCAATGCCAGACAGGAAATCCGAGCCGTATCCCTGGACATATCACGTGCTTTTGACACAGTCTGGCACCCTGCCCTACTCACCAAACTCTCTTCCCATGGTATTCAAGGCCATCTCCACTCATGGCTCGCAGACTTCCTCTCCTGTCGCAGTCAACGTGTGGCCCTAAATGGAGTTCTTTCATCCCCTCTTCCTGTGCAGGCTGGAGTTCCTCAAGGTAGCGTTCTGGGCCCTGTTCTTTTTCTGGTTTTCATCAAATCAGTTGATTTGTTGGTTGGTTGGTTGGTCGAATCATTTTAACCGCTGCCACCGAAAGTGGACGGAGATTATGTTTTCACCCCTGTTGGCTGGTTTGTTTGTCTGTGAGCAGGTTTGTTTGGAATTTGATGGACAGGTAGAGTGTGTGACAAGGACGAACCGCTTTGATTTTGGTGAATATCCGGATCCGGATCCGAGAATTCTTTAATATATAAATTGATTCTTCGTAATTGAGAAATGGGGCCAAAAACAATGTAGCACGAGATCAAAAAAGTTGTGGATGAGTTGGGTAGGTGACAAGAACAAGCCGATTCGATTTTGGTTCAGGTCTGGTTGCAGAGCTGGCTTATCAGTGGGATACCACACGTAAACTGTTCAGCCTGGTGGAGATAGGCACTCTACCGAGTGCCGTCCTAGTATTTGATTTGATCTGTCACATGATCTTGAAGATCATCCGGGCACCATGTGGTCATTTCTCTGGGCAGTAGCCTCAGCGTTACCTATTTCCTCTCCTGGTTGGGGTAGGACGGAAGTCTGGACCTTGTCTATCAAGTCGGCACACCATCACCTGCTTCTTTTTCACTCACCTGGACTATAGTCTAGTGAGCTAATGCGATTGAGCATTGTCCGTGAGTGAACGAGTCCGTAAACACTTAAGTCATTATCGCTTGAACCAAACACTTGATTTTTATAAAACTTGACCACAACCTTCATCACCCGTGATGTACCAAAGTTTGTTCATAATACATTAAAATCGGGGTCTAAGGGGGTCTGCGGGGGTGTTTGAGTGACTGTTGCTCCTGATCCAGGTGAGCTTCAGGACGTGTGGTCCTATTTTTATTTTATTTTATTTTATTCTTTCAAGCAGTAGCTTGGGATTGTTAACGTCCATTAACAAATGCAAGCAGATGGGACATCCAAAGGATGGTGTGCTCATTAATGCAGCACCCTGTCTGTGAAGCACCAGGGTGACAATTTTATTGTCGTCTAAACAATCAAACCCAGATTAGACGGCTCAAAGGTGAGCGCACTATTCCTGAGCTATGTTGTTTGCCCAAAAATGTAATAATGGCAATACTATTTGTTCTACTTTTTAAAAAAACGATTATACAGATAAGATATGGATTTTTGTCTTCCAGAAACAACTTTGGATGGCCCACAGGAGACGCAGACGGAGGAAGTGACCCAGAAGAACGAGACAAAGAAAATTAAGGTGGAGAAGATGGACACGGGCCATAAACGAGATAGCGCCACCATGCTCGACCAAAACGGACACTATCCCAACTGGATGCACCCCAGGCAATGCAAACGACTCAAGCGGAAGCGCCTTCGAAAAGCACGCAAGAACGTGCACTGATGGCACAGTGATGTGAGCATTCGCCGCTTATACAGCACTCGATGAAAAACAGTCCTCGCTCACACGCTGTACATCTCACGATAATTTGTCCCATCGTTCGCCATTGTCTTCATCATCAGGTATAATTTACAGAACCTGTTGACTCCCTTCATTTCATTGAAACAGTTTGTTAATAAATCGCTTTGACCTCCTGCCTCGTCTCAGTGCTTTCGTGGGCACGGTCATTCCCGGTTCAGGTGAGATCATCATGAACAGGTTCGATCCTTTACATCGTTTCCACCAGTCGAGGGCTCAGATTGGTTCATCATTGCTGGGTGCCGTGACAAAGGCCGTGCCCAATGAGAGAAGCAGCAAACTCACAGGCTCGAGAAAGTCGGATCCTGCTGTGAATGGCAGACATGGAATTTGGGCCGATACCTATCAAGTACGGAACAGTGGGTCTAAAATTGTGATCGAGTTAGAGACGGGGGAAAGTTCACGGGGAGGGGTGGGAGAGGTTAATTCTTCTAGTTCTGTGTCCGTACCACGTGTGTGGTCCTCATCGGAGAGGAGTGACTGATTGCGCATGCTGAGGATGAATTTGGAAATCGATTCCGTAAGGAATGCAGTTGAAGGACATGGAACGGTCTCATTGTACCCTTCACCTTTCACTCGTCCTTGGCTTGCTCTATTTTTCCTCGGCCCGTGATGGCGTTCCAGAAGGAAATGCAAGTTGTTTCTTTGCTCCACTGTAAAAACAAGTAGTTTGTACTTTTGGTGCGTTCAACATGATGGCGTGAATAAGCTTAAGTCCTCAAGAGGAAACCTTAATTCATTGGAAAGCGATTCAATCCTGTGGTTCAACAAAACTTTTTGCAATGATGCCAAAAAAAAACTCGATTAGTTGGACGTGGGGCAGATTAGGAGCACTCGTTATCACTCAAACCCTTTAATAACGAGCTAGAATATGTTGGAATGAGCTGAAGTGGATTTCGCAAAAGAACACTTTGGGTGACGACTGGTTGCCGTAACTATCAGCTGTAGCGGTGTCGGCCCAGCTGCGTTTCCTTTGGGTACGTCGAGCCTTCGCCGCGCCGAACCCCCGCCTCGTTTGGCCTTCCGATCTCTTCCTGACGTCTTGCCAGATGGGATCGCATGTGGAACAGACATGCACATCGTGGGGGCCTAGTTGTCCACAGCGAAATCTGTCCACGGAACCACGTGCGTGTGCATTTTACACCAAGTGAGTGTCACCGCGTGTTCATGTGTGGCGAGTGAATACTTGTTTAAATTTGTCCGAGTTTGATAAGCCAACTGTGCCACGTTTAGTTTCTTCTTCAAAGGGCAATGCAGGTGTTCGATCTTTTACCAGGATTTCATCCAAAGGACAGGTCAAGGTGTAAACTCGACTTGTTTTTACTGCTGTTATCCCATACCACCATTCCCTTTCTCCCCCACCCCCCCCATCATGTGTCCAGTACGTCCTCGCTCCCGTGTACGTTCTCATGTGTCCAGTACGTACTGGTTTCATCAGTTCAAGAGTGTGATAATGCTGTTGATGCAGTGCCCCCTCCCACCCCACCCCCCTTTTCAGAGATTGTGGCAGCAATATTCTTTTCAACCAGTGCACCACCACACAGCGGTCTACTCTCCCGGAAAGACACCGTGGCATCTTTAATGTCCACGAGCGAATGCCAGCGGACAGGACACCCAGCTTAACGTCCCATCCGAGGGATGGCGTGTTCATTGATGCGACACCCAGCCCAGAGTCAACCTTCACGACGGAACAACCCTGAGGATCCAGTCAGTTTTCAAAGGTTTTGTGCCAATTCGAATTGGTGTCATTATCCGGGAGACGACCGCTCTAATGCTCTGAGGTTGTTACCCTCGTTCAAATACCTCGAAATGATGAACTTGCAGGACAGCTCAGAGATCGTGTGCTCACCTCTGAGCTGGCCAGTCTTGGTTCGATTTTTCCAATGAAGTATCGCTTTAGACGACAAAGTTTCGTCCCTGTGTGTTCCATGGCCAGGAAGGCGTTTTGGAGGGATGCGAAGCCGGCCGTCCCATCTGCTGCCCATTAAAGATGCCATATGGTGCTTTGAGGAAAAGATTCGATCTTCGTGTGCTGGAGTCCTGGCCAAATTCCCACTCCTGAATTTCCCATTGGGAAGGCATTGGCAAATGATCCACTGTATTCCATGCCGGGGAAGTCACTTCAGTCGAACCAGTTCTCTTATACAAGTGTCATTTGTTGCGTGCGACTTAAAAACAAGCTATTTGATGAACATGACCAAATGTACAGTATCCGATTTAATTAAAAAGAGTCATTAGTGAAGTAACCAGTGAGGTCAGATGTTTACATCCTTGAAAAGGATGGCCTCGATGTAAACACACTCACTTCTTAGCCGTCTGGCTTGGGTTCGAATCCCAACCCAGCTATAAACTGTCATCCCAGTGTTTCACGGGCAGGGAGAATCAATCATCAGTCTGTGTGTCGTCCCTCGGGTGGATGTTAAGCCAGGTGTCTCATCTGCTGGAATTTGTTGGTGGATGTTGGAGATCCCATGGTTTTCTTTGCGAAGAGTAGGCGAGCTATCGCCAGCACCATGAACGAAGTCCGAATTCCTGTCCTAACTACTGCTGGGAAGGCACATGGCAAACCACCTCGTATAACTCTTGCCGTGGAACTGCTTCGGCAGAACCGACGCTCCGTTAAGAGTACATCTTGCATCATGTTATCAGAATGGCGACAAAGTAAGAACGAGGGCTTGGATCTATCATTCAGCCTCATTGGAACAAGATTTCCTGCAAAGGTTATCACTGATGGGTTGGCCTGGGGAAGCTTGGCCCAAGTCATTCACGAACAGCCTTAGCCAGGCCTGTGGTTCGACGAAAGTGAGGACAAGGATTTGCGATTTGTTCAGGGTGCCGGCGATAACTCGCCTACTCTTCGCGAAGTACACCATGAGATATTTAACAGCCACCAACTAATGCCGGCAGACAGGACACCCAGCTTAACGTCCATCCGAGGGATGACTCACTCATTGATGAATCACCCTGCCTGCAAAACATTAGGATGGCAGTTTACAGCTCGGGCGAGGTTCGATCCCATGCTGGACAGCTCATAGGCTGAGTGTGCAAAACTATAGGACCTTGGCCATCCTGCCAGGTGATGCCATGGTCATAAAAGTTAATTAGCGAACTAGTTTCAGACATAAGTCCAAAAGTTCTCTGCAATGGACTATGCCCTCTTGCAATGGAAGTTGTATCTAAAGTTGCTGTTTGTGCAACCATGTGTGAGGTTGTCACACTGGGGGAGACACCGATTGGAGCTCAAACTTTGGAATCTGTGAGCAGTCATGGAAATCAATGGTCTTGCAAAGGTCTTGCTATGCTCGTGGGATGTGGTTGGAGTTCTGCTGTTCGGGTCTGATTCATAAAAACGTGAGATTATGTCATATGACCTGTGTCCGTACGGTTGTGATTATGAACCACGTGCATTGTGGTTGAGCAGAAAAAGAGAGAAGAATATATATATATATATATATATATATATCCTCCCATGCTCTTCGAGCCAAATAAACTGCATAGAACGACCATGAATGGCTACCCAAGGTAAGCCCTTTACTGTTTCAAACCCTTCCCAGAGTTCCTCCACAGCTGTAAAGACGTTCACAAATAGTTCACACATGAGAATCCCAATGCTACACACCCCCTCAGCTGCCGGACCAGTTTCTTCACTTCCATTCACAGGTGAGAGATGTGAGTAGGTCTTTGTTTTTGAAATATATGTTGACTGCTTTTGACATTTGCATGTGGTACATGTTTGGGAGCCTCAGTGGTGCAAGTGGTCTGTCTGCACCATCGCTGATGATTTGCCAACATTTGATGAAACCGGTCCTGCAACTGAGGGGGCGTGTAGCATTAGGATTCTCGTGTGTACAATTTCTGAACGTCTTCATAGCTGTGGAGGAACTCTGGGAAGGGTTTGAAACAGCAAAGGGCTTAAATTGGGTCGCCTTTCATGGTTGCTTTATGCAGCTTCTTCAGCAAGAAGAGCATGGGAGGAGTCAATTTATTTATATAATCCTAGCCACCTGGGTTTGATTGATTAGGTGAGAGATGATTGGCTATTCCCTCCATTCACAGGTGAGAGATGTGATTGGGTCTTCGTTTTTCATACACACACATACGCACGCACGCACGCACGCACGCACGCACGCACGCACACACACACACACACACGTTGTAAACTGTCCTTGATCATATATTGAAGCTCAAAGTCGACATTTTTATTTTCTTTGTCGTGAGATCGTATAAGGACATAACCATGAAAATGACTCTGTATGGGAGACTAGGTGGGGGTTGGGGAGGGAGTCCGACAGAATGGGATGTGAAGCCAGTTTTTGGAATAAGGAGCGATTGGTTGGATGTGGGAAAGGAATCGTCCCCAGCAGATTGTCCTGGCTCTTATTGATGGCCTTGGCCAAGGTTTTGAGGGCAGGGGGTGGGGGGAATGTGGAAGGCATTGGGGTGGGGGTCGGGTGGTCTGATTGCATCCAGCTTGGGACACAGAAATCTGAATCCTGGTCCACCGCACTTCCCTTCCCGTTTCTCTGTTCATTCATGGTTTGTTCTTCAACTCGAGTTCTCACTGAGCGCAATGCTAATTCGCCGAGCTCTGTTTGTCCATTTCAGACTATATCTCGTTCTCATCCTCATCTTCATCCATCCCAAGATCAGTCTCATCCTACTCTTGTGCTCGGAGAGAGAGAGGAACTGATTGATTGGAGGTAATTTCTGTGAGTGAGTGAGTGAGTGCAGCGAGACTGGAGTGCGACAAATGGAGTTCAGAGAGTAAATTCCGATCACTCTGCAAGGAGGAGGAAATGGAGTCAAATGCATTGCCTAGTTCACATTGAGTGTTGTTGAGTGCACTGAGAGTTATTGAGAGGTGAATGAGGAAAGAGTGATCAGTTGCACAGTGTGGAGTGCTTAGAGCAAGTGTGCAGGCATGTGTGAACTGGCAGTGAATGATTTCCTGCGTTTTTTGCCACATGATCTTCCACAGACGTCTCGGTAGCCATTTCCGTCTCCTCCTCCTTCCCCCCTTTCCACCTCTCCCCCATTTAAACCCCCCTCGCTGTGTTGACTATGTGGACCATAAGTAACCGCAGGAACCTGGGGAGGGAAACGTCCTCAGCTGGTGGGGTCGTGCTGGAGCCTGACAAGCTTGGGAAACAATTAAAGAATTCACAACAACAAAAACGACCCAAGCTCTGATGACCAAGGAGGGATGTGACCGAGGATTTTTGGGGATAAAGGAATGGGTGGAAGAGAGAGAGAGAGAGAGAGAGAGAGAGAGAGAGAGAGAGAGAGAGAGAGAGAGAGAGAGAGAGAGAGAGAGAGAGAGAGAGAGAGAGAGAGAGAGAGAGAGAGAGAGAGAGAGAGAGAGAGAGAGAGAGAGAGAGAGAGAGGTGGTGTGGTGTGGTGTGGGAGAGGTGTGGTGTGGGAGAGGTGTGGGGTGGGGGTTGTGAGATTTGTGCACTAAGGGGTAAAGGGAGGAGAGAGAACTGAGACAGGGAGTGCTGAGAAGCTTTCCCTCTTCCTCCCATTCTTCCTCTCTCCCTCTTCGTTCACTCTCCCTGTTCTTTCTTCCTCCCTCCCTATCCCTCTCCTTTTTAGTCTCCTTCGCTCTCTCTTTCCTCTCCCTGTCCGTTTTTGTCCCGTTCCGAGTGTGTCCTTGTCCCTCCCCCGGGATGTGATTGGGACGTAAAGCTTACGGATGGAGGGCGTGTGACCCGAGAGGGTTCGTTTTGCGCACTTTTTGTAGAGTTTGTAAAGTTTTTATTTATTTATTTTCCTCTCTGCTGCCAGACGCATCCAAAGCTCCCGAGTTCAGAACAAGTTCTCTTATTAGATCATCCCGAAGAGCAAAATGCAGGAGCTGGGAATATGATTTCAGTGAGTGTGTGTGTGTGTAACTTGATGGTTGAATTTGTGACCTGATTTCATGAGTGTATTTGTGGACACACTTAAGTGATGGACTATTCGCCTAAACGAGTGAAAGAAGTGTAAGTTCAGGTCTGTTGCATGGTAGGATAGCTCAGAGATAGTGTAGTTGCCTTTAAGAGGTGTAGTCTGGGTTTGATTCCCAACCCGACTATAAACTGTTCATCCTTGTGCTTCACTGGCATGGCCATCAATGAGTACGCTGTCCTTTGGAGGAGACATTAAGCCAGGTGTTCAGTCCGCTACCATTAGTTTGAACTTGAAGATACCCTGGTACCTTTCATAAAGATCAAGGCATCGTGTGTCGGTACCCTGACAAATACCAAATTCTTCTCCCAAACCAACTCCAGCAAGCGGATGGGCACCACCAGGTCTATTTGTCCATAGACATGCCAACATGGCACTCCAACGATCTTCAACGTCGTGGGACAAACCAGATCAGACAAGTTGAAGTGTACATAACTGACAGAATGAGGATGTGCTTGAACATGACTTTAGTTATTGTGAGAGGCAGTGAGCACCGAATTAAGGAATTTAATGAGCTTAAAAGTGCTTGTCTGAGTGAGGACAACCCACATGTGAATCATTGTGTGTGTGTGCATTGTGAGTGAGGTGAGTGACAATGCAAATTTGTATTGAGTAAGGAATGGAGTATGTCTGGTAGGTGTGTGAATGAAGGAGTGTGGGGACATGTGAGTGCATGTGTTTGAGAGAGCTAGTACATGAGATTGTTAATATTGCTGTGCCCTCAGATGAGTGAAGGCAGATGGTGTCAGGTGCAACTTCCCAGCAGTCGGACCTTGGAGCTGCTGGTTCAGGTGAAAATATCCACTTATTCTGCCTCTCATCCTCTGACGATGCAGTTCTATGGAGAAATTAACCACAATAAGAAAGATCTGATACAAAATTATCTTCCACCCATTCATAACAACGATTAAAGAAACTGCATTTCAGGTGTACGAGCGAACATCCACCACCCGAGTATGTGGTCCAGGAGTGTTGCGGAATGTGCGAAGATTTATGTTAATGGGCAAAAATTCAAGGCATATTTTAACAACTCTTATGTGATATGTGAGTTCAATTTATTTGGACTGGAATGCATGATGAGGTTCTGCTTGCATTTTTGGCACACCAGGCTTCCAGATGTGCTCCTGGGCCAAGTTTACACATCTGGTATTGTTGTCACTTGTGCCTTGGATTTTACCTTTTGGCTTCCTCTGATTACAATTTCTTCTTATTTAGATGATACACATCTATAATTTGTATCTGCATATACGTATATTTATGTCTGCAAATGTGTGGATAATATATATATATATATATATATACATATATATATATATATATATATATATATATATATATATATATATCTTGTTGCGGATTCGCGCCCGCCGGCGTGCTGACGGCCACGTAACTCGAATCGCGGCACGTCGCCCACCGGACGGACAATCCAGTCGTGACCCTCTCGGACTAACGCCGGGAACCAGTCACGGGTGGACCTTTCGGTCTCACCGTGATCGTGCCAATCGGCCCCCGCGTGGGATAGGGTTGCTCGCCAAATTCGACCTACCTAAGTACCCACACGGAGGGTAGACCGGGCGATCGCACCTCGCCGCAGGTCGACTTCGGACACGGGCCACTTAAGCGACCCGTTCCGTACTATCGGGATAACCGAGCGGTGTTATTCGTCGGCCTCGACGGTTCGATTAATTATCGGGCGTCTTAGCCCACGACCAACCCTTTACGTGAAGCAAGATGGGGATTCAATGAAAGAAATGACGAAGCGAAGCGGGAAAACATTTCAACAATAAGCACATTTATTTCGCGATGAACGGAAAGCACACATATACAATTCCACCAAAAGCACATGTAAAAGAAGAAGACAAAAAGCAAATGCAACAATGCAGATCTATCCGACTACCGGGCACTCGGCAACACTTATACAATTTTACTTCACAGACGGCGCCGACAACACATATTCCCAAAGCAAAAGAAAAGAGAACCACCCTCCAGGATGAGGGGTAGGCGGGCCTGGGGCCGAGACCGTGTCGGGCCTACCCGTCTGATGATGAGACGCGAAGTGGCGGTGGTGCCTCAACTCCGCGGGCCTCGCGGACAGTGTCTGGTAGGGGGTGGGAAGGGGGCCCCCTTTTGTCGCACTATCTCAGCGCGGGGGGAAACAGGAGAGGGTTGCTGATGCTCGGGGAAAGGAGGATTTCACAAAATCTCGGGTCCCGCGACGAGCGTCTCCACCACGACCTCGGTCGCGCCGCCGGCCTCTCCCTCCGTAGTTCCCCGAATCCGACGCGAGCACCCCCTCAACCGCCTTCGCCGCCGCCGCCTCTCCACAGCTCCGTCCTCTTCACTCTGACTCCGCGAACTCCCAACTGCCCTGAACTCGACTGACGAACGCAGTCGTTTTTATAAGCCCCGTGGCTTCGCTCTTTCATCTTTGACCCTCTGCCTCCGACCTTTCACCTCGCTCCCCATTGGCCCGAGGAAAAGTGGGCGTGAATGCTTTTTGATCCATGAATTTGCATATAGCGACCGCCCTCCAACGCCCTGGAGGCGGGGCCAAACCGCCCCTCGCTCACCAATTGGACGGAACAAAAGTGGGCGTGAGTCGTTTTTGATCCGTTTTTCTGCGGAAAGTCCGCGATGCTTTTGAACACGCTGCTCGGTGCGCGCCCTACACGAGTCCAGCATCGGTGCCCACGAGTGGCGTGAGATGACGGTGATGCGATGGTGGCGAGTTGTGACGGTAAAGGTCGTGGCGGTTGTGGTGAAGCGGCGTTGTGGTTGGTGGTTGTTGTTGTGATGGCTGTTGAGACGTGGTTGGTGGTGGTAATAATGGCGGCTGGTCCAAAATAAAGATAGTAAAAGAAAAACGGCTATCCTGAAGAGTCGCAGCCCTCATGAATGACATTTATTCCCTCTAGACAACGGGTTTGGGCCTAACTACACATATACTTACCGAGATATCTCACCTAAGGGACCTGAATGGTGGTTTGCGAATTTGGTCAACCACAACAATATATATACATATATATATATATATATATACATATATATATATATATATGAGAACGATATTGTGGATGCGAGTATATATATATATATATATATATATATATATATATATATATATATATATATATATATATATATATATATATATATATATTGTTGTGGTTGACGAAATTCGCAAACCACCATTCAGGTCCCTTAGGTGAGATAACTCGGTAAGTATATGTGTAGTTAGGCCCAAACCCGTTGTTTAGAGGGAATAAATGTCATTCATGCGGGCTGCGACCCTTCTAGATAGCCGTTTTTCTTTTACTATCTTTATTTTGGACCAGCCGCCATTACTACCACCACCAACCACGTCTCAACAGCCATCACACAACAACCACCAACCGCAACGCTGCTTCACAACAACAGCCACGACCTTTACCGTCACAACTCGCCCTCGCAACCATCGCATCACCGTCATTCTCACGCCGCTTGTGGGCACCGATGCTGGACTCATGCGGGGCGCGCACCGAGCAGCGGGTGCAGAGGCACAGCCTTTCCGAAGAAAACGGATCAAAAACGACTCACGCCCACTTCTGTTCCGTCCAATCGGCGAGCGTGGGGCGATTTGGCCCCGCCTCCAGGTGCGTTGGAGTAATATCGCTATATGCAAATTCATGGATCAAAAAGCATTCACGCCCACTTTTCCTCGGTCCAATGGGGAGCCAGTTAGAGGTGAAGGGTCGGAGGTAAAGGGTCGAAGGTGAAGGAGCGAGGCCACGGGGCATATAAGGGGCTGCGTTCGTCAGTCAAGGCAGTTAAGAGTTCGGAGTCAGTGAAGAGTTGGGA
The DNA here is from genome assembly GCF_056783735.1 of Eptatretus burgeri. Lineage (NCBI taxonomy): Eukaryota > Metazoa > Chordata > Myxini > Myxiniformes > Myxinidae > Eptatretus > Eptatretus burgeri. The sequence goes on along the minus strand of NC_140978.1, from coordinate 38,074,136 downwards.
CGAGTCAAGAGAGGAGTCAGAGAAGGCGGTTGGACGGAGCTGTGGAGAGGTGGCGGCGGCGAAGGCGGTCGAGGGGGTGCTCGTGTCGGAGTCGGGGAGCTGTGGAGGGAGAGGCCGGCGGCGCGACCAAGGTCGTGGTGGAGACGCTCGTCGCGGGACCCGAGACAGGGAGATATCCTCCTTCCCCCGAGCATCAACAACCCCCTCCTGTTTCCCCCCGCGCTGAGATAGTGCGAGAAGGGTCCCCGTTCCCACCCCCTACCAGACACTGTCCGCGAGGCCCGCGGAGTCGGGGCGCCACCACCATCTTGCGGCTCATCATCAGACGGGTAGGCCCGACGCGGTCTCGGCCCCAGGCCCGCCTACCCCCCACATCCTTGAGGGTGGTCCTTTTCTTTTGCTTTGAGTATATGTGTTGTCGGCGCCGTCTGTGAAGTAAAACTGTATAAGTGTTGCCGTGTGCTCGGTAGTCGGTTAGATCTGCATTGTTGCATTTGCTTTTTGTGCATTATTGTGTGTTTCTGCTTCTTTTACATTTGCTTTTGGTGTAATTGTATATGTGTGCTTTCCGTTCATCGCGAAATAAATGTGCTTTATGTTGAACTGTTTTCCCGTTTCGCTTCGTCTTTACCTCTATTGAATCTCCATCTTACTTCACGTAAAGGGTTGGTCGTGGGCTAAAACGCCCGATAATTAATCGAACCGTCGAGGCCGACGATAACACCGCTCGGTTATCCCGATAGTACGGAACGGGTCGCTTCAAGTGGCCCGTGTCCGAAGTCGACCTGCGGCGAGGTGCGATCGCCCGGTCTACCCTCCGTGTGGGTACTTAGGTAGGTCGAATTTGGCGAGCAACCCTATTCCACGCGGGGGGCCGATTGGCACGATCGTGGTGAGGCCGAAAGGTCCACCCGTGACTAGTTCCCGGCGTTAGTCCGAGAGGGTCACGACTGGATTGTCCGTCCGGTGGGCGAGGTGCCGCGATTCGAGTTACGTGGCCGTTCGCACGCCGGCGGGCGCGAATCCGCAACAATATATATATATATATATATATATATATATATATATATATATATATATATATATATATAATATTGTGGTCTCCCACCAGACTCCCGGAATTGTAGGCCGTCGCTCACTGATAATTCCGTGACGTGGTGAGTCGCTTAACCGACCGTGGACGCCAATGCCTCAACCGCATAGCGTAGGGTGTTCCTGCCAGGTGTAATCAGTTTACCTAATTAACCACACGGTTTCGACTCCCGGGGAACCACGCCCTCGATACGCCTTGCCCGAACCGGATCACTCTACCAATTACGGTAGAGTACCAACTACCAACTCCGGATCGGATGCAGCCGAGTGGAACTGCTAAGGACGTACCGGCTGGAATGAACAGATTAATTATCGGGGATAAAGACCCGGCTAAACTCAGATCCGAACCATGCTGGACCAATGAAGGAAAAGACAAAAACGAACTGGGAACATTTCTGCAATAATTTATTTACAATAAGGCGAGCAAAAACATGTGGTACAGGAACAAGTTTATTGGTGTGTTATGTAGGGGACAGAAGAGAGAGATGTGCGACAATTTTTACAACAACTTACAAAAGCAGACATTGCAGACTTACGTGAGAATAATACAGGCAAGAATTACAGTAATCAAAAACTTAAACAGTTTTTACTTAATGGACAGGCACCACACACTCAGAGACACACTCGGACAAAATAAACCCAGTTGAATGGCAAAGAACTTTTGCAGCCACGGACGGAGGGAGCTGAGGTCACAGTTCTTTTGGTACCTGAACGTTCCGAGGAAAGGGATGCTCCGTGGTGCGGCACCAGGTAGAGGTCGTGCAGTTCGGCCCACAGCCGCACATGTGGAGACCGTGTCTGCAAAGGAGCCTGGGTGGAGAGCGCCGAGTCCAAGGTATGAACGGGGCTGCAGACAGGAGCAGGACCCGACCGAGGCCTGGTCGAGGTCTTTTCAGCTCTCTTACAACGAACGAACAAACGAACTTTCAAATCCAACCAGCGAACCTCTTCCTCCCTCAACCAACAACGAAGTCTCCGACTCTCTCACTCTACTCTGAGGATGGTGTCATAACTTATAGATCCCCAAGGGCAGGGAGGGGTCTTGGCGAAGCCGACGTCATCCTCCGTCCTGATTGGATAGGGCCTTCATGGGGTCCGCCCTTTCTGGGTAGGGTTTCAGCCAGGCCGGGAAAGCCCGCCCACTTCACGCGTGTCTGGACCCGTCAAGAAGGAATTGGAACGTTTGGGGAAGCCGAGGAACTGGAACAGCGACCGCGAAGATTTTGCCTCGAGAAACGAGCCTCCGGAGACAGCAGATGTACAATGGTGCGCTGTGGCCAGCGAACCAAGGGCTGCAAGCACTATGGTACCGTGGATCGTAATGGAGGGGATATTAATGATTGATTAATCTAACTAAAAAAACATCGCAACGCACCCCAGTGTCTTCCCACTACACACAAGGTAGGGATCTATCTACACATATACTTATGGCGTAACTTCGGGACAACTGTATGTTTGTATGCACATGGTTCCTAGAACCATAACAATATATATATATATATATATATATATATATATATATATATATATATATATGTATATCTATATGTATATATATGTATATCTATATGTATATATATATATATGTATATATATGTATATCTATATGTATATATATGTATATCTATATGTATATATATATATATATGTATATATATGTATATATATGTATATATATATATATATATATATATATATATATGTATATATATATAGGCTAGTGTTGGCGCAGTGGTAAGAGCAGTGGCTTGGGACCCAAGAGGTCCTGAGTTCAAGCCCCGTTGGGACACTGAATTAATATATGTATGTATTGTACTGTACTGAATTGGGAGATGCTTAGCAGGCAGACACGAAGCGGAGGAACAGTCGAGCCGGGCTGTGTTGCACGAGTGCGAGCCCGGGCGTACTGTGCCCGCGGCTCTCCTTTATTCCGTACGCGGTACACTCACGAGCCGGCCGACTCCAGCATTACTACGACGCCTCAGACGGCGTGCACACCTCATATCCCTCGCCGACCCCCACGGCCACTCCTCCAACCATCACGCCCATCATGCATCATCATCATGCCCCTCCCCGCGGGCATGACTACACCACACTCCTCCCTCCTAAAAGTATGATTATTAAATGATCAGTATTATAAGAAGCATAGACAACACGAAGAACCTCGGTATAATAATCATGCAAATAAAATGAAAACAGCGAAGTATAACAGCACATCACATCATATAATGCGTGGAAGCGAGCTACTGGAGAAGCACAGCAGCACGACTCAGCAAACCCGCCCCCAGGCAGACCTGAAACAGATAAACCTTTCGAGGCCGGACCCCCGCTGTCTGGAACCCGCGGCGCCACCGCCAGACCCAACCGACCTTGGTGGGGGCGCTGAACAGCACCCTTGGCCGGAAGCAACAAACACTCCCCAACCCTCACGCACCATAATCAGTTGAGATTCCACCGCATGGCCAAAACGGCCTTGAGCGCACCCAGAGAGCCACGCACCAGGCGCCAGGCACGTCTGACCTCGCTGAAAGCAGAGGTGGGGGTAACGCCGACCAGCGCACGAGTCCCGGCTCCGAGTCGATCTCCGAGACCCACACGGCAGTTAGACGGTAGTAATTCCATTTAAACCCCACTTCAACCATAAGCTCGTTATAAATCAATAGGAATAACATTCGAACCATTGCGAATTCATTTTTCCGTACAGCGCGCTTTTTTGATAAAATCCCAGTACAAGACAAAGCAATTACCTGCGGCCTGGAGCAACTGGAGGCCAATAAACCCTCTTTATTCGCCCCCACATCACATTGATCATAACACCAACTCCATTGACTGATCTCCGCCACATCCACTTTTACACGAGAACTGCTGGCATTTATTTCAACAACATTAAACTGCATTACTAGAGCAAGGAAAAGCACATATGCCATGAACAACAACCCACAACCCACATCACGAGTCCGCTTCTTGGTTGTCGACTTGATGCTGCGACTCGCGACTCCCTTTAACGCCACGGGCGCACCGCCACCTGTTGAAGCTGCCTGAACCACACCGATGCGCATTGCCTCCCGAACCTTGCCACAGCGCGGGAACTCATCACGAACGAAGCGCGGGAACTCATCGCGAGAGCTGATATGGCTCTCGCCGCTCCTGGAGCACACATCATCGCCGCAGGCAGCAACGAACGGTGGCTCCCGCTGCATCGACGCGGCCCCCGCCGCCAGCGCCTCGCCCTCGGTACTCGACGAAGGTCTCGAAGAGAGCACTGGCACATCTGGAGGCACGAACCGGAACCCGTTCCGACCCAAAAGGGTCCGGCTCGCCGAGCCCGGCTCCTGCTCCGGCTCGCCGGCATCATCATGCCCCGGCTGCAGGCTGATCTCCAGGTCACTGGGGCCCTGCTGCGGTGCCCCTTCGCTCCCGGTGCGATCGTGCTGCGGTGCCCCTTCGCTCCCGGTGCGACCGTGCTGCGGTGCCCCTTCGCTCCCGGTGCGACCGTGCTGCGGTGCGCGCTCTCGTCCCGCACCGCTAGGCGTGCGAACACCCTGCGGCACTTGAGCCATCGCGCGGACTTGCGCGGTCACCAGTGTCTGCTCGACAGATGAAACAGTTGCGATCGCCGAGTCGAATGTGATGTCGGTCAATGGCTGCTCGCAGACAATGTCAATGGCTGCTCGCAGACCAGAAATAAAATGATCTCTGAACCGTGCCGGATGCTCCTCTGCCGTGAATTTGCACGGCACAGCCGAATGCGATGCGCGGCCAGCACGAGTGGACTCAATTCGACACCCGATCCGTGCCTCGCTCACTTCCCCCCCCCTGCCACTGATCTTGTCATTTCCGGATCAATCGCAAGCAGGTTTCGACGCAGGACGGAAGGATCGCCTCGAACACCGCCATCTATGAACGCAACAATGGGCGATGACCCTCGGCCCACACACCGTAGACGACCTCGAGAGCCCAGACCGCCGTCCGAGTGATTGCATTGCCACGCTCGCCCACGACCCGCGCCGCAGACCGTGCGCATGGCCGTGCGTGCCTGGCCCATCGCGATGACCCCTAGACCATCTGCTGTGTCCCGACCATCGAGACCTCGGACATTCTCCAGAGCTTGCGCGACGTCCAACGCCGCGTTCGAGCCGAAACGCGTATCCTCGACAAAACGAACAAGAAAATGAACCAAACGAACGAACGTTGCCCACTCGACGTGGCCGGCGAGACCCGACGAAGGCGGGCACGCGTACGTTTGCCATGCACCGACTCTTTGCCATGTTCGCGCTGGCGAGACCTTTGGCTCCGTAGCCTGGAACCGCACGGGTCATTTGCCGCCCTTACACACGTCGATTCGAAGATCCTCGTTCGCCAACTGTACTGTACTGAATTGGGAGATGCTTTGCAGGCAGACACGAAGCGGAGGAACAGTCGAGCCGGGCTGTGTTGCACGAGTGCGAGCCCGGGCGTACTGTGCCCGCGGCTCTCCTTTATTCCGTACGCGGTACACTCACGAGCCGGCCGACTCCAGCATTACTACGACGCCTCAGACGGCGTGCACACCTCATATCCCTCGCCGACCCCCACGGCCACTCCTCCAACCATCACGCCCATCATGCATCATCATCATGCCCCTCCCCGCGGGCATGACTACACCACATGTATATGTGTATATATATATATAAAACCAAGTCGAAAACACCAGGGGGTTGACTCAGCCTGCCATCCTTCCGAGGTCGGCGAAATGAGCACCAGTTGTACTGGGCCCGGTGTATGCCCCGGTTAGAATAGGTGTACCATATCCCTGTGTGTCGTAAGAGGCGACCAGGGTTGCGTCAGGAAGGGCATCCGGCGTAAAAACCTATGCCAAATCATTATGCGGACAACAAAACGAATTTCCATACCGGATCGGTCGAGGCCCGGGTTACCAACGACCGCCACCGGTACCGGTGGTCAGCAGGGTACCAGTGGAAATTGTGCTACTGCTGGGCGAAGGAGGAGAAGGAGACGGGGAAGGCGAGTCTGGAGGCAGTGGGAGAGGGGGAAGGGTAGAAGTGTGGAGGTGAGAGTTGGAACTCTGAATGTTGGGACGATGACTGGCAAAGGGCGAGAGTTGGCTGATATGATGGAGAGAAGAAAGGTGGACATACTGTGTGTACAAGAGACCAAGTGGATGGGGAGTAAGGCGAGGAGCATTGGAGGTGGTTTCAAAATGTTCTACCATGGTGTGGATGGGAGGAGAAATGGTGTCGGGATAATCCTGAAGGAAGATCATGTCAAGAGGGTATTGGAGGTGAGGAGAGTGTCTGACCGAGTGATGAGTGTGAAGTTGGAAATTGAAGGGGTGATGATGAATGTCATCAGTGCATATGCCCCACATATGGGGTGTGAGATGGAATATAAAGAAGATTTCTGGAGTGAGTTAGATGAAGTGGTGGAGAGTGTATCCAAGGATGAAAGAGTGGTGATTGGAGCAGATTTCAATGGACATGTTGGGGAAGGGAATAAAGAGGATGAGGAGGTGATGGGGAGGTACGGTCTCAACAAGAGAAATGTGGAAGGGCAAATGGTGGTAGAGTTTGCAAAAAGAATGGAAATGGCAGTGGTAAACACGTATTTCAAGAAGAAGGAGGAACACAGGGTGACATACAAGAGTGGAGGAAAGTGCACACAGGTGGATTACATCTTAAGTAGGAGATGCAACCTGAAAGAGATTAGTGACTGTAAGGTTGTGGCAGGGGAGAGTGTAACTCGACAGCATCGATTGGTGGTCTGTAGGATGACTTTAGAGGTGAGGTTGAGGAAGAGAGTGAGGGCTGAACCAAGGACCAGATGGTGGAAGCTGAAGGAGGAAGACTGTTGCGTGAAATTTAGGGAGGAGGTGAGACAGGCGTTGGATGGTGGTAAAGATGGGTGGGATGATTGGGCAACGACAGCAGAAGTTTTGAGGGAGATAGCGAGGAAGGTACTTGGTGTGACATCTGGACAGAGGAAGGAAGATAAGGAGACTTGGTGGTGGAATGAGGAAGTACAGGAAAGTATAAGGAAGAATGGGTTGGCGAAAAAGAAGTGGGATAGTCAGAGAGATGAAGAAAGTCGGCAGGAGTACAAGGAGTGGCGTGGAAAAGCAAAAAGAGAGGTGGCAAAGGCCAAGGAAAAGGCATATGACGAGCTGTATGAGAAGTTGGATACAAAAGAAGGGGAAAAGGATTTATACCGATTGGCAAGACAGAGGGACCGAGCTGGGAAGGATGAGCTGCAGGTTAGGGTGATAAAGGATGCAAATGGGAATGTGCTGACGAGCGAGGAGAGTGTGTTGAGAAGGTGGATGGAGTACTTTGAGGAGCTGATGAATGAAGAAAATGAGAGAGAGAGAAGGTTGGAAGAGGTGGAGATAGTGAATCTGGAAGTGGGGTGGATCAGTAAGGATGAAGTGAGGACTGCTATGAAGAAGATGAAAAGTGGAAAGGCGGTTTGCCCAGATGGTATACCAGTGGAGGCATGGAAGTGCTTAGGAGAGATGGCAGTGGGGTTGTTAACCAGGTTGTTTAATAAAGTCTTGGAAAGTGAGAGGATGCTGGAGGAGGGGAGATTAAGTGTACTTGTTCCGATTTTCAAGAATAAGGGTGATGTGCAGAGCTGTGGAAATTACAGAGGGATAAAGTTGTTAAGCCACACCATGAAGTTGTGGGAAAGAGTAGTGGAAGCTCGGTTGAGAGGAGAGGTGACGACCTGTGAGCAGCAATATGGGTTTATGCCAGGAAAGAGCACCACTGATGCGATGTTTGCTTTGAGAATGTTGATGGAGAAGTATAGTGAAGGCCAGAAAGAGTTACATTGTGTGTTTGTGGATTTAGAGAAAGCTTATGATAGGGTGCCAAGAGAGGAGTTGTGGTATTGTATGAGGAAGTCGGGAGTGGTGGAGAAGTATGTGAGGATCGTGCAGGATATGTATGAGGACAGTGTGACAGCGGTGAGGTGTGCGGTAGGAATGACGGACCGGTTTAAGGTTAAAGTGGGATTGCACCAAGGATCGACTCTGAGCCCTTTCCTGTTTGCAATGGTGATGGACAGGTTGACGGACGAGATCAGACTGGAGTCTCCATGGACCATGATGTTCGCGGATGACATCATGATCTGTAGGGAGAGTAGGGAGCAAGCTGAATCGAGCCTTGAGAGGTGGAGGTACGCACTGGAGAGAAGGGGAATGTTAGTCAGTAGGAGTAAGACGGAGTACATGTGCGTAAATGAGAGGGAGGGTGGTGGTATGGTGCAGTTGCAAGGAGTTGAGGTGGGGAAGGTGGATTGGTTTAAATACTTGGGATCAACTGTCCAAAGTAACGGAGAGTGTGGGAGAGAAGTGAAAAAGAGAGTGCAGGCAGGATGGAGTGGGTGGAGAAGAGTTGCAGGAGTGATTTGTGACAGAAGGGTAGCTGCAAGAGTGAAGGGGAAAGTATACAAGACGGTAGTGAGACCAGCTATGTTGTATGGTTTGGAGGCGGTGGCGCTAACAAAAAGACAGGAAGCAGAGCTGGAGGTGGCAGAGTTAAAGATGCTGCGATTCTCGTTGGGAGTGACGAGGATGGATAGGATAAGAAATGAGTGTATTAGAGGGACAGCGCAGGTAGGACGGTTTGGAAACAAAGTGAGAGAGAGGCGAGATTGAGATGGTTTGGACATGTGCACAGGAGGGAAACGGAGTATATCGGGAGAAGGATGTTGAAGATGGAGCCGCCAGGCAGGAGGAGAAGAGGAAGGCCAAAGAAGAGGTTCATGGATGCGGTGAGGGCGGACATGCGGGTGGTTGGAGTGTCAATGGAAGATGTGGAGGATAGAGCGAAATGGAGACGGTTTGTCCGCTGTGGCGACCCCTAACGGGAGCAAGCCGAAAGAGGAAGAAGAAGATATATGTATATGTATATGTATATATATATGTATATGTATATGTATATATATGTATATGTATATATATGTATATGTATATATATATATATATATATATATATATATATATATATATATATATATATATATATATATATATATATATATATATATATATATATATATATATATATATATATATATATATATATATATATATATATATATATACACACACACACACAGGGTGTTTCAAAAAGAGTGATGCAACTTGAAATGTTTATTTACAAAGAAACAGAAACCTCAGGAACGTGAACCAAACATTTCTTGAAAGCTTTTGACATGGTATTTTCTATCAATCATTGCTATTGCAGTAAGTCACTGTGAGAGTTCGTGAGAGAGCAAAGTCTGAAATTGGCATTTACACAAAATCCTTGTAATTGATGTTCTCGATGTGTGCCCCTCCACAGTTCAGACAGGCATTGATCCTGACTCCAAAGTTCTGTCCAACTTTCCTGTAGGTCTCACATGGCACTGTTTGAAGGTAGTCTGACATTTCCTGCTTCAGATCATCCAGTGTGGTGTAGACAGAGCCCTTGGCAGACCCCAGAACCAGTAGACCAGAGGGTTCAAGTCTGGGCTATGGGGTGCCCAGTCATGAGCAGTGCCCAGGGCAATGAGGCGGTTTCTGAGGAGCTGACACAGGAAAGTGATGATCTGACAAACCAGCTGTCTGCGGGGGTGCACCATCCTGCATAAACGAGGTCATGCTAAGCTGGTTTGCGGTGACCTTTTGGGCTCGATCATTTTGGAACTTCTGGAGCATGGACCGATCGTGCTCACCTTTGATCGTCACCATCCTGCTGTTGTCATTCTCAAACCAGTAAAGCCCTCGTGTTCCCCCATCTGGCATTGAAGGCGCAGATCTCCTCAGGTGGTTCTGCCCCCAGAAAATGTTATGGTTGTTGATAAGTGGAAATGGGCTTCATCATTTTACCAGATCCGGTTGATCCAGTTTGGGTACTGCTCCATCCTATCACTGAGCCAATTGCACATATCAAGTCTCCTTCTCATGTCATCTTCACTAAGTTTATGCCGAATAAAGATGATTTATGGGAAAAACTTCACTTCCTTAGTGATGATACGCCAGACTGATGTTGGTTTGAAGCCGAGCTCCTGGGAGCACCGGCGGTGGGACTTCTTGGGACTGTCCACTGCAGAATCCGACACGGCATCGATGTTGGCTTGGCTCGTGGTTACTGATGCTGGCCTGCCTGCCACTGTTGCTCTTGCTCTGGTTGTGCACTGTACCTTGTGCTCAAAATGTTTCATAATACGTTGAATGGCACAATTTGTGGGTCCATCATGTGTTCTGAGGTCATATTCCCGGCAGAACCTCTGGCAGGTATCTACATATGATTTAGCCTGAGACCACAGAGCCACCACTTTTGTCTTCTTCTTCACTGTCAGTGGCATAGTTGAGCTATGGAGCTAGAAATTCCAGGAAACAAATAGCCTACCAACACCAACAAACCCTGACTAGGAAAACAGTATAGGTCAAGAAAAGAAATGGCAGGAAGTCAAAGTTGTTTCAATCTTTTTGAAAAACCCTGTATTTATATTGTTACGGCCACAGGTACCGAGTGTATCATGAGGGGGTTCATCCCCGTTTCTCCTCGGAAGAGCCGGACCTGGGGCCACCGTTCACAATTAACTTTGTGATACGGTGGGTTGCTTTAGAACCACAAACGCCAATCAGTTAACTACAAGTTCCAGTGTCCACAGTCTAATTTTACCGTTTAATTAGAGGTCACGTGACTTCCTGAATGGGGAGTGCGCCCTCGGCAAAGCACCAATCTTATCTTGATTAGATCTTAATTAGGGCGGCCAAGTGTTTAACCGCTGGTGCGTGCCGACTATTACAGGTCAATTAGTTTGGTAATTACCTTCCAGTCTCTCTAGGTTCGGACAATGTTGGATCAATAGAAGGAAAGGACAATCACGGACAGGTTGAAACGTCAACAAGCAATTTATTAACAAGGAAAAAATAAATAAACGGAAGAACTTTTTATTTCCTTGTGGTGAAAATAGGGAAATTCAAATCAATTAAAATAATCTCAAGCAAATGAAGAATTAATCAGGCATTGATAGAAAAACAGAAAAAGAGCAGATGCTTCTCACTATGCCTTAGTTAACAATTGTACACTAGACATGGGTACCCAGCAGATCATTCAGGGGGAAGAGAAATCCGGTCTCGGCTTACCAAGGAGAAAGTCGTCGTGCATCAAATAAAATGTCCCAAAATGTGTGAATGTGCCTTGGTCCGCTGCCAGCGCACTGCCTCGCCGTGCACCCACCTGCAAACAGGCTCGAACACCAATTGACGTCACGTTGTCAGCCCCAGGAACCAGGGACGCCAATAATCAGGTATGAGCACAACCAGCAGGAACAATCCAACCGTCACCCACTTTCTGGAGCCGCAACCAACGGACAGCTGCAAGGTGCTGCAAGAAGCTGTAAGGTGCTGAGGAACTGTGAGGCACTGTAAAAGCTGCAAGGCCCTGAGGCACCGTAAAAGCTGCAAGGCACTGAGGAACTGTGAGGCACTAAAAGCTGCAAGGAACTGTGAGGCACTGCGAGGTACTGTGGCACTGTAAGGCTGTCACCAGAGATCAGAGCTGCAAGGCCGTCACCAACTGTCACAAACTCAACTGTCTCCAGCTCACCAACCGTCTGACTTGAAGTGACTGGAGCTGAAAATAGCCGTCACCCAGCTGTCACAAAAACTCTCAGAGCTGTAAGAAGCCGCAACCAGCTATCACCAACTGTCACAAAACTGTCGCCCCGTCCTTTTAAGAGGCAGCCAGTCTGGGTGGAGCCTCAAGCAGACTTCAGCCAAATCCATCTTGCCTATTGGCGCATCGTTGCACGTGACAAACCGCCAATCTCGCGATCATTCCTTCCTTACCAGAGCGAGATGGAACCCCAAATCAGCACAGGCTTGGCTTACGATGCCATGTTTGTGGTGCTGTGCGAATGGCAGAAAACAGCCATTTGCCTGAATTACCGAGCGAAAACGTGAAGCGCTCATAAAACGTCAACAACAACCATCCACAGAGCTGCCAAACGGGGCGTCAAACGTCGATGGAAAAAGGTGGAGACCAACGTCGGTGAAAGAAGTGGGTGTCGAATGTCGATGGACAATAGGTGAGTGAGGTAAATGATCCACAGCCATATTTGAACATGAGAATAACTGCTCAGGAAAATCCCAGGGTGTGCTAAATCAAATGTCCAATAAGTCCAAGGTCGAAATAAATCGTCCACCTCCAAGCCAATGTGTCTTGATGGAAAGGGGTTAGACGAGCCTCCGTTGGGCTAACGGTTACCTCATGTGCATGAATGTGTCTGTCGTAAAGAGAAAATGGCCATCCTCTAAGAAAGGGAATCTATTCCATACCCTTCTGAATGCATCAAAGTTAGAATCCCACCAGACATGGGGATGGGTCTATCCTTGACATGCATTTAGGGAAATAACTGTCTGAGGACCTAAATGTTTGTATGCATATGTCGGATCCGATTCTGAAATCCATAACAATATATTTTAGATATACTTTACACATGTGTATATATTTAGATTAAAATTATTAAAACTCTCATCGTGTGTGTGTGTGTGTGTGTGTGTGTGTGTGTGTGTGTGTGTGTGTGTGTGTGTGTGTGTGTGTGTGTGTGTGTGTGTGTGTGTGTGTGTGTGTGTGTGTGTGTGTGTGTGTGTGTGTATATATATATATATATATATATATATATATATATATATATATATATATATATAGTGTCCCAAAAAAAAAATAGAACTTTTAAAATGCTTAGTTTGATCCTAAAAAAACAGTAATTTTGTCACTAATGCTTCATTTCTTGTTGCAGAGACCCTGAAGTTTATTTTGATACAAAGCAAGCCCCAGAAAAATGCCAAGACCGACCGTACAACAACGGACGAAAATTGTTGAACTTTGGCACCAGACGAAAAGTGTCATAAAGGTGCAACGTCTTGACTCGAGACATTTTGGTATCCACTTGTGCCATGCGCCAAACTTTCGGACAATAAAGTGCACCATCGCAAAGTTTACCAATGTGGGAACCATCTGTGACCTTCACAAGGGTCACAGTGGTAGGAAGAGGACAGGTCGTAGTGAAGAAAATGTGGAAATGATGAGACAGGCGGTCGTTCAGAGTCCAAAAAAAATCGATTCGACGACTTTCTGCCGAGACAAACAATCATAAGAGCACCGTTCAGAGGATCCTTCGCCAAGACATTCATGCCTTTCCAAACAAGGCATTTTCTCAACCAACATTTTGAGGGCTGCTTTATCTCCCCCTACGAAGACGTTGAGTGGCTACCGTATTCCCCTGACCTTACTCCTCCAGACTTCTTCTTGTGGGGGTATCTCAAGGACAGGATCTATGGAAACCCTAGGCCTCAGACTCTTGATCAGCTGAAGGAAAACATCCACTGAGAAATCCAGAACATTCCTCAGGAAACGTTTCCCAAAGTGATGGAGAACATGACAACACGTTTGCAGGCAGTGATCGGACAACGTGGAGCCGACGTTGAACATGTGGTCTAAAAGAAAACGACGATTCTATACCAAAATTTAAATTTTGGTGGAAATTTTGACATTGGTATAATAAACCAACCTTTCAGTTTTCTATCCAGCCCTATATCTTTTTTAAAAATATATGTTATGACCATCTTCTTTGCAGATGAAAAGTTGCATATTTTTTTGGGACACCCATATATGTATGTGTAATATATATATTGTTGCGGTCTTCGCGCCCGCCGGCGTGCGACGGCCACGTAACTCGAATCGCGGCACGTCGCCCACCGGACGGACAATCCAGTCGTGACCCTCTCGGACTAACGCCGGGAACCAGTCATGGGTGGACCTTTCGGTCTCACCGCGATCGAGCCAATCAGCCCCCGCGTGGGATAGGGTTGCTCGCCAAATTCGAACTACCTAAGTACCCACGCGGAGGGTAGACCGGGCGATCGCACCTCGCCGCAGGTCGACTTCGGACACGGGCCACTTAAGCGACCCGTTCCGTACTATCAGAATAACCGAGCGGTGTTATCGTCGACCTCGACGGTTCGATTAATTATCGGGCGTATTCAGCCCACTACCAACCCTTTACGTGAAGCAAGATGGGGATTCAATGGGGGAAAAGACGAAGCGAAGCGGGAGAACAGTTCAACAATAAAGCACATTTATTCGCGGCACACGGGAAGCACACAAATACAATTCCACCAAATGCACACAAAAAAAGAAAACACAATTCCATTTACACAAAAAGCAAACATAAAAGTGAAAACACAGTGCAGAGCTAATACCGACTACCGAGCACACGGCAACACTTATACAATTCTACTTCACAGACGGCGCCGACAACACATACCCAAAACCAAGGAAAAGAAATCCCCCAAGAATGGGGCAGGCCTGGGGCCGAGACCGGGTCGGGCCTACCCGTCTGGTGATGAGACGCGGAGCGGCGATGGCCCCGCAACCCGCGGGCCTCGTGGACAGTGCCTGGCAGGGGGTGGGAACGGGGCCCCCTTGGTCGCACTATCTCAGCGCGGGGGGAAACAGGAGGGGGTTGCTGATGCTCGGGGTATAGAGGATCTTTATTATGTGCGACGAGCGTCTCCACCTCGGCCAGGTCGCGCTGTCGGCCTCCCTCGGGTGCAGCTTCCTGCACGACGCGAGCACCCCCTCGTCTGGTGTCGCCGCCTTTCCACCGCTCCGTCCCCTCCGTTCCGACTCCAACGCACACGACGAGCAGCTCCACCGCCCGCGAAGTCTTGACCCTCTGCTTCCGACTCTCCTCTTCTTGACTCTCCGACCCGTTCTTGTTTGCGACTCTCCGCTTTTTCTCTTTCTGACTGACGAACACCGTCCTTTTATCCCCCCGTAACTTCGCCTTTGACCCCCTCCCTTTGACCTTTCACCTCGCTCCCCATTGGCCCGAGAAAAAGTGGGCGTGAAGGCTTTTTGATCCACAAATTTGCATATATCGATCGTTCTGGAGGCGGGGCCAAATCGCCCCTCGCTCACCGATTGGACGGCAAAAAGTGGGCGTGTGTCGTTTTTGATCCGTTTTTGAAGCAGAAAATCCGTGGTTTTGTACACGCTGTTCGACGCGCGTTCTGCATGAGTCCAACACCGGTACCCACAGCGGGGCAAGAACGGTGGCGATGCTACGGTGGCGAGGTGTGATGGGAAGGTCGTGGCGGTTGTGGTGAAGCGGTGGTTGTGGTTGTAATTGTGATGGTAATCCTGGCGGTTGGTCCAAAATAAAGATAGTGAAAGAAAAACGGCTATCCTGAAGAGTCGCAGCACGTATAAATGACATGTATTCCCACTAGACAACGGGTTTGGGCCTAACTACACATGCACTTACCGAGATACCTCACCTAAGGGACCTGAATGGTGGTTTGCGAATCTGGTAACCACAACAATATATATATATATATATATATATATATATATATATATATATATATATATATATATATATATATATATATATATATATTGTTGCGAATTCGCGCCCGCCGGTGTGCGATCGGCTGCTCGACTCGAATGGCGGCCGCTTTGCCCACCGGAACGGACAATTCAGTTGTGACCCTCTCGGAACAACGCCGGGAGCTAGTCACGGGTGGGGATTTAACCTTACCACGATCGTGCCAATTGCCCACCCGCGGAGGATAGGGTTGCTCGCCAAATTCGATCTACCTAAGTACCTGCGTGAATGGTCGACCGGGCGATCGTACCACGCCACAGGCCGACTCCGGACACGAACCGCTTAAGCGGTCCGTTCCGTCCTACAGTGATAACCGAGCGGTGTTATCGTCGGCCTTGACGGTTCCGATTAATTACCGGGATGTTGAACCCACTACGAACCCCTTACGTGATGCAAGATGGAGAGTCAAACAAAGGAAAGGACACAGCGAAATGGGGAACAAGTTCACACAAGCACGTTTATTCGCACACACAGACAAGCACGTATCTACAGCCATACAGAATACACAAAAAGCAAAGGCAAGAGTTAAAACCGAATACGTGTACACACGACAACACTTAAACAATACTACTTCAAGGACAGGCGCCACCCACAGTCATTTACATGAACCCAAAGAAAAGAAGGGACTTCCCTTGGAGCGGCCGTTGAGTCCTCCTCCCACGACCTCCACTCCAAGCTCTGTCTGCTTCGCCGTCCTCCACTGCCGACTCGACCAGACTCGACGACGACACAGCTCGACTTCAACGAGCTCCACACCGACGCAGAGACACTCAACCACGACGACACAGCTCGGCGATGACCCAACAACGACTTCAGACGGAGGCGAGTTCCACGAGTCAGGGAGAGAGTGAGAGCTCAAGCTCCCCCACTGGGACAAGGGAATAACCTACCAACCAACAACCACGTGCAGACAAGCGAAGCGGAAGAGGAGGAGGCAGCAAGTGGAGGAAGAGCGAGAGGAAGAGGGAGAGAGCAGGAAGAGGGAGAGAATGCGCCCCGCCCGTGTCTATCTTTTATAGCGCGGGGCTCCGCCCTTCGCTCCGCCCCGTTTTCGGCTCCACCCTCCTTCGAGAGGGTTCTCGAAAAGGGGCTTCCCTCACCCTGACCGCCTCACGCTGTCCATCCACCAATCGGCGGCGAGCCGCCCTTCCCCCCTTCCCTCACCAAAGCGCGGGGAAGAGTGGCGGGAAAAGCCCACCAGCATCGTTGGCGTTTTTTGTTGGTTTGAAGTAAAAGATAGAGAAAGAAAAACGACTAACTGGAGGATCGCAGCCCGAATGGATCACATAAATTCCCTCTATACAACGGGTTTGGGCTAACTACACATGTACCTATCGAGATATCTCACCTGAGGGCCCTTTATGGTGTAATGCGAATTTCCACAGCCGTAACAATATATATATATATATATATATATATATATATATATATATATATATATATATATATACATATATATATATATATATATATATATATATATATATATATATATATATATATATATATTTTGCGGCAGTTGCGAATAAATTCAGAAAAATGGATGTTCTAAAAAGACAAACATACTTACGGCTTTGAACACTTCCTTGGTGACATTAACTTATTCAGACAGGAGACTGACTCAATTTGCCTTATTGGTACCTTATTTTGTATTTTGTTTTGCAGTTACGTTGATGCCATTTATTACCTGTTTTCCTTGAACCTTGTTGTCAAACTATGCAAATGTCAACTTGATGGATGTCTACCCACTATCTCAACCCATGGCACAGACTGCTGTTAATGTGATTTGCACTGAACTTGTGAGCCACCATGTAGATTGTAAGAATAGATGGTGCAAATGTTCTCCTTTCCTTCCTGCATGGTTTGCTTACAGCCCAAGCTGCTTGCAAAAGAACTGCTGGACCTGGTGGCTTCTCATCTGAGTCTCAAGGAAAAGGAGTTTTTTGGCATGAACTACCTGGATGAGCTGTGAGTTCCAGGAATGAGGTTCTCTGTCTGTGCCTTGTGTCTATCACATTTGTGTGCATTGAGTGTCGATGGGTGGAGCATGTGTACCACAGTGTCTGAAATGTTGTCCTTACCCGAAGATTGTCATCTCTTCCTGGGTTTGGAGGACACACCCCTAACTCGGCTCAAACCATCTGGTTTGCGAAGAGATGGTGCCAGCAAGGTCCCGTGATGCCATGAGCAGGCCATGTCCCCACCCCACACACATTTGTTGAACAATTTCCTGCTGTGAAGTCCATATCCACCAATGTGCCAACAATCCTTTTTCAAAAACATGTGCAGTTTCACCGTTTTTGTTTGGCTGCCCAACTTGACATTATATTGAAATTAAAGGAGAGGAAGCAAATTATTCACTAATGCAGTCGTGACTTGGAACTGCAGTATAAATCATGAATATTATACACCCTTGCCAGATCTGTGATCTTGATAGGCAGGACAAACTCCCTTCTTGCTGACACCAAGTGCAACAGTCCATTTTGTAAGTGGAATGGTGTGGAATGATCAGCTCGGATGTGAAAGGGAATAAATTATGGCAGTAACTTTAAGGGATGTACATGTACACGGTTGATTAACATACGCTTCAACCCCCCTCCCCCCTATTTTATGGTCCCCTTTACCCGGGGTTAGAATGAGGCTTCTGCTGTTCGACAGTGTCCTTGCAGGATGTACCTTGTAACGAGGCACCTTTCCCCTTGTGCAGTCACGAGTAACGCCTCATGGAGCTTTTTGGCAACTCGTCCACATTGTGCAGCGCTCGGCACACGTTTGGGCGGCACTTCGCTTTTGCTTTGGCAACGGCAACTCGGGGCAGTGTGGCCAGTCAAGAGAGCATGCCTGGCAAGCTGATCCCTTTAATGCCCGGCGATTGTGGGGCAAACGGTAGGCGGTGCCCATCTGGCTGTTTCTCGCTCGTGCTTGGTTAGGATGCTCTCTTGCTTTGGCCGTGAGCGGTTCGCACAAACTGTTTGTGTTGTTTCGTCAAGCCGAGCTGTGAATAATATGCAGGCATGGTCTTGAAGTCATAAAGAAAACCATGTGGGGAAAAGTGGCACAAGCACAGCGGTTTTGGACAAAGCTATGCGAGGCCATACGCCAGCCAGAATTTATTGAAATATTTATGCTTGGTTGTGGCATCGAAATGTCTGTTGGTGTCCAGTGCAGATGAGCAAAGTGAGAGGAACCCGAGCAGGAATGTCCCTGTGCGTGGTGTACAGTGATGTGCCTGATCAAAGTCTCTCTTTAATGGTTTGTGTGGATCAAACAGGTTTCCTGGTGACAATTTCCATTTGGATTGACACGTATCATGGAGTATATGATTCCCACTTTCTCATCAGTCTTCCGGTTGGACACGTTTAATTTCTGGACCTGCATTACTTGAGCACAACATATGTTTAAGGAAGTTCCATTTTGTTGCTGTTTTTTTATAGTGGTCACTGGCTCATCAAGGTGCTTGTGTACAATATTCACATGCTGGATAAAGACATCCATCCATCCATCCATCCATTGGGATCATCCTTTGTGCAGAGCATTGGTGCTGCTTAAGCAGTCTCCTTGGCTAGTGGTCATAATCCTGGACGGGTCACCACTCCGACACGGGATACCAGCAAGCTGGCACTCATTTTGCCGACTTCGGAAGAACGACAGGCAGAGTCAACCCCACCTGGTATTAATTCAACATCTGAGTGGGATTTGAACTCAGGATCCTAGGATCCCAAGCCCACCACACTAACCATTAAGCCAACACCAGGCATTATAAAGACATCAGTAAACATCAATGTACTATTACATTAATTAGGAATTTAGTAGGCATAGGCTAGGGCTGGCAACAGGGCTTGGACGTGCGCACAATCCCCTCCACAATCCCCTCTAAGCTGTCCAGCTCAAATCTTGGCCGAGCTATAAACTGCCATCTCGATGTTTCACAGGCAGGGTGATTCATCAATGTGTGTACCATCCCTCGGAAGGATGGCAAAGCAAGCGTCCCGTCTGCCGGTATTAGTTGGTGTACGTTACAGATCCGATGGTATCCTTCGAGAAGAATGGGGGAGCTATCACTGGCACCATGAACAAATTCCAAATTCCTGCCCAAACCATTCTTGATTGAGTATACTGTGTTGCTTGATTCCTCCATTATTTTGTATTCTCCTCGTCATGGGTCCAAGGCGATGTCGTTCTCCTTTTCTGTAAGTTGTGTGTACAATCCTTTCCAAGAATCTGTACCTGCAGAGAAAGATCTTGTAAAGCAAGATTCGTGGCTTTCAAGACGGTTTGTGTTGATGACGAAGTGAAAAGCAAAAACCACTTTGGTCTTGACTGATCCTGCACGATACGAAGGCAGTAAAAGACTCTTTATGTGCGGGTGTGGTTACAGAAACCTATGCCAATGGCTACAGCTTGACAGACGAGTCCTGGATCACGACTTCCCTCGCCGTCCTGGTTCATTGCTTTTGCGATTCTCCGTCAGGTCAGTGACCATCACCGTCCCTCGCAGGTCCACCCTGACTCGTTTTCCTTGTATCAGCTTTTGAAGGCTTCTCTTTTGCAATGGCCTGCCTCATCATTCGTGACACCCACACACACACACCTTATCAAACAAGCGCTTGCCTTTTCAGGTTTTATATCGAAAGCATAAAATACCTGAAAGATTCCACAACAATCGAACTCTTCTACCTGAACGCCAAGTCATGTGTTTATGAGGTGAGACCGGGTTGAGCGTTTGTTGGTCAACGTGTGAAACTTGTTGTCCACTTGTGCTCGGGGTTATCAAGGCTCGGCCTCCATATTCTCACCGCTTGTGTGGCAGGGGCAGATCGAGGTGAACAATGACCTCGCGTTCAAACTTGCTGCGTACGCACTTCAGGTAACCCGCATGTCCCCTTAATATTTTCCTTGCAGTTGCAGAACGCGCGCTTGAAGTCTCCATTCGGTGTAACGACCGAAGATCGTCTTTGAACGCCTTAACAAACCAATTACTGGCTCTTTTTTGTTTGTTTCTTTGTTTCTTTCTTTCCTTTTTCTGATGACACTTCATGACTTTTGTTCTTTCAGGAAGCCAAAGGAGATTACACAAGGTATATGACCATGGCAGGCCCGGCTGCTTGCGGAATTTACAATGTTTGGCTTGGCACACGGCCGGTAACGGGGATGAACTGTCTCGCCTAGCGGAGGGAATGGCGGGCTAGATCTCCGTTGGGTTGTGGAAGGGGACGGGGTTGTTGTACAGGTAGAGTGGATTGAGGGAGTGCTGCTCCAGTAGCAAAAGCATTTATGGTTTTGATGATATTTTTTGGTGACTGTTCTGGCAAGTGGACCGATGGGTGTGGAACCAAAAATGCCTGGTGTGGTGCGGTGTGCGCACCGCACATATCAAACTGGGAATGACCAGGCAGGATTCTTTTCAGACATTTCCGATCTTGGTTATTTGCCTTTTGTTTGAAACCCCCTCTGTCCGCAGTGTGGTGTCGATGTCAGACTTGGACACGCAGGCACTGATTCCCACAAACACTTTGAAGGAACATCCTTCATTGGCCATCTGGTAAAGTATCACGGAGCACCACCAACCTGTTTTATTGTTGCTGCCACCATTCCTACCATTATAACCACCACCATATATTTGGGCACTGGAGACTAATAAATATGAGAAACATCAGTGAATGGGAGTTGAGAAGGAGTGAGAGGAAAGGAAGAGGTTGGGAGGGAATATGAGTAGAAGAAGGCACGAATTGTGTGCACGTGACTTGGATTGGGGGTAACGTGGTTTAACATGGATGAGTAAAGAGGGACTTTTAGACCAATTACTGATTGTGTGACGTGTACTCATTGCTCGACACATGTCTCATTTCTTTCCCGTGTGATATGTAAACTTGTCTCTTATCCTTATCGTTACGGTCGACTATGTAATGTCGAGGGACCTTCGCCGGTGTGGAATTGAAATACTTAACTTCCCCTTGACTCATGTGAGCAAAGCTGTTGACCAGGTATGACGTAACTCCAAACTTGGGTGCAGCACTTCGTATTTTCGTATTTGCAAACATTGCTGCCTTCATGTTACCATGTCATTTTTAGCTTGGGAGATGAACCTTCTTTGATCGAGGGCTTTAGGTTTTTTTTTTGTATGCAAAGTCGAGGCTCATGGAAGAGATAGAATTAGTACTTCGAATGGATCATGACCGAACAGGACAAAAGGAACAGTAGAGAGAGGGGGGAAAACACCAACAGCAGAGGGAGGTGGACAAACATTGGGGGAGGGGGGGGGCGGCAAAAGAAGAAGCATGGGGTGGACAAGATGGATACAGAAGAAAACTCTCAGGGGGGAAAGGAAGGAAGAGTGATTGTGCTGGGGGTTAATGATGGTAAAACATAACATTTTTTGGGGATTGGGGATGATCTGACATGATGGTCTTCACGATCTGGAGGGAAGAATGAGATTGAAGATAATGTGGAAGTTGGTTCCACAGGTGGGGGGGGGGAGGGGGAGGAAGAAATGAGTGGAGGTGAGCAGTGATCCTCGATTGAAGATAGTTTCACCAGAAGAGGATTCATGGTGGACCGTATGTGCCCTGCAGAAACCTGGGGTGGGGAAAAAAGCACGGAGATAGCAGAGGATGCAAGAACAGAAGGAGGTGGTCTGTCTCTCTCTCTCTCTCTCTCTCTCTCTCTCTCTCTCTCTCTCTCTCTCTCTCTCTCTCTCTCTCTCTCTCTCTCTCTCTCTCTCTCTCTCTCTCTCTCTCTCTCTCTCTCTCTCTCTCTCTCTCTCTCTCTCTCTCTCTCTATCCACCAGCGGCAGAGCCGTGAGAGAGTGTCCCCCTTACCAGTACACTGGTGCTCATTTTGCCGACCTCGGAAGCATGGCAGGCTGAGTCAACCTCCTGGTGTATTTAATTCAGTGGTCAACGGGACTTGAACTCAGGACCCTAGGATCCCAAGCCACCACCCTAACCACTAAGCCAACACCAGGCTCAGAAGGAGGTGGTAGAAGACAGAGAGACCACCGACCTGTCTGTGATGGCGAAGTAATACACCCACAAGCCGGTAGGCGACATGGGTGGTCGCTATATAATTGCATACTAGTCATGCAGTTTTTGACGGATCGGGCTGAAATTTTTGACAGAGGTTGATTATAGTGCGCATAAAAGCGCAGAAGCTGATTTTTGATTTTCGATTTTTTTTTTTTCGGATTTTTCAAAAATTTCAAAGTCCCATTGTTAGGCAACGGTGGTGTCCATAGCAACGGTGCTCAAAAGCATACAACTAGATCCTGGTATGAACCTACCAGTCAAGTTTCATCAAAATCGGTTGACTCCTCCGGCCTCTAGAGCCGTCCATTACATACATACAGACAGACGGAAAACCTGAGAATAACGGTAGTCTCGCGACCACCCAACAGACTTGGCTTCATCACATGAGATTCCAATCATCTTGAAGGCCTTCACGGTTTCCACGGCATCAAGCTGAGCAATACGTGAGATGGGGGAGCCAGCCCAGAGGGGAGAGCAGTACTCCATGAAGCTGCGGATGAAGGCCGTGTGCCGATCTGAAGAATGTGAGATGCCATGGCACAGGGTGGAGTCGTCAGCAAATAGATAAAGGGGATGTTCCAAAGAGTCAGAGAGATCATTGATGAAGATCAGGAATCGGACTGGGTTCAGAACACTGCCTTGGGGTGTTTTTGTTTCTTTCCTTTTTCTGATGACACTTTATGGTACACGGCCAGAATGTGCAAACGACAGAATCCAGGAGCAGTTGGGTATGACAGGGAAGGGCGAGTACAGAGAGTGAGGTGTTGGGGACACAAGATATGGAAGCAAACACAGAATTGAGGCATTCGGCCTTCTCACGAGCAGTCGGTTGTGGTGCCATTTGAAGAGAGGGAAGGGATGGAGGGGAGAATACACCAGGGACGGGTTTAACAAGGTGCCACCAGGTTTGAGAGGAGGAAAACCAGTTTGAAAGTACAATCTTGAGGTTGGACAGATGCTGTTTTCTCACTCTCATGAGAGTGGATACACACTTGTTGTGGCTTTGTGGAAGGCACCAAGATTGCCTTCAGTCAGATATAATCCTTCCAGGAAGAGAAGGCAAGTTGTTTCATACCAACTGCCTCACCACAGTATTCAGTGTACCGTGGGTGGGAAGAGGGTTAGGATAATTGAAGATGCGATGGGATGAATCTGTGCATTAGAGAGAGCAGGTTTCTGTGGAAGAATTCCCAGGCCGAGTTAACATCAGCGCAGTAGATATGAGACACCAGTCGTGAAGAGAGATGGCTGCTTGCAGTCCCTGCCAATCTGCCCGAGTGAACCGCAAGACTCGCTGGCATTGAGGCAGCTCTCTGAGAATAGCCAGAGAGATGTTGACTTTCACAAGGACATCGTCAGATGAACCCATTGGAGCAGAGGAAGAACAGGAGGCATTTGTAGGAAAGTCATCACCAAGTCCAAGGGAGGATTTGCCGTTTGGAGAAATCCTGGTTGGGAAGTTCACCGATTGACTCAGTCTGATGGTGTCACAGAAATGGACCTTCGTCAGTTTCGAGATAAATCTTGGCGAAGGGCAGCGGCTTGGGGGGATAACTTATCATATAGTTTTGCAGTTAAATGTGAAACTTGCAAAATTATCAGAGACCCAAAGACTGTGGGTCGTAACAATTCCGTAGTTATGGATTTGTAACTCAGGACATTTAGGCAGGGAAGGAGAATGGAGGCCAAGGTGTGCTCACTGTGGCTTTCGCTGGGTCAGAATGACTAAAGTCGTTAAGTTGTTGAGTGATAACATAACAAAGGAAGTTGTAGTGATGTGCCAAGGCTGTTTTCAGTCTCGCTGTATTAAGTTATTCAATCAACCCCGGTGATTACTCGATTAACCAGTCTTATTTGCTCGGTTAACAGATAATCATGTAACGGTAACTCGTCACCAAGAGTGTGAATGCAATCATAATACCAGAATTGACGAAACCCTTCTTGATCAGAAAGAATATCCTCATGGTGATCGTGTGTGTTACCATTTGTTCATGTGTTCTCAGCAAGAGTGTCATCGTGAACTATTACCAAGACCTGAATGGGCTGACACGAGGCCAAGCCATTGTTGGGTCAGTAACTCGTCACGTTTCGCATCCTCAAGTCATCCCTTCTAGGCCCCTCGGTTCCTGTTTGTGTGAGTGCTTCGGCATGCACAGCTTTTGCATCAAATAGTTATGGTTCCCAGAGGGAGGCATGAAGTGTTTCGTCTTGGTGTCCATTGTGTCCCGCTTTTTGAAGTACAAGCCCAACATTTTTTCTTTGGGTTTGGCCAGGATTCGAACCCGGGACCTCTTGCACCCGGAGCGAGAACCATACCTCTCCCCCCCACCCCAGACCACGAAGCCATATCGTTCAGCGTACCGCATCATTGTTCACTTTTTTTTTATCACCCACATTTCCAATCTGTCGCAGATCTATTCCAATGACCTTTCCCAATCGATTATGACCTCGAGAAAAGAAAAAATAAAAAGTTCATTTTTCACATATGGAAAACTAGAACGGAACTCTGTAGAGAACATACCTCCTCCACCAGGCTGAACAGTTAACGTTTTGTATCCCACTGAGATGGGTCGGATCTGAATCCGGACCTGAAGCAAAATCGAATCGGCTTGTTCTTCTCACCGAACCAAGTTGTCCATCAAGTTTTGTCACAACTCGTCCATGAATTTTTGAGATGTCATGCGACGCATAGTTTTAGCTCCATCCCTCAATAGTGAAGAACCTCAAATTTTTTTTTAGCATCCGGATCCAGATTTTCAGCGAAATCCAATCAACTCGTCTTCATCACACAACCAACCTGTCCACCAAGTTTCGTCCGAATCCGTCCATAACTTCTTGAGACATAATGTTCACAGACAGCGGTGAAAACCCAACCTTCTCATCCACCTTCGGTGGCGGAGATGATAATACGTTTGTTTTCGTGATGAGGCAGAATTTGAAATGCTACCACTTGGCTAATATTACGAGTTGGCTCTACCGGGTACCGTGAGCGATCTCCAATTGCAGCTCTCTAGTTATTTTGAGCTTCTCCTTTCCCCCCAAACTCTCCTCCGCTTGTCATGAGATGGTCTTCCATCATCGATGCTCGACAATCTACAAGGAAGTTGCCAATTAATTAATTCAATGTTTACTCATCTTTCCTTATGAGCAAAACTTGCATGCATCAGGAGTTTACTTTTGGTAAAGTAAGGTTTTTACACGGGATTTGTGGAATGGTTTAATAAGTTCATGAAAGTTATATGTAAGTGTGAGAAATCTATCTGGGTGAGCCAAGCCAGCAGCTGAGCACGATCACCCAGATGGCAGAGCACTGGTACGGTTCACCAGAGGACCCGGGTTCGATTCCCCGTCTGGGTGCGTAATTTTTCCCCACATATAATGTTTGTTTCCCTGTTCGATTATAAGTTCGTGATCATTGAGTAAGTAGCTCGAAGAGGGAAGATACAGTAACTGAGTCATCGCTTGTTGGTCATCGAGTTGCCTGATTGTGCTCATCTCCCTGATGGAGTCAATTTGATTAAAAACTGTCATTCTGATGCGCTACTAATTGGAGGTTCTGCACGTGAAGCACGCCTCCCTTTGGATGGGGATGTAAAGCCGGCTATCCCATCTGCATTTAGGTTGTGGATGTTAAAGGCCCCATGCCATCTTTAAAATCTCTCCACTTCTTTGAACAGCCCCAATTATTCCCAACTTTTTGTGTGCTCTGTCAGAGAAGGGTATTAGCCCAGGTCTTTCACAAACCGACGAACCAGGCCTGCTGTTTGACTGAAGGCGATTTGGGCAGGAAATAGGAATTTGTTCAGTATTCCTGCGATAACTCGTCTACTCTTCAACGAGATACAATGTGGGATCTTTAACGTCCACCAATGACCAATACCGGCACAAGGGTCCTCCGACTTAGCATCCTTTCGATGGATGGCACACACATTGATGCCTCGTCCTGCATGTGAAGCACCAGGATGGCAGTTTATAGCTGGTTCAGGATTTGAAAACGGGCAAGACAGCTCAGAGGAAAGTGTACGTCCAAACTCGTCTATCCTGCCAACCTCGCTGCACAATCTTTCGAATGCAGTAGGCCATTGCGTGCTGGTATCCTAACTAAATTACCTGCTTGGAGTTAGCTGTACAGCTATCTATACCTACGGAAGGTGTGATTGCTGGAGTGTGGATATGACACAAGCACAATGGGCAAAATGACCTTCTCTTGCATCTTAAGGTTCCCTACACATGAAGTATTGTTGTGGAGCCGGGTATCGGCTGCGAGCACGACCGCTGGGTGGGGCAGTAGGGTCGACTCTACCGAACACCCGGAATCTAGATCGTACCTTTCGGAAAACTCCGAGGGTACGGGTCCCTTACCGGACTGTGAATCAATTCCACCACGTGGTACAGGGTTATTTGCCAATTTTCGAAATACCTAGAGATCCACGTGGCGAGTTACCGAGTATTCACACCCTCGACGGTCCTCGTACGAGTCGAGCCGTTAGCGTGCCCGACCCATGCGCAACCCGAGCGGATGGTTGCCGAAGTCCCGTCGGTCTAAATGTACATTTACAGTGGCAACAGCCTTTGTAATTCATCAACACGCGCCATGCTAAGCCAATGGAAGAAACACAGAATGAGCTGATGCATTTCACAAATGTATTTATTTATAATGGGGGAAAGGGGGGAGCACGCAAAAAGCAGTTATCCGACTATAGAGATGCAAGTATGGACAGCAAAGAGCACTGAAACAATTCCTACTTCCAGATGGGCCCACAACACACACACACACACACACACACACACACACACACACACACACACACACACACACACACACACACACACACACACACACACACACACACACACACACACACACTGACATGGACCTGTCCACCTCGTGTGGTTTGGCTGACATGGGCAAACCAGGCCAGCGTCGAGATGCGATGATAGAATCCAGAGCTCCCTTCAGCGCTCGTCCCGGCAACCAAAAACTCTCCTCTGTATCCCAAACTGTCCAGAAGGCGGGAGGTTTCTCTGCCACTTCTCCAAGTCTTTAAGTTGAACGTCAAAGCGAGGGCTGATAACTCCACACTTGTTCAACCTGCCCGTCAGATTGACCACAACCTTGACTGCTCGATGGCCATCAACTATCTCAAAAACTCTCCTTCGGTCTGATCGCACCGCAACCCCATTCACCCTTCTCCAGGGGGAGGGGACGCCTCCACCTTCCCTGCTCTCCCTCACTGGACGGTTTTGGTGCGCAGAATCGCTCGTCGCCCTGTCATTGGCCAAAACGAGCGGCAAGTCCGTCGATTGGCTTGGGGGCGTGGTGACGTCACGCAGACCGCCTTTCTCACCGTCGCAGGGTCTGATTGGCTGAGCGGCGGCCACCTCACTCGTAGCACACTGATTGGTCGAGGGCCACCGCGAGGCTCCTCCTTGAACTCTGCCCACCATGGCGTCGGCCAGAGCGAGGTGGAGGTGAGGGTGATGCTGGTGTTGTCATAGTTGATGGTGGTGTAAAAATAAAAGAAAACCCTGACTATCAAAATAACTCACAGCGCATGTACATTTATTCACCCCTAAAACGAGGGACAGGGACCATAACTAAAACAAGGACAAATGTGTCCAAGAGCCGCGTCAGAAAGGTTTTGTCTTCACCAGAACAAGAAGAACAAGAACAACGTGGAGCTCTCTTAGAGCCAGCGTTCGCAACACGACGCGGCTAAAAACACATCCTTACCGATATAACTGTTCTATAGGACCTGTATGTTGAGTGCTCATGGCTTCCAGATTCGTAACAGTATTTTTCACCATTATTTATTAAAAACACTCGGACGTTGCTGTTTCGCCATTTTGAGGAAAGGTTTTTGATTTTTTTTTCTTGGCAGATACATGTCTGTGGTGGAAGAATCTCCCATGTACGGGATTCATTTCTATCATGTCAAGGTGAGTCCTTCTTTGGCCATTTTTTTTCATTTGCATTTAAATAGATGCTGCGGTGGTCAACAGGCAATTATTCATGGAGCATGCCATACTGTATTTTAAGACAACATGTTAAGCCGGTTATCTGCTTGCTTTCACATATAAGCATTTCCTTTATGGTTCAAGGCAGTTGGTTTTGGGACTCGTTGGGCAAAGATCTGTATTCCCTGTAAAGATGACATGAGGTTGCAGAGCAAGACTCTTCCTGCTCTCCAACGACTATGTCCAACCCATGAGAATTCATCTTTGGTGAGCCTCCAAGCTTCAATTTGCAACGTCAATGAAATACGAGTGTGGGGCACGTTCACTGAACATATATCTACCTGGTTATGAAATTCCACTGTGGCTTTTGTTAAATACAGAATCCACTTTACTCTGAATAGTTTACTTAACTTAGAAACCTCCCTTTACTAGAGTTTACTGGCACGGTCAGTTCGGCCAATTGTGCGGTTAGAAATTTAATGTCTTTAAAAATAAAAGCATGGGATCTTCAATTTATTCAAGTGAGTGCGCACAGGTTAGCCAGCTTAATATACCCTCTAAATTCTCCCTCATCTCTGCTGTTGGTGTGTTTCCCTTCCACTCTTGCTACCTTCGTATCATATCGGATTCAACCCACAATCATCAATGCACCTTGTCATGTAATGGTCCTCCATTTTATTGTCGTCAATTCTGAGGTTGGATACAGAGAAAAAAAATTAACCTGAGTGTGAACCATGGTAATGATGAGTCAAATGGCCTCATTTCCTTGTTTGAGGTCATTTTCTTGATTTCCAGACCTACAAACACATACAGAGAATTGCCCAGCAAGGTGGGGGTGGGGGTGGGTTTGTGCCCATGACCTGATCCTCAGTACCCCCAGCATGTATGCAAAATCTGGTGGAGATTGGTCAAGGGGTGTAGAATTGTGTAGAAATCAAAGAAAAAGCCACACACACACACACACACACAAACACACACACACACACACACACACACACACACACACACACACACACACACACACACACACACACACACACACACACACACAGTAACTTCAAGTCCTCAACCTCCCTCTCCAAACTATGCCCCCCTCCCCTGATGCCCAACTCTCTATGATCCCCACCCCCTTCCCATTCTTAACAACAGTCCTGTTCCTATTCATTCAGAACAATGTTAAAATCAAGTTTTAAAAAAAATTAAATAAATAAGATAAAAACACATTTCAATCACACTCTCATGAGATTCCATCATCTGGAAATCCTTCAGTAACTAGAACAGCACTCAGTAACTAGGGAGAGCGCATACCTGTGCCAGGCTGAACAGTTTACGTTTTGTATTTACGAACAGTTTACATTTACGAATCTGCATCCAGACCTGAACCGAAATCGAATGGACTTGTTGTTGTCGCCAAACTAACTCTTCCACTGAGTTTTTTTTGTCACGACTCGTCCACAACTTTTTGAAATCTCATGCTGCACTGTATATCTTTTTTGGCCCCATCTCATCCCTGCTCGACTTGAACCCTCGACCCCGACTCTCTGCGACATCTTTATCTCTATCTCTCTCTGAAAGGACCGTCCTGCAAACCCTCCCATCTACTTTCTTAACAATCCTCTTGAGGAAGTTCAGTCATTCAAACTGTTGGGTCTCACTCTCAGCCACCTTTCTTGGTCAAACCACATTTCAACGTTGTCCTCAAAAGCCAGCCGCAGAATGAGTATCCTCCATAGTACAAGTCCTTCCTTGGCACACATGAGTTCCTATCCACCTACATACAAGTCCTTCGTCTGCAGCTTGATGGAGTACCGCTCTCCCCACTGGGCTGGTTCCCCAGCCTCCCATCTTTCTCAGCTTGACGCCGTAGAAATGAAAGCCTTCAAGATCATTGGAATTTCCCGTGCTAAAGCCGAGTCTATGGACTGAACCTTTTGCCATCTCAGACAGGTCGTTGGTCTCCCTGTCATCTTCAGCCTACTTTCTGGTACGAAGCAACCAATAAACTATAAACCCTTCTGCATCCACGATACCAATGACAAAACGGAGATCATTAATTATCTTACTTCGGGTCCGGCAGACACACCATGTGAGATAGACAATGGTGGAATGACAAGACAGAAGAGAGTTAGCAGGATGGGTCGCTGCGCAGTCCCGGCAGGAGGCTGTGGCGAATATCGTGTGTGTGTGTGTGTGTGTGTGTGTGTGTGTGTGTGTGTGTGTGTGTGTGTGTGTGTGTGTGTGTGTGTGTGTGTGTGTGTGTGTGTGTGTGTGTGTGTGTGTGTGTGTGTGTGTGTGTGTGTGTGTGTGAGAGAGACAGAGACAGATCCTGCCTGGGTGGAGCATGACTCGCGCTTGACATGATCACTCTGCATGGCCTTTGGTGCACAGCTCGAGGAAGTTTCCTCCAGCTTCCGCCGTCACTCCACCCTTTATGTCCTCGGGTCCATGTGCCTCTGATGACGCGTCATGCCCTCCGCTCTCACTCACAATTGTCCATTGACCTGGTCTCCTGCCTATACCCACGCCACTGACCGAGCGAAACGCTAAAACAGACATTTGGGACTGATTACAGAGGGTAAGACAGTAAAAATGGGTTTGAAAGGGTTGACAATTTTCGATACACACAGGGAGGGGGAAACGTCGTCGAGCTATTACATGAATTAAGAATATAACTTCAACACATGAAGCATTATTGTCACCTCAAAGCCATTTCCACAACAATATACGACACATCATCCGTGGAAGGAATGAAAATTGCTGGTGAGATGAGATTGTGGGAGATAAAGCAGTTCGTCATAACAACAGCAAACGTTTTCCATGTCTGTGTGATCAGGACAAAGAGGACATACCATTGTGGTTGGGTGTCTGCTGGAGAGGAATTTGCCAGTATGATCACCAGGACCGTAAAAAACCACGACAGGTGAGAACCGGGCAGCAGGACGGTGTAGGCAGGTGGACAGTGGGAGGGTTATGCAATGCAAATACAGCCAGGTGAATGTACTAGGTGGGCTGTGGGATGATGCAACCATGGAGACCTGTGGGACAATACAGCCAAGCTGACCTTATGTGGGCAGTGCAACTGTGCAAGTGATGAGAAGGGTGGAATGTATTGTTTTCGGGTTTGGTTTTGGTAATGGTAAAGGGCTGGGGGGTGGGGTGGGGTTGTGGGTGAAGATGGGGGAGGGAAATAGCAGTTGAAGGGGAAATGTTAACGGAGACGAGATGGAGGATCAGATTATCATCGCTATTTCCCCGCCCCTTTCAGCCTTGGCTCTCAGTATTTGCTTTGAGCAATTATACACAGGTAAGAGTGCAGGTACACAGGTAAGCATATTCCTTCACAACCGAATGCGTCCTTTT
Source organism: Eptatretus burgeri (assembly GCF_056783735.1). Lineage (NCBI taxonomy): Eukaryota > Metazoa > Chordata > Myxini > Myxiniformes > Myxinidae > Eptatretus > Eptatretus burgeri. The sequence goes on along the minus strand of NC_140978.1, from coordinate 38,042,256 downwards.
AAGTACATAGCTGTGTATAAGTGTTTGTGCAATCGCCTCAAAGTGTGCGTGTGATGTCTGCTTGGTTTTCTGTTCTGTCGCTTCTTCTTGCACAGGTATGATAAATAAATCAGGACTGGCTCAGGTGTTGTCGGCAGAAGAGTACTGCAAGCAGCAAAGGGTCGATGGCCGCTCGTGATCCAATCATGAGAATGAAGGCTTCTTGTCGTTAATTTGTCCGTGTTACTGTGTAAGGCTTGGTGCCGTGTCACGCGTTCCCACCTGGCTGGGGCGCGTGGCCACACTGGACGGCTCGCGCCGCACACCTATTGAGCCCGTGGCACGTGCGGCGTCGAGAGGGGCGACATTCTTGCGGTTTGTCTCGAAGCTCAGTGGTCGTCTTTTGCAAAGTTGTTTGGCTTTCAGATCAGGGGAGTGCGGCCGATCCTTATGGTGCCTGTAGCTCCATGAGAGGTGCAGCTTTGTAAAAGGAGTGGAGCTCGTGTCCACGCCGGGGTTCCCGTGCCCAGTAAAACCGTTTTGTGGGTCGTGGATTCGCCCCGCCAGGTGCGATTCTGTTGTGGCGTTCCCATGTAGCCAATGACTCGCTGGACCGAGTGTGGCTTTCTGTTGATCCGGCTGGCGTGGTCTCATGTGGTCAAGAGTCTGTCAGGTGAGTGTCATTGGCTTACTTGGGTTAACAAGATTGAAACCATCAGGTCCCAAGGGTTTGCAGTTAATCGGTGAACTGACTTCTTCAAACTTATATCTTTCCAAATATCGCATTTACACATTCATTCAGTGAATGAAGTGATAGTTTGGGGGAATTTACATATCCATTCAGTGAATGAAGTGATAGTTTTGGGTATGTACACATCCATTCAGTGAATGAAGTGATAGTTTTGAGTATGTACACATACATTCAGTGAATAGTAATAGTTTGGGGGAATTTACACATTCATTCAGTGAATGAAGTGATAGTTTTGGGTATGTACACATCCATTCAGTGAAGGAAGTGATAGTTTTGGGTATGTACACATCCATTCAGTGAATGAAGTGATAGTTTTGGGTATGTACACATCCATTCAGTGAATGAAGTGATAGTTTTGGGTATGTACATATCCATTCAGTGAATGAAGTGATAGTTTGGGGGAATTTACATATCCATTCAGTGAATGAAGTGATAGTTTTGGGTATGTACACATCCATTCAGTGAATGAAGTGATAGTTTGGGGGAATTTACATATCCATTCAGTGAATGAAGTGATAGTTTTGGGTATGTACATATCCATTCAGTGAATGAAGTGATAGTTTTGAGTATGTACACATACATTCAGTGAATGGTAATAGTTTGGGGGAATTTACACATTCATTCAGTGAAGGAAGTGATAGTTTTGGTTATTTACATATCCATTCAGTGAATGAAGTGCTGGTTTGGGGTATTTACATTTCCATTCAGTGAAGGAAATGATAGTTTTGGGTATGTACACATCCATTCAGTGAATGAAGTGATAGTTTTGGGTATGTACACATCCATTCAGTGAATGAAGTGATAGTTTTGGGTATGTACACATCCATTCAGTGAATGAAGTGATAGTTTTGGGTATGTACACATCCATTCAGTGAATGAAGTGATAGTTTGGGGGTATTTACATATCCATTCAGTGAAGGAAGTGATAGTTTTGGGTATGTACATATCCATTCAGTGAATGAAGTGATAGTTTTGGGTATGTACATATCCATTCAGTGAATGAAGTTATAGTTTTGGGTATGTACATATCCATTCAGTGAATGAAGTGACAGTTTTGGGTATGTACATATCCATTCAGTGAATGAAGTTATAGTTTTGGGTATGTACATATCCATTCAGTGAAGGAAGTGATAGTTTTGGGTATGTACATTTCCATTCAGTGAAGGAAGTGATAGTTTTGGGTATGTACATATCCATTCAGTGAATGAAGTGATGGTTTTGGGTATGTACATATCCATTCAGTGAAGGAAGTGATAGTTTTGGGTATGTACATATCCATTCAGTGAATGGAGTGATAGTTTTGGGTATGTACATATCCATTCAGTGAATGAAGTGATAGTTTTGCGTATTTACATTTCCATTCAGTGAATGAAGTGATAGTTTTTGGTATTTACATTTCCATTCAGTGAATGGAGTGATAGTTTTGGGTATGTACATATCCATTCAGTGAATGGAGTGATAGTTTTGGGTATGTACATATCCATTCAGTGAATGAAGTGATAGTTTTGGGTATGTACATATCTATTCAGTGAATGAAGTGATAGTTTGGGGGTATTTACACATTCATTCAGTGAATGAAGTTACAGTTTTGGGTATGTACATATCCATTCAGTGAATGAAGTGATAGTTTGGGGGTATTTACACATTCATTCAGTGAATGAAGTTACAGTTTTGGGTATGTACATATCCATTCAGTGAATGAAGTGATAGTTTTTGGTACTTACATTTCCATTCAGTGAATGAAGTGATAGTTTTTGGTATTTACATATCCATTCAGTGAATGAAGTTATAGTTTTGGGTATGTACATATCCATTCAGTGAATGAAGTTATAGTTTTGGGTATGTACATTTCCATTCAGTGAATGAAGTGATAGTTTTTGGTATTTACATGTGCATTCAGTGAATGAAGTGATAGTTTTTGGTATGTACATATCCCTTCAGTGAATGAAGTTATAGTTTTTGGTATTTACATATCCATTCAGTGAATGAAGTGATAGTTTTGGGTATGTACATTTCCATTCAGTGAATGATGTTATAGTTTTTGGTATTTACATATCCATTCAGTGAATGAAGTGATAGTTTTTGGTATTTACATATCCATTCAGTGAATGAAGTGATAGTTTTTGGTATTTACATTTCCATTCAGTGAATGAAGTGATAGTTTTTGGTATTTACATATCCATTCAGTGAATGATGTTATAGTTTTTGGTATTTACATATCCATTCAGTGAATGAAGTGATAGTTTTGGGTATGTACATATCCATTCAGTGAATGAAGTGATAGTTTTTGGTATTTACATTTCCATTCAGTGAATGGAGTGATAGTTTTGGGTATGTACATATCCATTCAGTGAATGGAGTGATAGTTTTGGGTATGTACATATCCATTCAGTGAATGAAGTTACAGTTTTGGGTATGTACATATCCATTCAGTGAATGGAGTGATAGTTTTGGGTATGTACATATCTATTCAGTGAATGAAGTGATAGTTTGGGGGTATTTACACATTCATTCAGTGAATGAAGTTACAGTTTTGGGTATGTACATATCCATTCAGTGAATGAAGTGATAGTTTGGGGGTATTTACACATTCATTCAGTGAATGAAGTTACAGTTTTGGGTATGTACATATCCATTCAGTGAATGAAGTGATAGTTTTTGGTACTTACATTTCCATTCAGTGAATGAAGTGATAGTTTTTGGTATTTACATATCCATTCAGTGAATGAAGTTATAGTTTTGGGTATGTACATATCCATTCAGTGAATGAAGTTATAGTTTTGGGTATGTACATTTCCATTCAGTGAATGAAGTGATAGTTTTTGGTATTTACATGTGCATTCAGTGAATGAAGTGATAGTTTTTGGTATGTACATATCCCTTCAGTGAATGAAGTTATAGTTTTTGGTATTTACATATCCATTCAGTGAATGAAGTGATAGTTTTGGGTATGTACATTTCCATTCAGTGAATGATGTTATAGTTTTTGGTATTTACATATCCATTCAGTGAATGAAGTGATAGTTTTTGGTATTTACATATCCATTCAGTGAATGAAGTGATAGTTTTTGGTATTTACATTTCCATTCAGTGAATGATGTTATAGTTTTGGGTATGTACATATCCATTCAGTGAATGAAGTTATAGTTTTGGGTATGTACATTTCCATTCAGTGAATGAAGTGATAGTTTTTGGTATTTACATGTGCATTCAGTGAATGAAGTGATAGTTTTTGGTATGTACATATCCCTTCAGTGAATGAAGTTATAGTTTTTGGTATTTACATATCCATTCAGTGAATGAAGTGATAGTTTTGGGTATGTACATTTCCATTCAGTGAATGATGTTATAGTTTTTGGTATTTACATATCCATTCAGTGAATGAAGTGATAGTTTTTGGTATTTACATATCCATTCAGTGAATGAAGTGATAGTTTTTGGTATTTACATATCCATTCAGTGAATGATGTTATAGTTTTTGGTATTTACATATCCATTCAGTGAATGAAGTGATAGTTTTGGGTATGTACATATCCATTCAGTGAATGAAGTGATAGTTTTTGGTATTTACATATCCATTCAGTGAATGAAGTGATAGTTTTTGGTATTTACATGTGCATTCAGTGAATGAAGTGATAGTTTTTGGTATGTACATATCCCTTCAGTGAATGAAGTTATAGTTTTTGGTATTTACATATCCATTCAGTGAATGAAGTGATAGTTTTGTGTATGTACATTTCCATTCAGTGAATGATGTTATAGTTTTTGGTATTTACATATCCATTCAGTGAATGAAGTGATAGTTTTTGGTATTTACATATCCATTCAGTGAATGAAGTGATAGTTTTTGGTATTTACATTTCCATTCAGTGAATGGAGTGATAGTTTTGGGTATGTACATATCCATTCAGTGAATGAAGTGATAGTTTTTGGTATTTACATATCCATTCAGTGAATGAAGTGATAGTTTTTGGTATTTACATATCCATTCAGTGAATGAAGTGATAGTTTTTGGTATTTACATTTCCATTCAGTGAATGAAGTGATAGTTTTTGGTATGTACATATCCATTCAGTGAATGAAGTGATAGTTTTTGGTATTTACATATCCATTCAGTGAATGAAGTGATAGTTTTTGGGTATGTACATTTCAATTCAGTGAATGAAGTGATAGTTTTTGGTATTTACATATCCATTCAGTGAATGAAGTGATAGTTTTTGGTATTTACATTTCCATTCAGTGAATGGATATGTAAATACCCAAACTTTCAGTGAATGAGGTATCATTGCATGACATTTTTATTTCCCTCGTGTTTGAATGTGTGATCCGTTATTGTGGATTTTATTTCCTCTCCTTCACATCATGTTTGAGATCCCCCACTCTCGTTCAGCGATTCACAATCCACAGGAAGCCACCTTGTGTCATGTCATGGTCTTTTCGCACCACAATTTCAAGGCCATTGCGTTTGTAATTAAAAAAAGACCTGTATTTTCGGGTGGCAAAATGAGCTGGAAAGTCTTCATACAGTTGAGTTGTACTTGTACAGGTGGACAGTTTGTAAGTGTGACACCCTCAAGCTGATCTTGTCCTGTTTGCAGGTGTTTGACTGGAAGGACCTGGAAAACCTGTACTTTCGAGAGAAGAAATTCTCCATCGAGGTGCGAGACCACCACAGGTGAGAAAATACCCTTGGACGACTGTGGGGAATTTGTTTGCATCGTTCAGGTGACAATGTAGACGGAAGCAGATGGGTTGCACATCCCCAAACCCTCCCAACTCAATCCCTGTTGTCCGCAGTGTGAATGAGGAGACAATTTCTCAACATCTCGAGCATACATGAACAACCTTCGGGAGGTTCTGTTTCTCGCTCTGAACCCCGTGTCAGCTTTCATGTCGCGTCTCGTCTTTCCAAGCGAAGAAAAACCTTGTCCTACATTGGGAGTGGTCAAATAGCCGTCTTTTTCCTTTCCACCCCTCCCCTCTCCATGTCTTTGCTTTCCTCCCTCCACATCCACCGACGGCTCGGTGAGACCTCTGCAAGTGCGTTCATCATCCACTCTAGCATTCTTGCCAAGTCGATGGTGGACTGACGGGGCCGTCTGGCTTTACATCCTAGTTCCCTCGCAAGGAACGTCGACACAGGAGGCCATGAGTCCTGCAAGCCTGTGTAATGGTTTCCAACCCATGGTTGTTTGTCCATTCTCCGTCCTCTCAATGCTGACCCTCACGTCAAGCAATGAAGTGGCACGTCCCATTTTTAAAGTCTTCACTAATACACTAACCGTACACAAAGCAGTGTTGTGAAAGTGTGAGGAAGAAGTTTGTTTAAGAGGTTTATAAAAGTGAGGGAGCAAATTTTTTTTTGATGAATTATTTGAGCTATGCAGTGCCAGGCCGTGCGTGTGCTCCCGGGCAATCCCTGAGCGACATTGTTCAGACAGTTTTCATGTGCGTACATGCCGTGGTCTACCGTGCCGTTCACCTGTCGCTCCAGCCGCCCTAGGGAATAGAGACTGTTGGGATAACAAAAAGGGTTGGGGGTGACGAATTGTGATCTGGATTTCCATTACATTGGGGCAGGAGAGGCCGACGTCCCTCCGGTGTTTATTTGTCAGGATTTCAGGATGGAAGTTGAAATAATTTCAATCGTCATGATGGGTAAGACAAGTCCACGATCTTGTTGCTGGATTTGGTGTGTAATGTTAGAGGTGGGAACAAAATGTAAAACCAATTGACTTGTTTGAATGGGATATGATAAAGACGTTTAAGATGATGAAGGGTGTAGTTTTTCAGGAGAATGGATAGTGAAAGGATCAGGGGCCAATACCTGAGAGCAAATTAGAGGAGAGCGAGTGCAGTGGGCAGGCAGAGGTCTTCACTCGGAGAGTCGTTAATGCCCAAAATGGTCTCCCTGGAGAGTTCGTGTCAGTAGAAACAGTAAATAGGTTTAAATTGAAATATGACAGCTGCCGAGCAGTACTGGATATCGGGATATTGGCACGAATGCAAGGTAGCTCAGGTATGGATCAGTGATTGTATACGTGTCGTGCTACCTCTGATCGGGTTTAGTCAAAAGGTGAATGTGCTGTCTTTGTTTGTTCCTTCCTTACCATATAACTGTGTGGCCACCCCCTCACCCATACCTCCCCTTTATTTCTCCGTACACAGCCTGTGGCTGTTGGCTGCATTATTTTCTGGGGGTGCAGCTGTGCTGCTGATGCAATGCTCCCGTTACCAGCACACTGGTGCTCATTTTATAGACCTCAGAAGGATGAAGGCTGAGTCAACCCCACCTGGTATCAACAGGAATTTAACAGCCGAGCAGGAATTGAACTCAAGATTCAAGGATTTAAGCAAGCCACCCAAACCGTTAAGCCAACACCAGGTTTCTAATTCTCAATAATAATAATCCATCCCTCCATCGGGACCATACTCTGTGCAGAGCGTTGGTGCTGCCTAAACGGTCTCCATGGCTATTGGACACAATCCTGGATGGGTCGCCACTCTGACACAGAATACCAGCAAGGTGGCACTCATTTTGCCAGAAAGATGACATGCAGAGTCCACCCCACCTGGTATTAATTCAACAGCCGAGTGGGATTTGAACTCAGGATCCGAGGATCCTAAGCCCACCACCCAAACCATTAAACCAACACCAGGATGATAATATATATATATATATATATATATATATATATATATATATATATATATATATATATATATATATATATATATATACATATACATATACATATACATACACATTTTTGTCATGTTATCCACGTGAAGAAAACACCATGGTGATGTCCTGTGCTTGTCCGGGCCACTGTCCTTGTCCCAACTCCTCCAGCGCTGACACCCCATCCCCGAGTGAAGTTGAAAAACTGATTGAATTGTGGTGGAGACTGTACATGTAGTGCAGGCTTGATGGGCCAAGTTATTTGTGTGACGTATCCAGTGAGAACTTTCAGGTTTCCATATTCGTGCTTCCCAAACTTTGCGGCCTCTCCGCTGAAGGGTCGTTTCATTTGTGCGTCTGATACCGTGCTTTCGGTTGGATGAAGTAACGTGCTTGAAAGTTGTTGTCTTTTTGTATGTACGATCGAAGCTCGTGGACGAGCTAGAGCAGAATGAAATGGTACTAAATGGAAAGGAGAAACCATAAACAGCAGAGTAAAAGTAAGAGTAATATCAACGGGAGGGGAAGAAGGATACGTGGGGTGAACAAAAGCTGTTCAATGAAATTAAAACGGGAAAGGAACAATCGAACCCACAATTAACAAATTGAGAGGGGCGAGGGAGAGGGGGGGGAAAAAAAATCTCAATAACCTGGAAAAAGGGACTGCTTGGGAATGGGGTCATTTGGGGGTAGAAGAGATTATGAGTATCAATGGGGGATGACCTGAGTTAGTGGTGAATAGCTGTGTTGAGTGTGTTGTCCTGAATCTGCCATCGTGTACCCGCACTACTACATTGCGTGGCACGCCCGCACGAGTGCACACACACTTTTCCTCTTGGTCGCTGTCGACGTTTCGCAATAGATGCTCACCCATTTTGACAGAAGAGCAAAACATAAATCTGGCCGAAGAGTGGTTTGAGACCAGACGTGGCGGAACAAAAGCCGCACTAATCGGTCCAAATTTCAACGTGAAACTGCACCGTTCCTGTCGCCGAATTAAACTCGAATTCCTTGCATAATCCCTCCGAATGACCGTGCTGGTGGCTCGGCTTTAAATGCTATGCTTGGAATGTCCTGAGTTTTTATTCGGCTCGTGTGGAGGGAGGAGTTGAACCACAGCCGGTGTTGCAGTTCAATCCTACCCTTTTGTGGTGCTTGTAATAAGTGGTGTAGTCTCACATGCATAATGATTATTGTTGCATTGCTGGGAATGACGGTTGAGGCTCAGCAATCAGACACCAATGCGTTCAACCCTCTTCTCCCCCGCAAAAAGTTTCCTCTTTGCCCAGTGAAAGATTTCTGTTGGAGGTGTGCATGAGGTCGTCGAGGGATTACAAACGCAATGGGCTGACCCAGGTTGGCTATCCCTCAACTACCGGTGGACGGGTCACAAAAAGCTCCCATCAATACGTCCTAGGTCTTCTCTTGAGACTTTCACCCATGAGTAAACACTCGTCTTTGGCCTCGCACAGTTGAGGTTGACGACAAAGGTCGAAGATTACAGGTGGAAAGAGCTGGTCCAGGTGTTGAGTGTCCCAGCTTCGGTATGATAAAGATGGCATTGAGAGGATCTCAACCTTCAGGTTGTAAGACGGACGAAGCTTCTGTTTCGTCAAACAACGAGGGCTTTGTGGGTCTGGAAATTTGATTCTGCCTCCGGAAAGGATCGGGGCTTCGATGGTGCCATTTCCAGGCAGCGGTGAAAGCTTGAACCTCAACTTCATCACTTAAATCTGAAGCCTGCAACATGTTCCACCACTGCCTTGTGTAAGGAGGCTTGTGCTGATGACGATTAGCAAAATACAGTTTGGCAAACTAATTGGCTGCAGGATCGGCCACAATCTGTCTATGGCCAGCAACATGGTGAAGTGAACCCCCAATAACTGGAGCGTCATTGTCTCAACCACTTCTCGTCAGCCCCATCAACTCACCTCTGATGCTTTGTCGGTTTTTTTTAAAACCTGCAGAATTACCTGTCTGTTCTTTTATTCTTAATCTTACCTGCAAGAAAAAAATAATCTGAAATTTATTTTGTGACAACCAAATGGTCGTGAATTCATGTCTGGCTGTTTTTTTTTTTTTGACCATGATGACAACACCAACATGGCCAGTTTCCCATGCCATTGTTGGTACCAACATTTGTGACTTTTTTCCTTCATATGCAATGCATGGTTGTGGGTAGCATGATTTGCTGGGGGTATGACTGCCGCTGAATCTGTCGATGCTGATCCCCCTGTAGTTTGTGCAGGAATTTGGAAATTGACTCGTGTGCCGGTAATGGCTCGCCTACTACCTGCTTGTTTTCCAAGCACCACAATCTGACACGGTTGGCTTCGCGTATCTCCGTTTCCTCTGGGTTGGCCATTTCTGACTCCAGTAGAACGAGCTTTCTATACAAGTACCAATTTACAAAAAAAAAACAAAAAAACAAAAAAAAAATAACTTAAAACTGGGTGTGTTTGGAGTGAAGATGGATTCACCAACAGCACTTTGTTCCACATAATGCAGACCATCAGGACCACGGCGATCATTCAGCTCTTCTGGTGTGGTGGTCCATACCTGGTACGCAAAACCAGCACTTATCAAGGCCATCTGGGCCATGGCCATCAGCCAGCACCAATTTTACCTGGACCGGAAGCAGAGTATGGTGAGTGCAGATGGTCTTCACATTCAAACCTTCATCCGTTTTAAGTGTCACTTTTGGGTGGTTGCTGCAGTGAAATTTTTGACGATCATTGAGAGGCTTGGAATCGCTCTGTGGGCCACAGGCAAAGATTCAAGCTGTCCGTGGTCAGGCAGAGATAGCTGTGGACCTGGACCAGGCTGCGGCTTTGAACATCTCACGGCTTGCCAGCGTGGGCAGCAAGGCCCGGCTAAGCAGCCGCGACAGCCTTAGCAGCCTCAACTCCTCAGGTACAACTGGCATCGGAAAGGGAAACCGTGTGTGTGCGGAAGGATGGAGATGGATCTGTTCAAATGAAAGTCGTGATATGTTAGAATGTCATTATCAAACCATCCTTTCATCGCAGATTTCGGGGGTGAGGACGACACAGTGGTGAAGCAGGAGGCCATGGACACCTTGTGCTCTAAACGAGATGAGCTAATGCGACAACTCGCAAGGTGCCAGGAGGAGCTGCAGCGGTTATGTGAACGTGAAGCTGTGAGTGCAATTCATACCACACCACCACCACTCTTTTTTTTCAGATAAACACGCGACATTGCCATCTGCATGGCTTGATAGAGGCCTCGTCGAGATGGCACATTTTTATGGTTCTTTGTACCAACTTTTCCCACTCCAATAGCGAATGAGCATGCACAAGTCTTGCATATCAACAAAGTGCACAAATGAGAATGTAAATGTGGAACCAAACATCCGACGTTGCGAAATGGAGCACAGTGACGGCTCGGTTTAACTTTGAGGGTATTTTCTTCAATCGAAGCAAGTCGTCTTCACTGGGAAGTCACTCTTCTGATTGGACAGTAAAGCTGTTGCTGACATCACAGGTAGGATTCATTCCTGTTGCTGAAAGTCACTTCCTTTTTAATATGGATAGTCAACTGGTCCAGACATAAAGGAACCGTGCAAACGACATTTTGAATACAAGAATGACGACCTTCTGCAAATGTGCAATATGAAGTCCTGAGGGTTTGGGACTTGTGTGTTCGTATGGCAGCTTAGCTGCCGGGGTAGCTATCATTTCTTGAAGCGAGACTGTGTCGCTGATGCAGTGCCCCTCTACCAGTACACACACTGGAACTGGTACTCATTTCGCCGACCTCGGAAAGATGACAGGCTGAGTCAACCCCCTGGTGTATTAATTCAGCGACCGACGGGACTTGAACTCAGGACCCTAAGATCCCAAGCCACCACCCTAACCACTGAGCCAACACCAGGCTTGGTTTGGGACTGAATGTGATTGAGAACAGGTAAATACAGTACCAACTAACCATCTGTAGAGCGTCATTGAGCTCGTCGCTCTCCATGAGAAGTGACCCGATGTGCACATCAGGTCTGGATGGAAAAACAAATTTGCTTAGTAGAACTTACACCACAGTTTATTTTTTACAAACGATTGTGGATTTTGTCATTTTCTTCACTGGAGTTCACAATTAGAACGGCACATGGTAGAGCGCACACCTCCACCAGGCAGAACAGTTTACATTTTGTATCCCACTGATAGGCTGGACCTGAAGCAAAATGGAATCAGCTTGTCCTTGTCACACACAGTGTGACCACTCCTTGGCTTTTTTCACAAGATCTTGGCTATTCGTCGTTCACCTCGGCGTCTTGGTTTCGTATAGGTTTTCTATTATCATCGCTTTTCCGAAACCTTGTGAATTGTTGGCTTTTTTCATTGGCTCACCTTGGCATTTATGAAAATGAGGAGTGGTCACACTGGTCACACACCGAACCTGTCCACATAAGATAAATCCAAGTTGTGGAAACCTTTCAACATGTTAGACTGGTGAACAGTCATCTAGAATTACCGACCATTCCTTATTCAGTACATGTTGATCAAAAAGAAGAAATGTTTGACCTAATCACTGCCTACGACACACTCTTGAATATCTGTTGGTTGGCAGGCTAGCTTGGAGGTACGCACACCGGCCTCTTGAGCCGTCGAGCCTTGGTCTGAATCTCGGCTGAGCTATAAACTATCATCCTGGTGTTTCAGAGGGCAGGGCAAGGCATCGATGTGTGTACCTTCCCTCAGATGGACATCAAACTGGATGTCTTCTCGACCAGCATTAGTTGGTGGATGTTAAAGATACCATGGTGTCATTCGCAAAGAGGAGGCGGTCTATCGCCAGCACCGTGATCAAATTTTGGCTCGAGCCTACCGCGGCACTGCCGCACCCCTGCAAATACTGATGCTAACCTGCAGCCACGTGCTGCACCTGAATGGTGACTATAAATGTTCAATTTGATTGAGTGCTGTTGCTTTATGACGACTGTCATTGTCTTGCCTCGTTTCAGGAACTTACGGGCCGTTTGCCTCGGCACTCCAAGGACAAGCTGCTCGGAAGCTCTCCCCACAGGGTGGGTGCTACCTTTGCACTTGACAAGAACAGGCTGCATGGACCTGGACAGGTGGGTAGTCAATGACGATGAGGCAAAAATCATCAGAAAAAGGAGAGATCATGGAGGAGAAAGTCAAATGAGATGTGTATTCCCTTCACACTTTCTTGCAGACAGAGTGTGAGCGATTAGAGCAAGCTTTGGCTGTGCAGGAGCAGATAGTTCGTGCTGCCCGTCAGCGAGCCAGCGAACCAGGCCTTGCACGGACTCCACGACGCCACAGACAAGCCGAGTTAAATGCTGAGCTTGTTCGCTTGCAGAAGCTGCAAGAGGAGTTTGATAGATGGAGCGAACAGGACAACAGTACACTCAACCACCAGCTTTCATCACCACTGCTACGTAAGAGCCGAAACCACCTTTATCCCATATTTATTATTGCATCTCCTGCCACTTGCCCTCCCTCCATACATCGATATTTAAAAAGAGCTCGATCTCAGCGTAAGTCCCTCCGTCCCTCCCTCCCGTCCGTCCCTGTGCCTATATGTCTTTATGTACTGTTGGAATGTACCTTTCGACCCTTTAAACTGCTGAGACCCCTTAGACCTTTGAAGACCCTGAAAACCTTCAAAGAACCCAAGACCCCAATGATGCTGAAGATCCCCAAATAACCCAATACCCCCAAAACCCCGAGCACCCAGAAGTCACCGAAGACCCAAAAACCATGAAGACCCCGAGGACCCAAAAGACCCTTTAGACCCATTTGACATGAACATCATGTCAACCTCTTACACCCTTCAAACAGCTTAGGCGTTGTTATATCACAAATAAAATTTCAAATAAATACAATATCAGCAATATTACACATAAATATGTAGAACAGAAATGTTTGTATTATAATTGGTGTAAATCATGCCAACACAGCAAATCTGTGACGTCAATCTCTGCGACGACGTGTGGAGAGGAGAGCGTGGCGAGCCAAACCACACCAGTTGTTTTGATTGAAGATTGTCGATTTTAAGTGGCCCAAATAATGATTCGTGACAAAGGTAAATGACATCTCATTTCGTCACCAGCAGAATTTAGTTTCATTGTGATGGTCTAACAAACCCAAATACTCAATGAAATTGAGTTCTGGCTATGTTGGTTACCATTCTTACACCATGCGAGCCATGAAAATCGTGATATTACCACCTACTACAAATCCGTATGCCCTGGTAAGTGGCATAGCAACCCCCTTGGGGGTTGTACCTCTTGCACTTTGTTCCCTTACAATGGAGGGAATGTGGGGTTAGGGCAGGAATTTTTTATCATGGTGCCGGTGATAGCTCGCCTACTCTTTACGAAGGACACTGAGATCTTTAATGTCCACCAACTAATGCCGGCAGATGGGACGCCTACTTAAACATCCATCCATCTGAGGGACGGCAGACACATTGATGAATCACCCAGCCTGTGAAACACCATGATGACAGTTTATAGCTGGGTCGGGATTCAAACCCAGGCGAGACAGCTTAGATAGAAGCGAGTATGCATACCTCCGAGATCGAGGCCATCCTGCCAGCACATTACCATCCTGAAACGTCTCAAACTGGATCCACACTTCACCATCGCAGACAGGTCGGTGGTTTCTCTATTTTCTGCCACCTCCTTACTGGTCTTTTACCCTCTGCTCTTTGCATGCTTTGTCCACACCCCCCGCCCCCCAACCTCTCAGGTTTCTGCAGGGTACATTTGGTCCACCATTAACCCTCTTTCTGGTGAAACGACCTAAATCCAGGATAAGTGCTCACCTCCACTCATTTGTTCCTCCTTTTCTTGCCTGTGGAACCAACTTCTACATCCTCTTCAATCTCATTCTTCCCTCCAGGTCTTCAAGATAGTTCACCACCTTTTGGGGCAGATAACAGCAATTTTTGAGAGGAATCGTGCAAATGATGATACAAGCATCAAATTTGGTACATTTGTTCTCCAGGGGATTCTAATCAAATCTGCCTGATTGGCCATTTGAAAATCCAAATTTTTAAAAATTTGAAAAAAAAAAAAAAAACTTCAAAAAAGTCAAGATCACGAATCATTGTTGGATGCTGGCTGAGATTGGTGAATGTTTCAGAAACATCACAGACGTTCCAAGTCTGCCATGCAGTTTTCTTCCCTTTACCGCAGAAGGCAGACACGACGTCAAATCCAGTGAACGCATGGAAGTATGGGATCCCTCCAGCTTTCTCAGGTCCTATTGCAGAAACTACCTCATGGACTGGAATCCATCGCGCCTTGGCTCCTTGGCCAAAGGCAATCCACATGTTCTCAAGACCTAGTTCCTGTAAGGATGGCAGTACAGATATTGCTATGACGAGTACGTCAGTGTCATTAGCCTTAATGATAATGGACTTGCTACGATCCGTCGCTGCATCCCTGGCGTGTACAAATATTCAAGTGTCAGCTTCTTCATGACAACATGGAGACACAGCATCCAGTGACTTCCTTGTGTTGCTAATGGCATCTTCTCCTTTTGTGACAATGACTGTGCTTCACACATCTTTTCCGCAAGGAAGTGAAACAGCCGTCTTGTTGCTGTCATCTCGAAGAAAGCTTCTCCAGTTACTTGGGGTCATACTGGTTCCTGTCACTCTTCTTCCGATTCCTTGCCCCATTTTCGACCTTGCCTCGGACTTCAGACTTGACTTCTTGCACGCATCAAACACTACGTCCACCCTCTCGTACCTGGCACCATAGGATTCCACCTTTGGGATGATGTCTTCTTTAGCATAGTCATCAAATATCTTTGAAGTGCGTGGAGGTAGGGCATTGATAAGTGCTGAGCCATCAATGATGACTGCATCTCCCCTTGGTTCTCTGTCTCGGATGTTCACTTGCACTTCAAGAATTTCAGCCAGCTGTGACTTCAAATAAAAAATTTTTTCTTTTAATTTTTCAAAATTTGGATTTTCAAATGGCCAATCAGGCAGATTTTATCAGAAAGCCCTGCAGAACAGAAATGCCAAATTTGATGCTTGTATCATAATTTGCACGATTTTTCTACTATCTCCTTCACTAACCATCTCAGATCACCCCCAATCCCAAACAATGATCTTTTCTACCCTCATTAACCATCCCCCCAATCCCTCCTCCTTCCAAATTTCCAGTTTTCCTTCCTGAGAGTTTCCTTCTGCATCCTCTTGTCCACCCCATGCATCCTTTCCTTCCCCTCATTCCTCCCCACACCCATTATTTGTCCAAGTCTGCCTCTATCTTGGCCTTCAACTCTGCTGTTGGTGTTTCTCCCTCTCTCCACTGTTCCTTTTGTCTTGTGTTCTGATCCGTTCAGTGTATTAATACTATCTTTTCCACGAGCCTCGACCACGTATACAAAAAAAAGCAACTGGAATCAGTTGGTCTAAATGCTTCCTGGATATCACATGACCATGTCGGTGTGCCCACCTATCCAGGATTGTAACCCTGGCCCAGAAACTTTTTTGGCAGAACGGTTGCCCTGCATAGAGCATGGTACATAGTCGTATCACCTGGCTTTGTAACGGAAGGAAAGGTCCAAAACCAGGCTGGCCAAATTCTCTAGACTATAGAACATCTCCAGCTGGAGAAGCCTCCTCCTCCACCTTGATATGCAGCACAAGGCTGGGGGTAGCATCATTTGCTGGGGACACGGCTGAACCCATGTTACCATTGCAATGGTACTCATTTTGCCGACCTTGGAAGGATGACTGGCTGAGTCAACCCTACCTGTGTTAATTCAACGGCCCAGAGGGGGCTTGAACTTAGGATCTTAAGCTAGCCACCCTAACCATTAATTCAACACCAGGCCTTCCAGAAGGCCTGAACTGTTGGCATAAAAAGTCGATGGATTTCTGCAGAGTCCAGAATATTCTGGAATTGAAAGATTGATGATACTTCCAGGTGCTAGAAGCTAAAATGGCAGGAAACGGTGGTCATCTTTTTGTCCAATGCTGTCTAAAGTACTGTATGCTGTTTTTTTTTTGTATACATGGTCAAGGCTCATGGCAGAGCGAGAACACAGAACAGATCAGGACACAACGTAAAGGAATAGTAGGAGAAAGGGGAAACGCCAACACCATGGTGGAGGGAGAAAGTCGACAGACAAACAAGGGAATAACAAGAAGAAGAAGAGGAAGAAGAGGAAGAAGAAGAAGAAGAAGAAGAAGGCCTGATATTAGCTTAATGGTTAAGGTGACCGCTTTAACATGAGGGTCTTGAGTTTAAATCCATCATGTCATTAAATAACACCAGGTTGGTTAACTCAGCCTGTCATCCTTCCAAGGTCGGCAAAATGAGTACCATTTTACTGGAAACAGGGCACTGCATCAGAGGCATAGCCATGCTCCCAGCAATGATGCAACTAGCAGCTACAGGTTTCATACAAAGTAATAAAACAAGCCCTTAAGTGATAAGCTCTTGCACTGAAAAAAAAAGAAAAAGATATATATTCTTGGCATGACCTCCCCCACCCCCGCCCACCCAGCATGCAGAAGTACAGTTGGCAGATATTAATTACCAGCAAATACCACCCATTGCTTTTCTGACAGGAGGGGGTGTGGGGATAAAGAGGAGGGAGTGGGTGGGAGGAGCAAGAGAGGAGGGAGGGATAGCGAGGAGGTGAGGGGAAGGTAGTGTGAGAATTAAGGGAAGGGAAGGCAGCGTACCGGGGCGAAAGTGCTTTCAATTGTCGATTGTGAAAGCGAACTTGTTGCTGTTGCAGACTGATTTCTTTGAATCTGCATTCTTAACTGTCACTACGAATAGGTACTCTCTCTGGAGTGTTGTAATACGCCCAATATGATGAAACATTTGAAAACCAATGATGAGCAAGATCTATTGAACAAAGTGAGCATGCAACTTTCGGACTGTCCTTAATTTTTCCAAAATAGTTCCAAACCACTTTTGAACATGTCAAAACTTTAGTACATTTATTGCCCACCCATACGTCAGCAAAGCAATCAGCACGCTTTACTGGACAATTCCAAATGCCTTGCAATTCATTTAAAAGGATCACGCCCTTGCAAACTAAACATGCCCCAAGTGATTCGATTTTGCTGCTACATTACAAAGCTACATTAAAGCCTGGTGTTGGCTTAGTGGTTAGGGTGGTGGCCTGGGATCCAAGGGTCCTGAGTTCAAGCCCCGTTGGCTGCTGAATTAACACCAGGGGGTTGACTCAGCCTGTCATCCTTCCGAGGTCGGCGAAATGAGTGCCAGTGTACTGGTCCCGGTGTATGCCCCGGTTAGAATAGGTGTACCATATCCCTGTGTGTCGTAAGAGGCGACCAGGGTTGGCGTCAGGAAGGGCATCCGGCCATAAAACATTGCCTCAAGAAAAAGCCAAACCCCTGCACAGCAGGGAAAAATGGCTGTAAAAACGGTCATTTTTATTATTATATATATTACAAACGGGATGCCCCAGAAGCATGGTCCTTTTCAATTAATACATTACTCGGCCATGCGTAACATGAACATGACGAACAATCCCACCCCCCCCCCAAACCCCAAAAAAACAACAACACTTCTTTCTCTGAAGTCGGAATTACTCGGAATCAACATCAATTCCAGTTCATTACTCGATTCCTTTCGATACCATGGTTGGAATAGAGTCCCATGGAAACAATTCCACCCACCACTATTAAGCACTCCAACGAAAGGGTTGACAAAGAATGACAGGCTGGGTCACACTAAACACCGTCTGGAGTGTCAAACAACGTGCAAATTGGACAAATGAACACTTTTGTTCACAGTCAGAACTGCTGCCAAGTTCAATTTGGCAGTTTAAATTTTTTAATTTGGTTCAGGTTAGATTCCATAGCTTATCACATTTCAGCTGTAATGCTTATAAACGTCCAGATAACTTTATGATGGAGGGAGGGAGGGATGGTTTGGGAGGAGGTAAGCGTGAGATGAGGGGAAGGGAAGCCAGACATGCATTAATTACAATTCATTCTGTCTCATCAAAATGATTCTACGTAGAATAACAGGGAGGATGGAAACAAAATAATGTCTGAAATCCATTTTCCACCGGTCATACTATAAACTGTCCGGAGATGACCGCTGGCCATCCGAACATGTCCGGAGATGACCACCACCCGGTGGTGGGGATACAACTCTGGACATTATAAGCATTTCAACTGAAATGTGACTAGCTGTAGATTCCAGAATCTATTGATGTGAACCGAATTTCAAAGTTTATAATTTTTATTTCATTTATTTCAAAAAATGTATTTTTTCAAAAATAACGTGTTCATTTGTCCAATTCGCACATGGTTTGACACTCCGGACGTCTCGGCTCAGTTTAAATTTTCAAATTTGACTCAGGTTAAGAGTTTCTCAAGCTTATCGCATGTATGCGGAAACAAAATGAAAGCACGGACACTCAGAGGCTCTCTCCGGGCGTTTGTAAGCATTGCAATGTATCAAGCGATTCGTACATATGAAGATATAAGCGAGGAAAGTGCAAAAACATTTTTGAGCGCTTTATCATTAAGAAACTGTTGCGGCCTGTTCAAAGTCAAGGCATTGTTGAGCAGGCCCCAAAAAATGGCGAATTAAGACCCCAGCGATAAAGAGCGAGGTGACCAAGAATGATGCCTTTATAAAAGGATAATTAAATAAGACTGTTAATTACCTTAAAAAAGGGGTGTTTAAATTAACCCAAACACCCAATTTTCATGCAAGCATTACCTTGGAGTTCCCTTAGTATGCATGCAAAGTTTGGGGCCACGAGGTTTCATGGTTTTGGGGTTTGAGTTATGGAGGAGACATACTGACATTTATTAGAAGTAGCAAGTAGAGTTAGCACATACAATCATTAAAAAAAAGTTATTTTCGCACCTTATGAGGATTTGTGGGTGACACCAAAATAAATCTTCTTCAGTCCCTGGAATGTCGTGGGAATACAACGCTCCCTCCCTAAAACTGCAGCACGACAGTGATCCACCATGCGCATTGATCGACTCGACCGGCAGCGAAGCATTGTGAAAGTTCACTTGTTCTTCAGCAAGTTGACCAGATATTTATTTGCTGGCTCGAAGTTTATTAGGATGAGGAGTACGTTTAACTTGCAGTGATTTCATATCGACAAGACTGCAATTATGCCACAAGAATAGTTCAGGATTACAGTGCTTCCAAGATGGTTTCTTCCCATTTCAATCCGCGTCGAGAGCAACAAAGTGACGGGTGCATACCCTCGAATTGTGGGAAGGCCGTCAGTCATCGTGCCTCAATACCCGACTTATCCACTGAAGCCTCTCACTCGAAATAACGTGACACCGCTCATCTACAGATGGTTCTCATATTTGAACGAGGCCGATTTGCATCTGGAAACACAATAATTACGGTTAACCACATTGGGATTGCCCTCAGTTTGACTCTTTCGTTTCAATGCTGCAAAATGAATCAAAAAGCCGATTTGATTTCGCTCAAGCGAACACACAGCGTGTGCGTGAAAGGCATCGTTGGGCATTCAAGACATTGAAAATCCTGCATAGGATATTGCTAATACCTTAAGAGGGTAGCACAGAACGAGAATGGGTTCCATTTTGTCCAGAGACTGAATTTTACTTTATTTTTTTGGAGATTTTGCATCAGAGTAATATAGGATGTCTCTTGAGATTTAGGATTTGAGCAAAGAGCCAATAAGGTTGCAAAAAACATGCACTTCACACTCACTGAACAATGGGAACAGGTCAAGCCAGGATAAGTGCAGGACCTGAAGACAGTGTTTGTTCATTCGGAAAATTATTAGGTACATGTTCCTTCACCGACGCTCTGCAAAATGTGTTTCATAGATGATCGTTTGGCTAAGCGGCGGCCTTCACTTCCCGTGAAGACCTCAGCCACAAGTCTGTCGGGCCTCGGAAGGCAGAACCAAACACCTCACACTTCCTTTTCTCCACTGTCATTGGGGCGTGGAGTCCAACGCCTGTTCTCCACTGTCTCGAGGTGGGTGTCGCTCCAATGGAAGCTGATGGAAACAGTCTTCTCTTATTCGTGTGGACTGCAATTAAAAAATTATATTAATTTCTTCCACGAGCCACAATCTGCACAAAATAAGAGATTACTGCCACCACAGAATCTCCTTGGAAATTCATTTAAGTTGCTGTGTAGTGTATATACATATACATAATATACAGACACATACACATTATATTTATATATATATATATATATATATATATATATATATATATATATATATATATATATATATATATATACACACACACACATACACATATTGTTACGAATTCTGGCCCGCCTGGCGTGCGATCGGCCGCGTAGCTCTAATGGCAGCCGCGTCACCCACCAGACGGACAATTCAGTCGTGACCCTCCTGGAACTACCGCCAGGAGCCAGTCACGGGTGGGTCTTTCGACCTCACCACAACCCAGTCCGCATTCTACCCGCGCAAAATAGGGTGAATCGCCGAATGTCGATATACCTAAATACACGCATGGGTAACCTACCGAGGGGTTGCACCACACCGCAGGTCTGCTTAGGACACGAACCGCTTAAGCGGTTCGTTCCGTGCTACAGGGATAACCGAGCGGTGTTATCGCCGACCTCGACGGTTCAGTGATTCTTCTTTACTCGGGTGTTCAAAACCCACTACTCATTCCACGATGCAAGATGGCACTTTCAAAGGGGGAAAGGACGCAACGACGGGAAACAGTTCGACAAGCACATTTATTATTTACACACACGTAAGGCAGTCATGCAATATGTACATTAAGAAAACAATACAACCGAATAAAGCAGGGAATTCTGTACAACACAGTCACTTAAACAGGTTCTACTTACAGACAGCTCCACACCATGCAAGCAAAAGTAAAAAGAAAAGAAAGGACCTCCCTTTCGTGGCCGTCCAGTCCCCCTCCCACGACCGTTAGCGGGGTCGCGCCTGGTTCCCACCTCCCACGCGGCCGGCAAACCCTCTCCGGCACCCCTCGTCCGGACACGCAGGTCCACCACAGGCGGCACTGCGGCGCCTCCCATCCGCGTCTCCACCACCAGGCCGCGCTGGGCCACGAGGGCGGGAACGAGCGAGGAGGAGGGGAGCGCGAGCCAAGAAGAGCGCATGAACCGTGAAGAGAGGAGGAGGCCCAACGAGACTCACCCAGAGAGACAGGGGCGAGCATGAACCAAGAAGAAGAAAGAGCTCTGCATGCGGTCCGCCCTTTATAGCGCGGGGCTCCGCCCTTCGCCCCATCCCGTTTTCGGCTCCGCCGCCCTTCGAGAAGCTTCTCGAAAAGGGGCGTGCCCTCACTCCGACCGCCTCACGCCCCGTGTCCCACCAATGGGGAGCGAGCTGCCCCGCCCCCTTCCCTTCACACCAAGCGCGGGGAAAATAGGTGGGAAAAACCCCACAGGCTTCACAAGAGCTTTTGTTCTGCCAATCCTTCTCGGACGGTTTCCGACGTGGAAACCGTCTCACCGTGGTCCGCGGAGGATGGCGTTCGTAAGCGGGCGATGTGGTGAAGATGGTGGTGATTGTTGTGGGGGTGGTGTGAGCGTGGTGGGCGTTGCGGCGTAGTTGGTGGCGGTTGTTGTTTGCGTGGAGGTTTGTTGCAATGGTGGCTCAAAATAACGATAGATAAAGAAAAACGGCTATCTCAGAGTCGCAGCCCGGTGAACACGAAGAATTCCCTTTAAACAACGGTGGGGACCTATCTGAACACTCACTTACCGGCACAGCTCATCGAAGGAACCTTTATGGTGTATTGCGAATTTCCACAGCCGTAATATATATATATATATATATATATATATATATATATATATATATATATATATATATATATATATATATATATATATATATATATAAAAACACAAACACATCTTAATATATATATACATATACAAACACATCTTAATATATATATACATATACAAACACATCTTAATATATATATATATATATATATATATATATATATATATATATATATATATATATACATATATATACATATATATATATATATATATATATATATATATATATATATATATACATATACAGATGTACATATACAAACACATCTTAATATATATATATACACATACACATATAAATATATTGTTATGGATCTGGAAACCATTTGCATTCAACATACAGGTCCCAAAAGTCAGTTATCCCGTTAAGTACATGTGTGGTCAGATCCCTTTCCTTTTGTCTCGTGGGAGAATCAAAAACGTGCGTTGCGACTTCTTTTTGATAGGTTATTAAATCTTTACCATCAAAGGCCATCCAACAAACAAACTGACAACACCACTGAACAAGCGCTTGACCCGCCCAACTGGCGACTCGCAGTTTCGAGGCAAAATCTTGGTGAAGTACCTTTTTGGGCGAGTCCGCACGTGTGGAGTGGGTGGGCTTTCCGGTATGGCTGAAACCCGGCCCAGAAAGGGCGGACCCATGGAAGCCCGGTCCAATCGGGGCGAACGTTGACGTCAGTTTCACCAAGGCCCCTCCCCGCTAAGGGAGGTCCATAAAAGTTACGACGCGATCCTCAGTGGAGAGTTCTGTAGAGAGGAGTCTCGAGAGTTCAGAGGGGGTTCGGTCGTGAGTTCTAAGGAGCTCTAAAGAGTTTGGTGGAGAGGAGTTTTCATGGTGGTTGGACCAGGAGTTTTCATGGTGGCTGTGAGCAGTCTGGTTCATTCTTCACGGTGGCTGTTACAGGGAGAGGAGTTCTGTGGACCCCGACTATTCGTCA
Source organism: Eptatretus burgeri (assembly GCF_056783735.1). NCBI lineage: Eukaryota > Metazoa > Chordata > Myxini > Myxiniformes > Myxinidae > Eptatretus > Eptatretus burgeri. Next base: position 38,019,085 of record NC_140978.1, on the reverse strand, counting down.
CGCGAGCTCTGTCACGAGCCACAAGTCCCACACATGCGACTGGGACCAAACCGACGACCTTTGGCAGGTGCCACACCACAGAGCATGCTTTCCCTCTGACAACCAGGTACCCACCGAACTCTGACCCCCAGCTTGTCTCTCTTCACGGCTGCGAGGGTCAAATAAAGACTCTGGGGTTTCTTTTCTTTTTGTGTGTCTGCGTGTGGGTCCGTCTTTAAATATAATTAAGTGTTTTTGCTTATTGTAAATATTTCCCTGCTTGCATATTCGCGTCAAGCCTGGCCTTTGTCTTTATTTTCCTGTTAAAAAATGTATTAGAAATATTTCCAGTCCGTTTCTGTCCTCTCTTGTATTGGTCCAGCATGGGTCGGGTCTGAGTATAAGCGGGGTTTCATCCCCGGTAATCGGTCTATCATAGCCGGCACGGCTTTGGCAGTTTCCGCTCGGCTGCACCCGAACAGAAGTTGGTAGTCAGTAGTTGAAACTCAACCACAGTCGGAAGAGTGACCCAGTTCGAGCAAGACGTGCCGAGGGCGTGGTTTCCCCGGTAGTCGAAATCGCATAGTTCATTTGGTAAATTGGTTTTAGACAAACAGACCCTACGCTACGCGGTTGAGATATTGGCATCCACGATCGGTTCAGTGACTCGCCAGCTCAAGGAATTATCCGGAGCGACGGCCTACAATTCCGGGGAGTCTGGTGGGAGACGGCTTAACCTCCCCCACCACAATATATATATAAATATTGTTGCGGATTCGCGCCCGCCGGCGTGCGAATGGCCACGTAACTCGAACCGCGGCACGTCGCCCACCGGACGGACAATCCAGTCGTGACCCTCTCGGACTAACGCCGGGAACCAGTCACGGGTTCGGCGGGCCTGGGGCCGAGACCGCGTCGGGCCTACCCGTCTGATGATGAGCCGCAAGATGGCGGTGGCGCCCCGACTCCGCGGGCCTCGCGGACAGTGTCTGGTAGGGGGTGGGAACGGGGCCCCCTTCTCGCACTATCTCAGCGCGGGGGGAAACAGGAGGGGGTTGTTGATGCTCGGGGGAACGAGGATATCTCCCTGTCTCTGGTCCCGCGACGAGCGTCTCCACCACGACCTCGGTCGCGCCGCCGGCCTCTCCCTCCGCAGCTCCCCGACTCCGACACGAGCACCCCCTCGACCGCCTTCGCCGCCGCCACCTCTCCACAGCTCCGTCCAACCGCCTTCTCCAACTCCTCTCTTGACTCGTCCCAACTCTTCACTGACTCCGAACTCTTAACTCTCTCCCCTCCGTACTCTTAACTGTTTGGCGAGCGCGGCCCCTTATATGCCCCGGGGCCTCGCTCCTTCACCTTCGACCCTTTACCTCCGACCCTTCACCTCTAACTGGCTCCCCATAGGACTGAGGAAAAGTGGGCGTGAATGCTTTTTGATCCATGAATTTGCATATAGCGATATTACTCCAACGCACCTGGAGGCGGGGCAAAATCGCCCCACGCTCGCCGATAGGACGGAACAGAAGTGGGCGTGAGTCGTTTTTGATCCGTTTTCTTCGGAAAGGCCGGCGCTTTTGCACCCCTGCTCGGTGCGCGCCCTGCACGAGTCCAGTATCGGTGCCCACAAGCGGCGTGGGAATGACGGTGATGCGATGGTTGCGAGAGCGAGATGTGACGGTAAAGGTCGTGGCTGTTGGCGTTGTTGTTGTTGTTGTTGTTGTTGTTGTGAAGCGGCGTTGCGGCTGGTGGTTGTTGTGTGATGGCTGTTGAGACGTGGTTGGTGGTGGTAGTAATGGCGGCTGGTCCAAAATAAAGATAGTAAAAGAAAAATGGCTATCTAAAAGGGTCGCAGCCCGCATAAATGACATTTATTCCCTCTAAACAACGGGTTTGGGCCTAACTACACATATACTTACAGAGATATCTCACCTAAGGGACCTGAATGGTGGTTTGCGAATTTCGTCAACCACAACACTACCCCCTCCCCTTTTTACAGACTCGTCCCGAGTCGTCAAATTTTCATGTGCCATCATGTGTAGTTTTCCCCTAGTACATTTTACCTACGGATCCCTGAGTGCGACATTCATGGTATTCGTGTCCCCAAAATAAATAACCTGAGGGCTGAGTAACTACCTAAACAAACTCACTCACACGGACGACTGAAATAAAATTGCCGGCGCTAGGACAGACATGCCGGGGGCGCACTCATATTTACAGTACATCTTACCTTAACTTACAAATTTTACACTAAACCATGGCCCAGGATCAATGAACTCTGCAAAAAGAAAGCAGTTAGCAGGGAGCCAGGCTGCTCGCATGCAGTCTCTGACTCAAACAATGCAGGTGACAGGGAACGTGGCCGGCTGCTCAAACGCAGTCCAAGGTCTTCCCTTTTGAACTGAACGCAGTGAACCACAACGGTGCATGGGCTGCACAAACGTAGTCTCCGTGCCAGCTCAAGTGGCACACGCAATGAACACAACGAATGGATGGATGAATGGATGGATGCAAACACGGTGCACGGGCCGCCACTGCAGGCCCGTGTTGTAGCTGCCAACAGGGCAGTTCTTGCAGCTTGCAAACTGTTGCTTTCTGATCCTGGCGCACATGGCAATGAACAGGGGGGGGGGGGCAAAGCAAAAATTGAACGGGGCTGGTGAACAGGGGCAGTGGGCATGGCATGGCAAAGGTGATCAGGCAAACGCAGCCCGCAGAAGAAGGCCGCTGCAGGCAAACACAGCCGGCAGATGAACTGGCCGGCACAGGCCTTGCAGAAAACAGCTGCAGACGATCCGGCCGGTACAGGCCTTGCAGCAAAACAACAGCTGCCGATGAAGTGGGCCGGCCTTTGCCTTGCAGCAACGCAGCCAGCAGATGAAGCTGGCCAGCCTTTGCCGTTCAGTGGAGGTTGGTGGAGGGAGTGCGGTGGTGCTGGCCACTCGGAAGGCGGGTTCGGACCTACCCTACGGTCTCCCTCCCAACCTATCGCCTTTGCCTGTCATTGTCTATACCCACTCCCTTAATTTGTCAAACCCCAATTTCGCCCCAACTTATTTTTTTATTTTTACTTCCCCACTATAAATCGTCCCCTAACCCCCTGTACTGTCCTTGTTCGGCTAACCTATCCTGTCACCTAGCCTACTCCCAACCCCTACGTTCCCTTCCCGGAGGGGAATAAGGGAGAGCTAACGTCCTGTGTCGAGGCCCAACGAAGCCTCAGGATGGCCTCCCCAGACTTCAGCGATCTAACCAAAAGTGGGTCCAGCGGCCCACAACGAGAGCGAGGGGATGGATGGTGCGGAGGGGTACACTTCCTATCTACCCTAACCATTTAACTGTTAAACTACCCCGGGGCTTTCAACAAGCGCCTCGCGCTTAAACTATTGGTTCGAACAACCCAGATTCCCATCGCCTGTGTTGGTGTCCTCACAATTTCGGGCCTCGCCCCCCAATTTTCTCTCCGTGCCCTCACACGGTCTCATGGCTGGGACACGTGGCTCCCTTTGGCAGGCACGACCCTCTGCCGAATCTCCAGCTATGGCACCCCCGGGCACTACACTGCCTCCGAGCCTACCAGCTCCCTAAACACCGGGGAGTGCCCCCCATGGCACCTCCCCTGAAACGCACACGTGGCAGGCTGGCTTCCCAGGCCCCTTTCCGAGGGTCACCCGTGCCCACAACACTGCCCACGCAGCTAATGGCGCCCCGGGCCCCCGCACCAAGCAGGCGCACCCGTGCCCACTATGCTATCCCGGCCCCCATGGGCCCTTGGCCTACTACGGCCGACTAGCCTGGCGCCCAGGGTACCCACTCAGCGATACTCACCTTTCGCCACCACGCTCCCAGCCCGTCAACAGGGCTCCTGCACCCCTCCAAACGGGTTTCGAGCCTACATTCACACCAACAACAAAACGACCTCCATTTTTCAATTTAACTAACCCCTAACTCACTCTACACTGACCCCGGGGTCCCTTGGGCGGGAGTCACTCCTCCCCCCAATCACTCATCGCACCATGCATTCCAGACTCGCTCCATTCACACAGACCCCCTGGCCTCACTCACTCATGTCTCCACCTCACAACTCTTCAACACACACACCACTGAACTCTGCCATCCTTCTAACTACATCCCCTAACTAACTCGTGCTCCCACGTCGTCCCTTAAACTAGTAGCACGTTCCTTTTAACACTACGTAGCTAAACTACGTCCCCTCTACACATTCACAAGTCTGTCACTGTCTCCAAATCTCTAAAATAACTTTCCCAACCTAAATCTGGCTACAATCCCTCTAACTAATCCATTCCACGGACTCCATGAGGACTTACCCCTGCCCCATGAAGTCGGTCTAACTAAGCTAACCCTTCCCCCTAACTAGTTTCCATCCTGTGCCCTGGTAAGGGGGTCTTCCACCCCTTGCCAGGGAATCCTGTGCACCCGAAAGTGAGGCTTGCTTTTTTTTTTTTTTTTTTTTTTTTTTTACATGCGCAGCACCAGCGCGGAAACTCACAGCTCGCGCACTTTGCACCTGCCCGTGACGTCATGCAGCTGCACGTGTACCTCGTCCCTCCTTGGACGGTACCATCCGGCAGGGATACCCCTCCTGCCGGATTCCAACCCCGCGTGCAGCCATGACGTCACCGTGCGCATAAAAAAAATACAAGCCCCACGTCTCGAGGGGTTCCCCACGCGAACACATGTGCTTTGCCCGTTGGAGCTTAACACACACGATCGCGTGGAGAACCCGTCCGGTCCAAATCCGTAATCCTGCCTCAACTTTGTCCGTCCGCGGGATCGGCAAATCCACCGCGTGCGTTTCCGGACCGGGACTTCACTCTCGCAAGCGAGCACGTGGGGGCCTCGTGCGTTGCACAGCACGGACCTCGGGCTCGCTGCTGGGTGAACCCGGCACGGTCCCCGAAACAACTACAGCCGCTACTCGGCTTTCTTTCCTCTCATGTCGCCGTCGTCGTCGCCATTCGACACACGCACTCCCGCGTGTTTCGACGCTAACACACCTCACCATAAAACTCACACCGGGAGACGCGGCTGCATGTTCACACATGCCCACCGACATCTCCCTTACATACCGCTCTCTCACACACACGGTCTCCCTTGCACTCGGCCGTTCACTCACGCATGCCCTCTCCCTCGCACACGTGGCTCCACTCACTCACGGCCTTCCACTCACTCGTGCCATTTCCCTCACACAAACCATACCACTCACACACGCGGGGGCACTCATCCGCGGTGCCTCACTCACACACGCGGGGGCACTCATCCGCGGTGTTTCACTCACACACGGCGCGCTGGGAAGCACGCCCTTCTGCACACTTACCACCACACCACTCACACACGGGGTCGCTTCCACACACGGGGTCTTTGTCACCCACCCGGTCGCTCTCACACACGCCCTTGGACCCGCGCTATGCGTGCGTTGCAGCACGCATTTCGCCACACTCGTGAACACACACCTCGACACCACACACACCGGGACAACCACACTGGGGATTCGTGTCCCCACAAGGGTCTCCGGGGCCTCTATACCCCCCAAGCTCGGCGTGCACCTGTCCACAGCACTCCTCCCCTCGACCTCGCAAAGCACGACCAAACCCACATGGTCGTGACTCGCCTCAAGGGGGCATACTCCCTCCCCTCGTTCCTGGAGGAGGCTATCCCGCTGCTCGCACCGGGTCCCTACACGCTCCGCGAGCTCAACCTCATCGTCCTCCACTACCTCTGTGTGTGTGTGTGTGTGTGCGTCTCTAACCCCGTCATTATCATGCAGTCTCTCCTTTATCGTTCCCATCTCCCGTGTCTCTGTACATTTATTCGTTTCTGTTGTCCCCTCGTGTCTATTAGTCTCTGCTTCTTTCTGGCGTCTTTCCCTTATCTTTATGTAGGTCAACCTTGCTTTCTCCTTAAGTCGCTCCCGTCCTTCCCTGTTTTTCACTCCTTGCTCTTTCACGATCTCCGCGAACCTCCTCCTTGCTTTCTGTATTAATTGTTCTTTTCTCTCCCTCCCAATTACTTTCACCTCGTCTCTTGTCTCCCGAATTACTTTTTCCTTACCCGCCTCCACCGCGGGCCCGACAGCCGTTGCACTCCCTCCCAGCTCGTTCGCTCCCACACGTGGAGTCGCCATTTTAAGCTCCCTGGCCACTGCCTTCATGCCCGCCTGCAGGCTTTGGCCCATGTTCTGCGTCTCACCCCGCAGCTTTTTCATTTCGAGTGCGTTTGTTTCCATTTTCGTTTTCATTTCGTTCATTTGCTTGTTCATTTCATTTGTGTTTGTATCCATCCTCGCTGTCATTGCCGCCAGCATGGCGAATAGCTGGGCCATGTCGGGTGCGCTTGGGTGAGCCGATTCGGCCAGGATCGGGAGGTTTTGGCGGAGGGGAGGGTGGGGAGGTGTCATACACCGCGGCCGCCGCCGCACCTATTTCGGGCTCTGGGTTCAGTTGGACGAGTTCATGTTCCTGCACAACCAACATTTCCTGCACGGGGATTTCATCCTGGACCATGGATCCTACATTACTACACATATACATTTCTAATACCCCCGGCTCCCGCTCGCCTTGAGACGCCATCTTATTTCTCGTAAAGGGTTAATTTAGCTCGCTCGTAATTTGGAGGGAATCGGGGGTCGCTCCTCTCACCCCTGGACCGATTCCCGAGAATTTAGCTGGAGACAGGAGAGCCCGTTTTCCCGTTCTCCGATACCAGTGCCGCGAGGAGGGCGATGAGTTTATATCGCACGACCTGACACCAGTGTTGCGGATTCGCGCCCGCCGGCGTGCGAACGGCCACGTAACTCGAATCGCGGCACGTCGCCCACCGGACGGACAATCCCGTCGTGACCCTCTCGGACTAACGCCGGGAACTAGTCACGGGTGGACCTTTCGGCCTCACCACGATCGTGCCAACCGGCCCCCCGCGTGGGATAGGGTTGCTCGCCAAATTCGACCTACCTAAGTACCCACACGGAGGGTAGACCGGGCGATCGCACCTCGCCGCAGGTCGACTTCGGACACGGGCCACTTTAAGCGACCCGTTCCGTACTATCGGGATAACCGAGCGGTGTTATCGTCGGCCTCGACGGTTCGATTAATTATCGGGCGTTTTAGCCCACGACCAACCCTTTACGTGAAGTAAGATGGAGATTCAATAAAGGAAAAGACGAAGCGAAACGGGAAAACAGTTCAACATGAAGCACATTTATTTCGCGATGAACGGAAAGCACACATATACAATTACACCAAAAGCAAATGTAAAAGAAGAAGAAACACAATAATACACAAAAAGCAAATGCAACAATGCAGATCTAACCGACTACCGAGCACACGGCAACACTTATACAGTTTTACTTCACAGACGGCGCCGACAACACATACACTCAAAGCAAAAGAAAAGGACCACCCTCAAGGATGAGGGGGGTAGGCAGGCCTGGGGCCGAGACCGCGTCGGGCCTACCCGTCTGATGATGAGCCGCAAGATGGCGGTGGCGCCCCGACTCCGCGGGCCTCGCGGACAGTGTCTGGTAGGGGGTGGGAACGGGGCCCCCTTCTCGCACTATCTCAGCGCGGGGGGAAACAGGAGGGGGTTGTTGATGCTCGGGGGAAGGAGGATATCTCCCTGTCTCGGGTCCCGCGACGAGCGTCTCCACCACGACCTCGGTCGCGCCGCCGGCCTCTCCCTCCGCAGCTCCCCGACTCCGACACGAGCACCCCCTCGACCGCCTTCGCCGCCGCCACCTCTCCACAGCTCCGTCCAACCGCCTTCTCAGACTCCTCTCTTGACTCGTCCCAACTCTTCACTGACTCCAAACTCTTAACTCTTTCCCCTCCGTACTCTTAACTGTTTGGCGAGCGCGGCCCCTTATATGCCCCGTGGCCTCGCTCCTTCACCTTCGACCCTTTACCTCCGACCCTTCACCTCTAACTGGCTCCCCATTGGACCGAGGAAAAGTGGGCGTGAATGCTTTTTGATCCATGAATTTGCATATAGCGATATTACTCCAACGCACCTGGAGGCGGGGCCAAATCGCCCCACGCTCACCGATAGGACGGAACAGAAGTGGGCGTGAGTCGTTTTTGATCCGTTTTCTTCGGAAAGGCCGGCGCTTTTGCAGCCCTGCTCGGTGCGCGCCCTGCACGAGTCCAGTATCGGTGCCCACAAGCGGCGTGGGAATGACGGTGATGCGATGGTTGCGAGAGCGAGATGTGACGGTAAAGGTCGTGGCTGTTGGCGTTGTTGTTGTGAAGCGGCGTTGCGGCTGGTGGTTGTTGTGTGATGGCTGTTGAGACGTGGTTGGTGGTGGTAGTAATGGCGGCTGGTCCAAAATAAAGATAGTAAAAGAAAAACGGCTATCTAGAAGGGTCGCAGCCTGCATAAATGACATTTATTCCCTCTAAACAACGGGTTTGGGCCTAACTACACATATACTTACAGAGATATCTCACCTGAGGGACCTGAATGGTGGTTTGCGAATTTCGTCAACATATATATATATATACATACACATATACACACAAAGATGCAAAGTTGAAATTTTCCTTCTTGTGTTCAATTTCAAGAGAAGAATCACAATTACATTTTTATTAACAAGATCCTGCCAATGGAGCTCAATCTGGTGTTGATGGGAAATCTAGGGTAGCAGAAGCAACAATTGGGCTGATATGATGGCCTAAAAGTATGTACACTCGCCTCCGAGGTGTCTAATCTAGGTTCAAATCCCGATCCAATTATAAAACTGTCATCCCGGTGTTTGACACGTGCAGCGATTTCATTTGTGTGTGCCGTCCCACGGATGGACGTTAAACAGATCTCGCATCCGTTGGCATCAGTTGGTGGACATTAAAGTTCCCACGGTGTCCTTCATGAAGAGTTGGCGAGTTATCGCAGCACCCGAAACAAATTACAAATTCCTGCCTTGACTCTCTGCATCAGTGGTGACCCGACCAGGATTGTGCTCCTTGGACATTGAATCTGCCTCGGCAGCCCGATGTGTTTAATAGCGTGAGAAGGGAACCAGAGATTTGAGCAATAACTCTGGCCAACAAAAATGGTATACAAAGTTAGGAACTGTCCATCTCCCACAATGGAATTTACATGACTAGAGTGGGTTCCCCCCTTGCCCCCCTCTCCTGATTGTCGTTGAAGGAATTCCCCTGACCGCTCTACATCTCACACATCAACTCCTGATCAGTTTATCCCCAAGGAAGCGGGCAACAAGAGATTCCACACTGCACCTTCAACACCCAACCCTTCCCACTCACTTCTCATAGTAAATGGGTCAGAGGATCCAAGCCAGGTGCGCAGAAGTTCTGCATCTGGCAGTTGCGGCAGTGCAGGTCCGGCTATTCGGAGAGATGCCGCAGACACAAGTGGACGGCCGATAGTGTCGGCATACTCCTCTTTGTCCCAACACCAGACCCCAGCTGTTCCCCATTGTGCAAACACTCCGGTGTACTCTTATACGTTGGGACGTGTCGGTTCAGCACGGGGTGTACCACGGACCAGGCTGAGCCTCGCCGTATCTGGCAGCGTTCCAGACCTAAAGACACCGTCATCTTCACAATGCAGCACTGAAACGGGGGATAACCCAGAGAATGCAAAGAAAGGCAGCACCTCGAGCAGTCTACGATCAGAATGGCAAAGGAACAAGGCGCCCACCGTTCAACCTTGTGATGCGTATGTACGGACACTAACTTACACTGGCTCTTTTAGAAACAAAGCCTTCAACTCAAACTCTTCCATATGTACCCCCGGACCATCGGTCACAAAATCACCCGGAGTGAGCCGGTCTACTCCGACGAGGGGATTAGGCCGCCCACCCATCCACAATGGCCCCTCACCACGATCACGTTGCACAAGTCCAGCTCAGGATGGGGGACGAAGTAAAGCAGGCTTACGTATTGGTAGTCGGGGTGGCGAAGGTTCTACCATCAAGATAGTGCGTGTACCATCTGAACGAGAGGTTGCACAAGAAGGACTGAGAAAGTGGTATGAACGGCGACAGACGGGCATGGAGGCCGAGAGGGCATCGTCACCTCATTGCTCTTTGGCTCAGGAACCATCCCACAGACGAGCGCAACGGCAGTTATCGGAGCCTGCAGGTGAAACAACACCTGTGCATACCCCCCTTCCCCCAACCACGACTCAATTTGTTAGCCACACACACCACCTTGTCGTTTTAACTGATTTGTTTCTTCAGGTTGGGACATGGATCAACGGCGTAGCAACGTCCTTTTTGCATCTCAAGTGCGAAGCTCAGCACAGGGTCGCCCTCAAGGGTCTCGGCCTATTCCCCCAACACGGTAAAGACCATTTCTTTGGATTTAATCGTTCATTCATTCACTCATTGCTCACCAAATAATCGACACTCACTGTATCCGTCGTTCTTTTTCCAGGAGGTTCCGCAATCCTTCCACTTCCCCAGCAAAGAGAGATGACAGGGCAGACAGCCTGTTGAGCTCGAACACGAGAGCACCGTATCCAGGCACTCTCGTATAAGCATGCATGTGCAGTCCGGCCGGTTTGGAATTGCGAAGTGGTGAACATAGCCTCAACAACGGTACAGTCGATGCCAGTTCTGTACGATGCATCAGATTTTGTGTAAAGGGTGTGTGCATGGGTACACTTCTCCAGTGGCCCAGTAGCTCGTTGGGTGGCAGTCTTTCGGGACCATCACGGCAAAATTGGATCAGGTGGGATCGAACGATTGATCAATTAACAGAATGAAGAGGATCCAAACTCAGAGGAGCAAATAACAAACATTTAATATTTGTACAATGATTGATGCTGAGGACCATTGGAAGTTACAATTTTATGGATCCAAGAAAGTTCACATTTCCTGGGAAGCCAACCACATGGTGCTCGTTACAAAAGGAACGAAAAGAAAATGGTTTAGTAATTTTTTTTTATTGAAGCAAATTGATCGCTATTCCATGATGTTCGACATGCAATGACGAGTGCTTCATTTGACAACGGTAAACTGCGTCCATGGCAACTCAATTGCTCCACCTTCGCTTTGCAATAACTACACTCTAAAAAGGTTTAAACTACAATTGATGAGTTCATTATTGTATTTTAATTTATTTAAATGTTAACATTTTACCTTAGCCAAAGTTTATTTAAAACGAGCTCTGTTCCAGTATTTCCGTTGGAAACGTGTTTGTGTGTAAGTAAGCTGTCATATCACCACATGGAGATTAACAAGCAAACAAAAACCATTTGTGGATAACCATTTGTGAAGGTTTTGGCCCGAGTCTTTCACAAACTGGATAGCCAGGCCTGATGCTCAATTAAGCAATTAGGGCATCAATTTGTAATTTGTTCAGGGTGCCAGCGATAGCTTTCCAACTCTTCATGAAGGACACCGTGGGATCTTTAACGTCCACCAACTAATGCCGACAGACAGGACGCCAATTTTACGCCCATCTGAGGTATGGCACGCACCGATTAATCACCCTACCTGTGAAAAATCAGGATGGCAGTTTATAGCTGGGCCGAGACTTAAACACAAACAAGACAGCTTAGAGGCGAGTGTGCAAAGCTCAAGGTCTAGACTATCCTGCCAGCCCACGACTGGTAAAGCACGAAAACTCCAAACTCAAGTTCCACAATGGCATCAATTTCTATTCTTTATGCCTGATGATAAAAGGGGAAGCATCTCCAAAACTTACTATTAATAGGGGTCACAGTCAATGAAATACCCACAAAGGCAATTTACATCTACCTTCTCAGAAATAAATGGAAAAAAAAAATCAAGTTTTTCAAATTTCACTTTTTGTTTGCCCTTTTAGCTCCAAGCTGAAGCCTTCAAAAACCCAATTCAAATCACGTTCAGGGGCGTTTGGCCGACTCGCTACACCTGGCAAGTGAGTGTTGGTGAACACGAGCAGTAGTGGGTCTTGAACTCGCAACATCCATGAGAGAAAGGTCTTAAAGAAAAGTGCATCGATACAATGGAGAGCCACAAGCTTCTCTAATCAAAATGTTTGTACAAACAAGACCAACACCATATCACCATGCTTGGTAAAGCTCACCGAGGAGTTGAAGATGCGTTACAGGATAACACGCAGATTTGCTTCTTTCTTTTCAAAGAATGCCAAAGGTTGTCAAAGAAGGTTGTCAATGCCAAAGCTCGATTTGGGGTTTTCATCAACTTTTAGGTCCATCGTAGAACAATGCCAAACACAAAGCAATTTCAGAGTTTGTAGAAATGTAGTTCCTCGATAACCCGGTGTGAAACCATGACTGTTGTTTCTCCTGAGCTTGAGCTCATCCTTTCCATGTGAATCACCATAAACCCATATCCAGCATTTCCTTGAACACCATTCAAGACAGAGGCAACACCATGCCAGGATTACAGGGGTGAGACAATGAAGTCCTTTCCTTCCTGATAAAAGCAGACTCGTGGATCATGCATGGATGGGGTGAGGGGATACTTTCCAGTTGTCACTGCAATATTAAGAAAAATCATGTTGGGAAATTTGAAAGATTAATAAAACAAGGACGAGGAAAAACAAACAAACAAACAAACCCCAATTGAAAAAGTCGTTAACCGAAGGGATGGAAAAGGCAAAAAACAAAAAAAGTTTTGCAAAAACTGTTGTTTGGTTGTACAAACAAGCGACACGGAAGAACCTCGTTTTCATCACTTTTTCTGTTTGGTCATCTTTGTGCCAATCAAAAGTCCGAATGTGCCACCGTACGTTACTGCAAGTAGCAAGTGCACACCATATTGTGAGATCATTGTGACACATTGTTACATTGTCAAAACGCCTGAACACTCAAAGCCAAAGCGACTGATCAATTTTGCCACTATCAGTGGACCAAACACTCAACTGATGTTAAAGCCCGATATGTATAAATAGACAAACAACTCGGCATAAAAGTTCAAACATACAGAGTTACTCAGGATTTGGACGTGACCTTACAAACTGCTTTCCTGGTTTTGCACAAGCAGGGTGTTGTATCATGGAGAACCCCATTCCATCAGAAGGCCAACCAATCATGTGTATATAAAAATCCCACAGTCTTTCACAGGAGAAACCATTCCCATTGGTTTGATAGCCAAATCCCAATGAAGATACCAAAAACGTTTGAAAAATATTTATTCGACAAACTGAAAACAAAAAGCAGGATGCATACTACAATCAGGTTTGGTGACGGTCTTGATGGTCCACTTCCTGCATCCAAGATTAATCTTTGTTCATCGCCACTGGGAAGAGAGCTCACCCGTGTATTGTCATCCTTGGCCAAGCTGCATGAAAATGGTTCTTGCTCATCATCAGGGCAAGGTGTAAGGCATGCCTGTGGGCAGCGTGCCGATGTACTGCGATTAGGCCTCATGTGCAGCGGAAAGTGGAGCACATGCCGGTGAAGACAAAGCATGAACTTCTCAGGGAATAAACTTCGAATTGAAAAAAAAACAAAACAAAAAAAACTATTTAAACATTTATTGTCAAAGTTTTTTAAAGTTTTTTTTGCAGTTTGCTTGTACACAACATGGTCATCATTGTACAAATGTCACAGTCAGACAAAGTGGCTTCAACTTGGTATGGGTGAGGACCACGAACTTTGACCTTTGCCATTCCAATGCACCAGACCGTTTCGAAAACAAAATGCTCAGAACTGGTAGGCACGACCCCACACCCCTCTTCCCTCCTTCTCCAATAGCATTTAGAATAGTTTACAGCTGTGTGTGCATATTGTAACATCTATTACACAATGGGCCAGTTCCTATGAACCGAGGTAATTGGACAATCGAGACAGACACATACACATTGTCCACGTTAAATAAAGTTTGGAATCAAGTGACGGAGCTGAAGCTTTACCTTTCTCCAAACGTGTATTTCAGCCCAAAAAGTTGACGCAAAGCAGTTCTTACAAAATCATGAGAAAATAAAGCAGCACCATCTCATAACGATCGCACAGCTACAAACAGATGGATTTCATTCCGAATCAGGACTCTCGTTATGGGTAAATGGTGCGGGGAGCAAACAACCAGACTGGATGGTTAGCTGGCGGCAAATTGGAGGGGCTACGTGAAAATGAACGAACGAAAAGAGCATCACCACTCCCTCAGTTGAAGATAAATGTTGTGTTGTGATAACACTACTTTTGTGTTGTGCGAAGTAACCAACTACAGGCCAAACAGAGGCGCAATTCAATAACAGGGGCGTTACAAGGTTTTTGTCGGATACTTATTTCATCCTCCCATTTGTGCAGCGGGTCCAAGAGGAGCCAGCTTCGTGTACCCACAAACTTCCACACTGACGCTCAGCAGATGTGGTCTTTCACTTTACTTTTGGACCCAGACTCACCGATCACCAAAACCCTTACTCTGCAATGATGAGAATGCAAGGCATTTGGCTTAATTTTTGGCACATCAACAACTAAGTGAGCACAAAATGTTTTGAGCTTTGGCAAATTTCAAGAAATGCAAATAATAGACAATCAAAAAGGTGTTATTTTTTAACAGTGTGCACATCCTGATCACACATGGCATCCAGATTGCTGCAAAACTCCACATTTATAAGAACACCTCCACCCTTCAAACATCCCCTCCTCCGTCCTTCAACAATACTCAAGGCTCATGATTAATAAGCATCCCAATGCAAATACAAGGGCAAAATGAATGACGTTAATTTGGACGCAAATTAGGATGGGTCACGGATGGTACATGAGCAAAGGAGGCGTTGACGTCATCGTTTGATGGGCTGAGAGATCTCACGGGGATGTTCGAGAGGAATAAAGTTCCGCAGAGTCGTACGCCGTCACGACGCGCAACTAGTCACGTTTCATCAACCGTGAAAACCGCACAGCCTTTTGTGTTGCGACGATCAAACACATCTCCTCGGAGAGTCGCTTCGCGAGACGCAACAATGAAACGTGTTGCAAGTGACAAGTGTCCAGCGAAACGCCCGAAATTGGTTAGCATCCATTCCAAAATGACCTACAACTGTGGTCGTTTCAGAATTGGATGCCAAGCAACTTCAAGAACTTTTCCTGGGATGGAGAAAGTCGTTACGACTTTGCTTTGATGCCAAGTCCGGAGCAGAAAAAAAAAAAATTAGTCCAACTGGCGAATCAAATGTTCAGATCACAGAAAAAAAAACAAAAAAAAAAACAAAGGTCATGAGCTCATTCATACCTTGGTAGATGAAATACAACTATTGATGGCATTAAGTAATTAATGTGTTATCAATCCGAAATTCCCGACCAAAGAAATGGCCGGTACTTCAATGTAAAATGATTTTTAACTCCTCTGAGCCAAGAATTCTGTATAGCTGTGCAGAAGAAAAATAAAATAAAAAAAAAAAAAACTTCTTGCAAGACCCTCAAAAGTCACCTTGGGAGAATGACGCAGTCCTGAATCGTCGCACCAAAGCAGCAACATAACCAAGAGCCAGCCTCTCAAGCATTTTTGGAACGTTAAAACGTCACAAAAAATATGGCCAATGGTTTGAGGCTGGGGTTGGGGGTTGAAGAATAAGTAAATGCCACAGATTGACAACCTTAGAGAAGCAAAAAGCATCCAGTTGCCTTCACTCCCATATTCTCTCGCTTCTCACCCTCCTCCATGATAAAGCACCTCACCGAGACACAACATCCCTTCTTCTCCAACGGTCCGTACTGGGACTGTGTTACACCCTCTGTGGGTTCAAGTTCAAAGATCAGGCAAGCTTGCAAACTCCCTCACAACTCGTATTGAACTCTCTTACTCTGGTCTCCAGCCACAGGTCGCTTGGCAGTTCCAGCGCAGCCGGGGCTTCTAGGTAGGTCTGACGGACAGCAGCCTGTAGACCTTGGATTTTGTCAAGATTTTGCTCGCTGGAAGAAAGCCTGTGGACGAAGGAAGTGGTGGAGACAGGCAGGGAGCAACATGAGGATGTTGGGGTTAGAGGGATTTCAGCTCTTGTGGTGAGCTTGTCATCAAAGGACAAAGATTATAAGCAGATCAAACAAAGCTTCAGATCTCTTCAAAATACAGCAGGTGTCCCAAACCTTCAAGTAGGTTTTGAACACTTTTGTGTCGGCCTGCTCCAGCACCTGGCAGAACTCCTACAACAAAGAAGAGGCAAGAGAAAGCCATATTAAACAACAACCAAAATTTTTTTTTTTTTTTAACCTCAAACATTCCTGTGGATCATGCTGTAGTAAACACAGTGAAGATACCTGGGCAACATCGGGTGTGATTTGCAAGCTTGGAAGGTAATCTTGTCGAAGGAACAGCAGAAGCTCTGGGCCCTGCATTGGAGAACATGGCGAGACATCGATTACAAAGCAATGGAATGTCAATTCATTTTGCTCTTCGTCGCGAGCAAAACTGACAATGATGCTCTGGAGCTAAACAATCACTCACCCGTTGTTGAAAAACTGACTTCAGTGTTAGGGCGCACTCGGCCAAGGCCTGAAAGCATACAGAAGAAAATAATCAAATCTGCTGCGAAGGCTGCAAATAATCACGCATCGAATCGGGAAATAAATTGTGGACCTACCACTGTCGTTTGTGCATCCATGAGGTCAAATGACGGCTTAAGTGGAGCCAGGAAGCAGGCAGGTACAACTCTCTTGTAGACAAAGTCCAGAAACACTGGAAGGGCATCTCCACCACCTACAGGAAGATAAAACAATTTCTCCAAAGCGAACCAACCAGCATTCACTCAGCCACGTACGGTCCTAAACCATAGCACCACCCGTTCCTCCAGAAAGCACGCAGCTGCTCACCCCAAGTTTCAATCATGCGTGAAAGGATGGTGAAGCACATCTTCTGAGCCACGGGGTCAGGAAACTCCATGGCACCCTGGACCACAGAGCCCAGCACCTGTTCGGCATCCATCGCCCCTGTCGAGCCAAACGAAGCACAGATTGCTGCTCGTCTCCATCGGTAATGCATTCTGGTGTAATAAAGCTCAGCTACTTGTTCGGATAAAATTCTTACAGATACTCCTGAGCAAACGGAAAAGGAGATAAAAAGATGCCAAAGTTGAGAATCAAAACCAGGCAACTAATGTCAGCAGGTTTCACACTGGATCCTAAAGGGACAAGCGGCAACCATGGCATTCTTGAAACCCCAAACAACGCTCATTCTCTTGAAGTCCAGAACATCTCAAGCCGCAGAGACCGACGAGTCTCCCCAACCCAAATGAGGCAGAATCGATTTGTGGGGACACCAACCATCCCCCGTTCCTACAAACTCCTTCCATCTGACATCGTTGTTTCCTTAAGGCACCATAAGGCCATTTTCGAAGGCTCAGCTTCTCTTCGACCCTGTGCAGTCCGCACCTCCAGTCGTCTTGCCTGCCTTCACCATTCTTGGTGAACGTGGCCCTCCGTCACTGAAACCGCCATTGGCCTATGCTCGTTACCCTGAAGAGTCCATCGTCAGGTGCTCCCAACCAGAGATACTAGGACCGAAAGCTCACGTTGTGGGTGTGGCAACCACACCATGAAGTAGCGCAACCAACAACATGACTAACCACTATCCAGAGCACAGATTAATCCACAATATCAGATATCCCTGAAAATTCTAGCTCATCCACAAGCTTCGACTTCGCATATAAAATAAACTCGAGCGAAATAAATCATGCACCATCACAAATTCCCACACTTACCACCTAAAGCAAAGGTCAAATATGACAAAAAAGTGGATCGGAGTTCAGGTGTGCCAAGGAAAGACTTTGTACAAAGGACAATGCCCAGTCGCCAGCTGGCTTTGGAAGCCAACTTTGAAACGTAGTTTGACCAAGAAAGATCGTGGTGATATCGCGACCTTGGAGTTTGAATGACAACTTCCTCAAGAGGATTAAGAAAGTGGAGAGGAGGGTTTGCCAGATGGTCCTTTCAGAGAGAGATCGTGAGAGTGAGAGTTGTTGGGAGTGAAAGACATATTCCCAAGTGTTTGAACAGCTTGTGATTTTGTCAAAGTCTGAAGAGAGGGAAGAGATTACAGTCTTCATGTCTGAAGGATGAGGGATGTCACAGCAGAGGGTGGAGTCATCAGCAAATAAAGAGGGTTTTCCAAAGAGTCAGAGATCATTAATGAAGACCGGGAATAGCACTGGGCCGAGAACACTGCCTTGGAGTACTCCAGCCTTGACAGGGAGAGTAGAAGAAAGGATTCCGTGGAGTGACATGCTCACTAGCAGAGTAGAGGAAGTCAGAAAGCCATGTGTGGAGTTGACCACGGATGCCATTGGCAGAGAGTTTGGAGAGCAAGGCAGTTCGTACGAAAAGCATGAGATGTGTCCAGAATTTTTTGGCATTCCACATTTTGACCACACCCCAGGGGGCAGAGCCAAAAATGACACTGCCCTTGCACCATGTGATTATCATAATTATCAAGTTTGGTGAATTTCTGCACAACTGTTTAGGAGTATACGACAGCATGATGGAAGGGCAGACAGACAAACACAAGAGAGAGAGACAGACAGGCCTCAATTACAATACTTCGTTTTTTAAAGAGCGTGGGGATAATTATCTCCTTTTACTTCATAGACCACCTTTACACAAGTGCTGGTTATCATTTAAATTTATTCCTCCATTCAAAAAAAACAGAGTACCTTCTTTTTTTTTTTTAAACGCAAAAAAAACGAGAGAAGTCGATGGCACGCCATCGCAAATCCCCACGTTTCCCACATCAAGCCAAGTTGTAAGATGGCAAAAGGTTCCACCAGGAATGACCTAATATCAAATTAATTTTTTTTTTCCCCCCATTTTGACCCCTGTGACCTGAAGTACCCATCCCAAAGGAAACGAACCGGGGATTAATGTCTGTCCTACAGTTTTAGGAGATAGCGTGATGGACGGACAAACAGACAGACAGACAGACAGACAGACGGAGCCGATTACAACTTTTTGAAAGAGTGTGGGGATACTTAAAAAGCACTGTTCTTCTCCTGGTATGAAAGATCAGGCAATACCACAGAAGCCTGATGTGTAATGGGAGACTGCAAATGCTCTCCAACAGTAATTAAAGCGTTAAAAGTATTTCAACACAATTCAAAAGCCTGGTGTTGGCTTAGTGGTTAGGGTGGCGGCTTGGGATCCTAGGGTCCTGAGTTCAAGCCTCGTTGGGACGCTGAATTAATACACACCAGGAGGTTGACTCAGCCCGTCATCCTTCCGAGGTCGGCAAAATGAGTACCAGTGTACTGGTAAGGGGGACACTGCATCAGCGGCATTGCTGCGTCCCAACCAATGATGCAACCAGCAGCCACAGGCTGTACTCAATAGAAAGAGAACACAATTCGAGCGACAGGATGAGACATATTTTCAGCATCCTCCCTCTTCGCATTATTCAAATACGCAAGTGTGATCGACGACAAAGTGGTCCAAGGGATATTGAAGGGTCAACTCACTTGTCGATATTAACATCAATTCCTGATCTCAAGCCTCACTCCTTACCCTGATCAGATATGATGGAACCAAGGCCATTGGTTAGCAGTGCAAGCATGAAGGTGTAATAAGCCCGGCGGATGCTTTGCTTTTCTAGCGCTGCAGATTGGTCATTTTCTTCAACCGGTAGCCGCAAACCTCCCAAAATCCCTGTCAGTACCACGGGAAAGACTTCCCGCACCAGTGGCTGCACCTGAACCTGTCAATGAGACAATACCAACATGACACCCAAAGCAAAAACCTTGGACGCATGCATGACATTGCATGGACAAGCAATTCTTTGTACAATGTGTACTGGAGCACACGGTCATTGAATGTTTCAAATCTGGTGGTACATATTTGATCTATTGTGTGTGTGCATATTATATATATATAATGTCCAGGGGGTTCAACCCAACCTGGATTAGTGGCCAAGCTTCTCCCTTGAAGGCCTACAGCCGAGACTCGGAGATTAATGCACGCACGGGAAGGGGGCGGAGGGGCGGAGCACAGCACGGGAGGGTGGGGGATAATACTTGAACCCCACTACAATACACAGATACAGCTTCTTAAAAGGAACACATTTAATGAAAATCAACAAATATTTACAAAGGACAATAATTCAAAAGGTAATGATAATAATTAAGTAAATTAATCCTAAAGTCGAAGCGCCTCTTCATACAGACTCAAATACAGACAAAGGGAAAATAAAAAATAAAGAAAACCCTTCCTTTTCGAGTATTCTTGAACTTAGCTTGGCCCATAGGTTGTTTGTGGAACTTGGGATCGAGGCGCTTCTGTTCGCATGTGCAGACGCGCACAACAAAATGGCGCCTCGTTGCTTCTCTCAAAGCGGGACAAACGCATGCTAGGCAATCCGCAAGCAGCACTCCACACCAAGGCTCAGCGATCCAATGCAATGGCTTTGTGCGCCGATCATCCTCACCAACCCAACCAAGAGCCAAAGGCCAGCGTCTTGCTTCACCACACGAGCCAAATCACCTCAACATGAATACAAGGATCGTGCCGTCCTCTTCGGGCGTACGCTCACCCTCAACTCTCGCCTCTCCAAAATGCGCAACCAACCCTTCCTCTTTGATCACGCCTCTCAATCCTCCGCCTCTGGGGCATGGTCTGCTCGCACGAAACCCGGGAAGGCGGGGCTTCTGCCGTCACGCCCATCAATCAGCCTATGGGGTGAGACTTTGCTTCTGCCTGCTTGGCACATTTGCTTGTTTCTCCTCATGGTTTTGGTTATGAAGACAGATAAAAGTCACAGGGGGCAATTACATACTGGGGAACTTATTCTTACTCCCGAGCTAATTAACACCACACAACCCCATGTGGTGACAACACTTAAGCTCAAGGTTCTCGACTTAATTACATTGAGATGCCTCCTACACGTCCACGGACTAAGCAACTCTACACAATGTTATATTCCCCATTAAATTCCTCCATCCACCCCCACAACTGTAACAATAATATATATATATATATATATATATATATATATATATATATATATATATATATATATATATATATATATATATATATATATATATGCAGAAACACAAAAGTTGCACACGCATACACACACAGTTATTAAACAAAGGTAATCTAAAATCTACTCATTTGTGGAAATATTGCATGTCTGAAGTTAGAGGGACAACTCCAATAGGCAAGAAGAAAGAAACCTTAGTCCCACCTTGAATTTTCCCACAAGCTGGTTGAGGAGTGGGATGGCATCGAGCACGTCACGGGTATCACCCCGTGAAAGCATTGCCTGCAGTGCGGCAGGCAGGTAAGGCAACAGCTCTACGTCCAGGCAAACAAGCATTCGGTGCAGGAAAGAGCGTAGAGCGGCGCGAATTGAGTCGCGCTGCAAGGGGCAAGCGAGCGCCGGCAGGAACGCACTCAAGCAGGCCACGTACACATCTGCACAGCCAGATTCACGTACCGTTGCACGGCTGCTGAAGGCCTTACTTGTGCGGCTGGAGCAGGGAAAGGAGCGGCAAAGGTGGATAAGTGGAGAGCCCTGTCTGCATTGACATCAGCACCACCACCACAAAGGTAAATCCTTGCTTTCCGATACAACGTCTAACCTGGCAAAGCTGACAGCATGGGCAAGGCTCTCAGCCAGTGCTGCTTGCCGGTCTTCGTCGGTCTCAGCTGAAAGGCGGGCCAAAAGCGGAGGAAAGGCCGCTGTGAGAGGGCCTAAAAGGCTGCCCAGTAACTCAGCCTTACGTCCGACAGCCAGCTCACCGCACGCCACCAAATAACCAGCCATTTCATAAAGGAACAGCTGGTCCTCTCCACTAAGTGCGAGCTGAAGACCATTCACCTTGGCATGGGTACAAAGGGCAGGATCTTGACACAAACTTCACAGTATTTACCATTCAAAAGCAACTTCACACTCACATTTGAAGAAATCATCCAAATGAATTTTCCTCAATTCTGGAAACCAACTTGCCTTAACTTGACTTCAGACCAATTCCCTTTTTTTCTATTTTGACTACAACATCACAACAAACAAAAAAAAGTAGTTACCCTAGGAGAGAACACCAGCAGGTCCTGCACCTGACACAAGATCTCCTCCACAAATGGCATGATCTGCTTGCTGATCAACCGTAAAGTACATGGACATCAGAAGAGAAAGCTTTCCCATCATGACAAAGGATGAACTTCATGAAGTTTCCATTGCACACAATGCTAGGGTTCTTTTTAACCAAAAAGGAAGCAAAATAAGAGTATGACAGACACAAAAATGATAATAGTGAGAAGATGTGGAGAACCTGAGTGATTTGACAAAGCGGCTGAGCAGGTAAGAACAGCGACTGCGGACTTTTGCGTTTGGGTGTCTTAAGCCTCGACAGTCCAGGAAACCAACCTGAGAGGTGGGGAAAACAAATTAGGGAGTGCGGGGGGGGGGGGGGGAGGGAATAACAATGAAAGTAGGATAACACTGAATGGCCAAAACACAACCACCCCCAGCCCCCACGACTCAAAAAGTAGAGCGAGAACAAATCAAACTTGATCGTCACTCAACTCAAAAAATAGATTTTAGGTGTCTTAGTCACAACAAATCCAACTTGCCAGTACTTCTGGGATGTGTTGTGGTTCGGCAGAGAAGAACTTGTCATAACGCACAACAGTTTCGAAGAACTGCAGGGTTACCGCACAATGCTGGTAGTGACTCACTCCAGAAAGGACCACCTACGAAGAACCACATGGATTATGAGACCAATACAAAGCAAATCGAAAAGGCCTGACAGGAGCATGATCAAAATAGATATTTCGATCACAAAGCAATCGCCAAGGGTAGGCCTCCCCCAGCATCTGTCAGGCCAAGATTAAGTGTGGGGAAATCCAATGATGGCCATATTCTTTTTGGATTGCCACATGACCTTGACCTTCAACGTTTATGGATAGAGTGTAAATTAACAAAACGTGTCCCCATCTACAACCAATCAATAAAACGAATCATGAAAATCAGAGGAAAATTATTCAAGTTATGATCAAGGTGATTTTTTTTATTGTCAATTACCAGTGGATCACAATCCGAAACAAGAAAAAGATCAATCAGAGATTGCAGACCCTCGCCAGCACTTGTTTTGTGTGGCATTTGTGTATGAGTGCATTACGTAATTAAAAAGACACATGACTAGAACTGCCACTTCATAACTGCTGGCAGTGATGACTGGGTACCAAGACGTCCCGCTTTGATCGGACACCTGACCCTGACCCACGACATTTATTATTATTATTATTATTGCGGAGAGGGTATTGCGTTTGGGTCCGTTTGTTTGATTGTCCGCACAGAACTTTAAGTGGTTTTCTCCGCAATCGCTTGTCGAATTGAAACAAAACTTTCACCATTGGAGCGACGACTCATGTGGATTGTTTTATTGATTATTATGGCATGGTCGTTTGTTTGTTTGTTTCATGGGATATAGTTGAAGTCAAAATAGGAATCGTCATATAAATCATGTGGTGTGGCAACCATGTTGGAAAAACAGAAAAAAAACTTTGGCTCTCTGCATCTCTGAAACCACACCAAAGAAAAAAAATTGAAACGTGGCACACGGCAAGCACTCCTCATGGGGAATGTGTGATTTTTTTAAAATGACATCACAGGTGCCTTCTTTATGACGTCATAATTGCATATGTAGAACGCTACATCCGATCAGTATGAAACGTTTTGAGGGTCACCTTGGGATAAAATGATTCACAGAAAAGAAATTCTTTTAAATGGCATCATCGGTCACGTGATTCGGCAGCCATATTGTTCAAGTTTAAAAAAATAGAAATAAAAATAAATTCAAAAAAAAAAACTTTAAAAAGTATTTTTTAATGGGAATATAACATTGTGTAGAGTTGCTTAGTCCGTGGACGTGTAGGAGGCATCTCGATGTAATTATTCTCTGAAGTGGCTGAACAGTTCGATGCGAAACTTTACATGCATGACCACCTATCCATGAGGAGCAAAAGGTTCACACTTGTCATAGGTCACATGGTTTGGCAGCCATGTTGTATTTACCCTGAAACCTATTTTAAAATATAAATTCTTCTGCAGAATGGCTGGACAGAACGAGGAGAAACTTCACAAAAAATGTTCCCCAGGCCATGGGTGTACAAGTTTCAGGAATAATTGATAGGTCACATGGTTTGGCGGCCATATTGGATTTGAAAAATATTCAATGAATCGACGTGAAACTTCACAATTGTGATCTGGTCGACATGTTTTAAATTTCAACTTGATCGGCCACATGGTCTGGCAGCCAGAATTTTTTATTTTTTACCTCCACCACCTAAGGTGGAAGGAGGTTATGTTTTCGCCCATTTCCATCCGTGTACAGGATATCTCAAAAAGTTGTGGACGGATTCAGATGAAATTTGGTGGACAGGTTTGGTGTGTGACAAGGAAGAAGCGATTAGATTTTGGTGAAGATCCAGATCCGGCCACTAGAATTTAAGTAATTCTTCACCATTGAGAGATGGGGCCAAAAAAGGATATATAGCATATTTCAAAAATGTAATGGGCTCTATATGTTCCAATGGATCAGGCATTGTGTGGCAGAGGTATGCGCTCTTCCGAGTGCCCTTCTTGTTTGATCTGGGGGTTTTTTTTTCTTTTCATTTTTTGAATAAGGCTCACTTGGCTGTGCCTGGATGGGTTTTAGGGGAGATGAGTAGCAGCTGAAATGTGAATCCTATCCAGGTTCCTCCTGATAATTTCATCTTTTCTTTTTTCTTATTTGGTCTTCCATTTGATTTGAATTAGATTTATTTTAATCCCATTTGAAATTCTGCTGGCATGCAAATATAGATTCAGCTCAGAAATTGGCAGCAAAAAAAAGAAGAAATAATTTTAAAAACCTGAAATGTACGTTTGATACTCCTTGGGGTCCTATAAAAACTTTGGGGTACCATTAAAAATTGTGGGCACGAAATGCACAAACAAACCCAATAACAGCAAGGTATAAAAGCTTCCGCTATACAATAGTGGGAGGTTTACAGAGCAACAGAAATGCACTTCACACACCACGGTCACCCTTATGTAACAAGTTATAGTGTCAAGGAATCTATTACCGAACAGATCCAGCAGAAATGAAAGTAACACCGAGGCATTATACAGTAAGTACTCTTAACATGTCGGCAACTTACAACCAAGACCATAAAACATTCGATTTTGCCATGCGAACATACAAGACCACCCATGCAGCCCCAACTACAGAACATTAAATAAAAAAATAAATAAAAGAGGAGGAACATTCCAATTCCATTCCAGAAAATAAACCTTTAAAAGATGCTTCAAGCATCTGCTCTGGTTTCTGTATATCTGGAGTCCAAATGGTACAATCACACACAAACACAATCTAAAGCTTCACCGACACCATCATTATCCCAAGCACATGATCATGTGCTACACACCCCCACCACTTCCTCCAAACCACGATGCTTGAAGGAGCACAATTTAAATTTTTGGCTTTGTGCAATTGGAGTGTTAGACGTCTTGTTGGAACACTGTACACTTGAAACATAACGGATCGCTCTGCCATTTCCTTTTGATTTGCGGACCAAGTGAGTCACGGAATGTATGGAAGGAGTTCCACTTCACCATCAATCTTCGGCTCTCATCCAAGAATGTAGAACTCTCGATATGCGGCTGTTTTTGTTGTGTGGGATATGTATGTTTGCACAAGTACAAGCGTGAATATCCTTTGTAGTCACGGACGATGTGAGGATTCCATGTGAAAAAAAGTGGAAAAACCCGAGATCACAGGATAATCCGAAGCAGATCCCCATGCCTATTGGCAAATGACTACAGCTTGTCGATCCCAAACTTGAATGTATACAATGCCTCAGCCATCTCTGTGTTGCCCAAATAATAATAGTACAAATAAAAATAGTCAGAAACAAATGGCAGCATCACTGAAGTTGAAGTTCAGACCTCAGCATCTGCTTGTAACAGCTCCAAAACATCCCCACTCCCACTTGGCACCACATAGTCCTGGGTTTGGACCACTCAATCAAAATGGTTGACCCAAAATTTGCCTGCTGAGCAGATAAACCAGTTGAAAGTGCCTACATTTTGGAATATAGATCCTTCCGAAAGAGAACAAAATATTCAGTCAAAAAAATTTAATAAATAAAACGAACAATTTAAACAAAAACAAAGATTTTATGCAAGAATGGATGCTTTTTCATGCAAATAAAAAGGTGAATGATCTGCACGTGCCGTCGGATACAAACGTGATTGACCAACAGCATTGGCTGTAGGTAACGTACATCCTCAGAACTGTGCATACGAGGGAGATGTTTACAGAGGGACAAGAAACGTACCGTGCGCACCATGTCCTGCAGCACCGACGCTTTGCTTTCATCCCCAGAGAAATGTCCGCAATGACCTGCTGGGAGAGCCTCTCCTAACAGGTATAGCAAACGCAAAGCGAGCTCAACTTCACCAAATGCACAATCCTTCCAGTCCCTGCAGCACATACACCATTAACAATGTCAGGTTTTCAATGTAAATCCCTCAGAAATAATATTTCCTTTCTTTTTATTTTGGGGGGGGGGGGGTTAAATGGCAAAAGAAAGGCAATGGCAATCATTCAATGGCTCAAGCTCGCTGTGGCATGGAAACAAACCTAAGAGTACCGGTGACCACTCGGTGTACTGAGAGCAGCAGGAGATTCGGCGCAACTTGTGCCACTTTATCCAGCAGAAGCTTCAACTGCTTGCGGTAATCCAGGAACATCACCTCTTCCTCACCCTGCCCGCTCACCGTAAGATCACGACACGGCAAGGAAATGCAAAAGTCATGAAGATTGTGGTCCAATGCGATTTTTAAAGTTCATCCTATAAGCCAAACTAGTCGAGTCAAAAACATTGAAATGAAACAAGACTGGTTTCAAAAACAGAATTACAACATCCGATCTGATCATGATGGAATTTGTTATATATTCAGAAAAAAACCCCAATAAATTCATGTAATTTCCATGGAGGCAGCAAAGACCCTCCATTGAGGTCGTCGCAAACGTACGACATACCCAATGCAAATTCTGGACAGCAGCGTTTACGCTTTTCACCCTTCATAACAACCAAATGCAATCACAATTTAAATATACACCTGAGCGGGTTTGAAGGTCAGCTCGGATACAAAACTTGATGCAATCGAGTGTTAATCAACCTTAGCGACTATGGAAAGTGAAAACAGAATTCAAATTGAATCTATATTAATATTTCGGCACGCCCCTTTCTTTGTTCCACCTTCAGATTTTTGTTACTGCATGAAATGAAACAAGATTTGGCACATATACTAATGATATTATTGTCTTCCTTAAGAGGCCCCTCAAAATTCGTTTTGATGCATTTTCACAAACTCCAACGGATTCCATTCAAATTCGGTACGATTATGGCTTTTGGTCCAACTTAGGTCATTGGCTATAATTTTTTTCCATAACACTTCCGATATTCGAAAAAAAAAAAAAAAAAAAAAAAAATCGATAAATCGATAAATCGATATCCCTTATGGGATTTTCCATTCAAATCCACTCAAACTTAAGGCCTACGGGGGACGCAAATTTCCACTTTGCCCCGGGTGCTGTTTACCTCCGCTACGCCAACCTGTTAGGGTTAGCTACCCTAACACTAACCCCAACAGCTAACCCTAACCCCAACAGCTAACCCTAACCCTAACCGCTATTCAGGAAATTTGCAAGAAAGCCCGGGCAACGCCAGGCTTTATTGCTTGCCCGAGCAACGCCGGGCATTACTACTAGTATAAAATAAACACATGAGGCCGCTCAAAGAAAAAAAATCTCCATATTCCAGGAATCATTCCCATCATCATTATACAATTTTCAAACCCATGTTTATGGCCATGAAATAAACACTCTAAGTGTGTGCATTTAATGGCTGTATCCAGGACAGAGCTGGACCCCAACTAAAAAGGACCCCCGGTCCACCGAGAAACTCAATCACTCACTGCCTGCACATCTGCGCGGCGTCACGTAACCAGCCAGCTCGCCGTGGGATGAAATGCCCTCACAAAACCTTAAACCGTCCGTTTTTCACCAGAATTATTTCAGGTACTTGTAGAGCACATCCCCAAATCATCTAAAATATAAACATTAATCTCACAGACGCTACGAATAAGCAGTCCCTCATGAGGACAGGTTACGAGGTGAAGCAGCAAATGGAAAGCATGTGATGTCCCTTCCAGTCTCACGGTTATTTGAATTGAATCCATGTTCCTCATGAAAAGTGTGTTTCTGCACGGATTTGCACGAAAATTTTCATTAAACGTGTAGCTACACCAGAAGGTCCCAAAAGTGAAAGCAGAAATCAACTAGACCTTAAGACAGCCTCGTTATATAGCATGGAAATGTATGGCAGCCCATGGAAGCTACCCCTCGCTGCAATGCATTCCACACAGACCGAGGATATAAACATTCAATTTTCACAAAGCTTGATGCAACCGAGTGTAAATCAACCTTAGCGACTATGAAAAGTGAAAACAGAATTTAAATTGAACTTAAAATAACCACGCGAAGCAGTGTTGAAGTCAGCGGACCTCGTGTTGCCCAATAAACAGGGCCAGATGACAGAGGTAAAGAGAAACTAGTTGGTCAAATAAAATCTTAATAATCCCTATGAAACCCATTATGCATTACAGCCATCTGATGCTTCCTTATAGGCCATTTGACCAATCGGTCATTTTGAACTTGATGACCCTGTAACCTTGACCCCGAGGCGAAAATGCGAAAAAGGGCTCAAACTATCTATGGAGAGCAATTGGTATTATCGTGTCAAGTTAGAACTAAATCGGCCGAAATGTTGAGGAGGAGATAGAAAAATAAAAATTGACAGACGGACGGACCTGAGGACATTGAATGGTTATATTACGTCAGTGAGCCGACCTAATAATCCTCTTGTAGGGTGATAGCAATACCTCGCTCGCTTAGAACTACTCCGTAGAACACAAAGAGCTCTTTGTCCTGGAGAAATTTTTACTAAAAAAAATATAAAAATAAAAATTAAGAAAATCCATACCACGCTGTACGTACTTGCTGAGTAAATGCACCTGCCGCCACCACAGGTATGCACACGCTCTAAGACAATCAGGTGGAAGTAAGTGGCTTGTGCTTTAGACTTTGCGACATCGACCATGAGAACAATTCTCAACAATGGAGATAAAATAAAAAGCTTCTGCCTAGTCCATGACAAAAACAAAGTCAACTTGTTCAAGGAGCAGTTTGTAACTTGCACAGCATCCGGATAAATGGCGACGCTGCAAGCGCAGAGGACCGGGCAGCCCTAGAATTTCCCGAGCTGTCGTTTTCTCCACCGAAAGTGGACAGAGGGTTTTGTTTTAACCCGTCTGTTTGTTTGTGAGTGGCGTATCTCAAAAAAAACAAAAGCTATGGATGGGTTTGGACAAAAATAAAATAAAATAAAATAAAATAAAAAAAACAAAAACTTGGTGGCCAGTTATAAGGTGTGTGACAAGAACGAATCGATTCAATTTTGGAGAAGATCCGGATCCAATTTTTTATTTTTAAAGCGATTCTGCACCCTTGATCGAGGCGGGCCAAAAAAATATATACTTCACTTCATCATGTGAAGCACGATATCTCAAAAAGTTGTCGACGGATTATAACAAAACTTTGCAGAAGAGATGGGTAGGTGACAATAACAAGCCGATGAGATTTTGGTTCATGTCTGGATTCAGATACAGCCCATCAGTGGGATACAAAATGCAAACTGTTCAGCCTGGTGGCGGTATGCGCTCCACCGAGTGCTGTTATAGTTTACCATCTGTATTATTAATATTAGCGCTATTATCAAAACCTCAATGAAGCCCTCATGTATACAGCTCTGAGAATAGAATACAAGCGTCTTCAAAACGAGTGACGTCTGGATACAGATCACCAGATAAAATGAATCTTTGAGCACGACTCAGCATACAAAGTTTCTCGATGACAGTAAATAAATTAACAAGTTATTTATAAGAAACGAGATAATCTGCTACCAATAAACTTTGCCACATTAACAAGCTGACCAACATTACCTACGTTTAACAGCTCATTCATTTGAAACACCGAGGGATTTTCCCCAACGATGGCATTACATACACTTTTTACGAGCTTCATTTAACACTGGACAGACAAGAAGTGAAACTGGTCACCGGTAGCAATAGCCTCGCATAATGGACGCAACTGTTGAAAAGTGACCATGAGAAATAGGAAGATTTGGGTGGTGCGTTGTAAAAGTTAAATATGGTTTAAGGTTAAGGAACTTGTACGTACAACTTCTTGTGATGTCCCTGGGTGAAGCGCCAAAGTGGGGCCTTGGCAAACATTCAGGAAGGTGAAAAGGGTGAAAGGTTGCATATCATGATGAAAGGAAGGAGAAAGGGGGAGGAGCTTTGATCGCCTCCTGAGGGGCGGAGTTTCATTACACCCGGAGGTGAGGAGTTTTGGATGGTCTCCAAGTTCTGCGGGTCTCACGAGAGTTTGTTCGGCACGAAGGAGGGAGATCGACACAGACAGCAGAGCAATGGTTCTGCTTGCCTGTCCGTCATCTCTCAACGTGTGCTTCATCGTTCCTGCTTGCCTGGTCGTCATATGTTCATGCCCGTGTGCATCACCTGTTCACCTCTCCTTTCCATAGACTTGCTTCCTCCTTGTCCACCAGCCTCACCTGCTTCTTGTCCCCTTTCCCCATCAGTGAACAACTCTGGTGTGTGGCGCCATCGATTTTATTCTCATTGTATCCCTATTTACCGCACCCTCCCCCAATTCCGCTGTCGTATCCCTCCGTCAGATTCAATCTTCCCCTGATATTTGTTGGGAAATAAAACCCGTTCAATTTGATTAAGGATCTCGTGTGCTTTCTTGTGATTCCCACGTGTGCGAGACGTTGAACGCAGTAAATGATCGTTTCAGTTCATCACAAGATCAACACCTCCCACCACGACGAGGTCAATATGAATAGACTCATTGACACTGCAATACTTTTCACAGTCGATATCCATTGAGACTCAAATCAGTGTCATTTTAGGAGTTGCACTTCACATGAAGAACGATTTGAAATGTCCATGAACTAATCTTACACCTCCCATTGCTGAGCACATCTTGTGCTGCAGCAAGAGCACATCTTGCTGCAACTTTCCCTCCGCTCCCAACTCTTGTTTGTCTGTGTGTGTGTGTAACAGTGACAACTTGACTTGCATCTCTCTCAGACCACACAAACTTTTAACCACTTATCCCCATGAAGACAGTTTGCTCATCAAAACATCATGTGGAAGAAATAATAGTTGGGAATGCACGTCCATATAAAGAATCATATACTTCCGGTTCTGGGTTTGGAGCGTCGACAGGTCTCCTTCAGGGCTATCTGCTGACGATCTCAAAGTTAAGTTTCCGATCATCTGTCCCGTTTTAACTGTTTATTTTCTCAGCGACATGTTACTGTGTGTCATAGTTCGGTTTTGTTTCAAAAATCGTGCTATTTTGTGAGATTTTGTCGACCTTGTTTTACCAGGTGCTTGAGGCCTACCGGTTCCCCTCGGTGTACAATCGTGTTTATTTGTTTTTTTCTCCCCATTACCTTCAATTTCTATCTTCCCCACTTTCCTAACGTCCCCCATCCTTCCCAACTAATCACTCTATTTCTTATCTTAAATCAAAAAAAACAAACAAACATACAAAAAAACCGCTACCTTTCTCTTTGCACACTCAAGAGTCTCGATTCTTCTTCTTCATCTCTTCTTCCTCGATTTTTTCGACAACACTTCCATGACCTAATCTGTTGAAAACTCTCTCAAACAATAATAATAACAAAAACGATCTCTTATAATGCTTCATCTTCCTCTTTCACACGTGTGGTACTCTTTACTGTATCATAATGCACTACTCTTCTGCTATTTAAACAGACTGCTCTCAATTCGACCTCTCCTTCATACCTTGCCTAAAAAAAATCCAACTGTTACAGCGTTTCTTCTCTCCATTCTCTGACTTCGCCTTTATTGCTTCCATCAAGAATTGTGTTAAATCGCACCTCTGACCAAAAACCTTTAAAAACCCCAATTTGCTGTGAATGTTCGCTTTCCATCAATCATTCTTTTTTCCAACTTCAGTGCAAACTCACCCCTCACTCTCAAAGCAACCATCCCACTCTTCTCCCTCCAAACCTCCCTCTCAACTCTCTCAAAAACTCCCCCCCTCACCTTTCTCCCACCATTCATCCCCCTTACTCATCCTTCTCAAAGTTGCGCCACCCCCCTCCCATCCACAAAGCTGCGTCCTTCCACTGCCCTCTCTCATCAATCTCTTCAATCCACCTCCTCAAATCCTCAACTGCCTTCTTCCCACTGTCTTGTCCCCCCCTCTACCCCAGCACCAGAGCCTTTTCTCCTCCTCAATTCGGCCCCTTCCCCAAGCTATTCTGCAATCCCCCACACTCTTTCAACAACCCTCCTCACCTCCCCCCCCCCTCATCCCTTGTCTTGTCCTTCCCTCCCCCCACCCCCTGCACCCAAAGCTTCCTCCCCAACCTCTTCATTAAAAGTGTGGACCTCAAATATCCAGGGCCTTCGCTCAAACCTTTCCGATCTTTCCATACAGGTTGCCACTGACAAACCAGACAATCTGCTTCACAGAGACTTTCCTCCCCCAAGATATGTCTGACTTCCAAGTATCTCTCCCTGGTTACTCCCTCCTCCGGTTTGACAGACATGAGCCTCGTCCTGTTGGAGGAGTTGCTCTCTTCATCAAAGACTCTATTCCTCACTCCATGCACTGCCCTCACTCCCCCACACCCCCAGGAATACCTCTGCCTACGGCTTCCCCTCCACTCCCACCTCATGTTTATATGTGTACTGTACCGTCCACCTAACAATGATGACTCCATCTACACCTCACTATCCAAAAACATGGACCAACTTCTATCTTCTAATCTGAACTCTCTCTTCCTCATATGTGGTGACTTCAATTATCATTGTGCCAGTTGGCATTGTGTGGGTACCTCTCTCACCTGTCATGGCACCTCAGCAAAAGCTTTCTGCGACTCAATCGGTCAACTTCCCGACCCGGATCTCAACCCATGGGACTCCATCTCTTCGGGATCTGATTTTGACAAATTTCCCTGACAATATCTGCTGATCTTCCTCCACTCCAATCGGTTCTTCTGACCACGTCCTTGTCAAAGTGGATATCTCTCTGGCTATTATCAGAGAACCACCTCACTGCCGTCGAGTCTGGCATTTCACTCAAGCCGACTGGCAGGGTCTCCAAGCAGCCCTCAAACCTATAGACTGGTCTCCTATCACTACATTCTCCAACATCAACTCATCCTGGGAATTCTTTCAAAGAAACTTGCTCTCCCTCATGCACAGATTTATCCCCTCTCGTCTTCAGTTGTCCTACCCTTCCTTCCGCCCTTGGTTCACTGAAGCCTGTGGTGAGGCAGTTGTTGTGAAACAACTTGCCTTTCCCTCATGGAAAGAAAACCCAACTGAGAGCAATCTCAGTTCCTTCCATAAAGCTCAGAACAAGTGTGTATCTACCCTCAGGAGAGCCAGAAAACAACATCTTTCTAATCCCAAGTCTGAAGTCTCAAACCTCTGTCCCTCAAAATCCTGGTGGCCTCAAATCAAATCTGTTTCTGGTGTATGTTCCCCCTCCATCCCCTCCTTACCTCAAATGTCCGCACTGCCTATACCGCACGTGAAAAAGCAGAATGCCTAAACTCGGTGTTTGCAGCTAAATCTTGTGTCCAAAACCCATCGCTTTCTCTACCCACCTTACCCATTCGCACCCAACTGTCCCTGGACTCTGTGTCCTTTTCTCCTGACAAGGTGGAGAGCTTGCTGTCAAACCTCAACTCAGATTCTGCAACCGGTCCAGACGGCATCAGCCCACATGTCCTCAAAGCCTGCTCTTCTGCTCTTGCTCACCCTCTCTCTGTTCTATTCACCCTCTCATTTCATGCACAAGGTCATCTGCCATCTGCTTGGAAATCAGCAAACATCACTGCCCTGCATAAAAAGGTGCAAAAACAGATCCGTGCAACTACAGACCAATCAGCCTTCTCCCAATCATCAGCAAGGTTATGGAATCCATCATTGCTTCAGACATTAAAATCCTTCCTCTTCTCCAATGGCTTGATTTCCAATCATCAATTTGGTTTCAGACCAGGTCACTCTACCCTGGATATGCTGCTTCTGCTCTCCCAACAATGGATGGAGGTCCTCAATGCCAGACAGGAAATCCGAGCCGTATCCCTGGACATATCACGTGCTTTTGACATGGTCTGGCACCCTGCCCTGCTCACCAAACTCTCTTCCTATGGTATTCAAGGCCATCTCCACTCATGGCTCGCAGACTTCCTCTACTGTCGCAGTCAACGTGTGGCCATAAATGGAGTACTTTCATCCCCTCTTCCTGTCCAGGCTGGAGTTCCTCAAGGTAGTGTTCTTGGCCCTGTTTTTTTTCTGGTTTTCATCAATGATCTCTCTGACTCTGGAAAATCCTCTATATCTCTTTGCTGATGAATCCACCCTCTGCCGTACCATCGGTCATCCCTCATACCGGCAAGCAACAGCTTCTTCGCTCACTGCAGATCTGGATAAAATCACAAACTGGTCCAACACGTGGAACATGTCTTTCATTCCGGACAAATCTCACACTCTCACTGTCTCTTCGAAAGAACCGTTTAGAAACCCCCCCCCCCCATCCACTTTCTCAACAATCCTCTGGAATTAGTCCTTTCTTTCAAGCTTCTGGGTCTCACTATCTGCCATGACCTTTCCTGGGAAAGCCACATTTCAAACCTCGCCTCCAAAGCCAGTCACCGACTGGGAATACTCCGTCGTGCAAAGTCCTTCTTTGGCCCACCTGAGCTCCTGACCACTTACAAAGCTTTTGTCCGCAGCTTGAACAAAACCTGTCAAAGGGCGGAGGAGCTCCTTGTGAGCCAACGGCCATCCATATCTAGTGCCCAACTGTGTCTGCGGACGTCCTCCTGCAGTTGGGTTACTTCTTATTAGGAGGTTGGTGGCAGGATTTGCACTCCAGCCACCGTAAAACGCTTCATTCCGCAAAACGCAAAAACGCAAAAAAATCTGAAAACCCACTCCGTGGGAGTACCTCCTGTGCAGCTTCCCTTCGCAGGGCAGCTCACCGGATGATGGGATTGGGGCAAAGCCTTCGGGACCCCCAATCTTTGATAGGAGGGAAACCACGGGGTAACATCCCTGGGTCAGATTGCGGGAGAGTGTGTCGGAGTGGTGCTGAGGTGTCGTCCACCAGACGGCGGTCTCCTTGGGTTAACCTGAGGCGGTCCCTTCGGGTGGGTGCCTGGAATGTCCTATCCCTAAGAGAGGATGATCACCTGTCTCTGTTATCATCTGAGCTCAAGCGTTTGGACATCGGGATTGCAGCTCTCTCTGAGGTTCGGAGACCGGATTGCGGCGAGATAATGGTGGGTGGTTACACCTACTATTGGTCTGGTCGCTCTGATGGTTACCATACCCAAGGAGTTGCTGTAGCTGTGTCCAATAAGCTGACCCCAATGATAATTGAGGTAACACCGGTCAACGAGCGTATTATGAGATTAAGGATTCGTCACTCCTTAGGTGTCATTTCCCTGGTCTCTATTTATGCTCCGACTGAGGCGAGTGATCTTACCGTGAAGGATGCATTCTACGCCACACTCGAGTCTGTGGTTGATCAGTGCCCCAGACGAGATACACTTCTAGTCTTGGGGGATTTCAATGCATCGACTGGAACTGATAGGGATGGTTATGAGGTGTGTGTTGGTCCCCATGGGTCAGGAACTATGAACCAGAATAGCACTAAGTTCCTTGACTTTGCAAGAAGTCATGGACTTAGGGTGGCTGGTTCATGGTTTCAGCGCCCGCAAGCTCATCGCTGGACTTGGTATTCCAACGCTGGCGGTGTGGCAAAGGAGATTGACCATGTCCTCATTGACGGTCGTTGGAGGATGATCCAGAACTGCAGGGTCTACCGGAGTGCTCAGTTCCTCAATACTGACCACAGGCTTGTTGTAGCAACTCTAAAGCTGCACCTTAAATCCTGGAGAATGGTACCATCCCAGCCTAGGCTGGATGTTGCCAAGCTCAGGGATGAGAGAGTAGCTGAGGAGTTTGCGAACAGGCTGAGTGGACACTTGGGGGGTCTGGGTGCTTTGGGGGTCCTGAAGAGTTGTGGAGCACCTTCAAGACCACCGTCCTTGATGTTGCCGGTGGATGCCTTGGAGTTCACCGCAGGGCAAAGAAGAATTTTGTCTCTCAAGGGACACTGGATACCATTGACCAGAGTCGCAGGGCCAGGCTGAATGGCAGAGCTGAGCTGTTCAGGGAGCTGAGGCGTAAAACTGTACGTGCACTGAGGGTGGACAAGGAGGCCTATGTGCGAGGAATCTGTGAGGGGTAGAGCATCACCTGTGGACAGGTGATTCTCGTCCCGCTTACAGGGGAATTCGCGCATTACGTTCATCCAAGCCCATCCCTCGGAGCACTGCAGTTCGAGCAGAGAGTGGTAGGCTCTTGACAGAGGAGTCTGAAGTGAAGGCCCGCTGGGCCGGTTACTTTGAGCGGTTGTACCAGGCTGATCCCCCAGCTGTCGAGTTGGACGTCAAGGGTGTTACAATCCCTGTTGCTGACCCTCGAATCAACTGTGGTCCACCATCGCTTGTGGAAACACGGGCTGCGGTGAACCAGTTGAAACGGGGCAAAGCTCCAGGGATCTGTGGCATCCATGCTGAACTTCTCAAGGCTGGTGGAAATGCTGCACTTGCGTCGTTGCATGCAGTTTTGTGCTCTGCCTGGAACACAGGCATCATCCCAACTGACTGGAAGAGGGGCCTTGTTGTCCCTCTCTGGAAAGGGAAGGGTGATCGCCAAGACTGCAACAACTACCGAGGGGTGACGCTGCTCTCAGTGCCGGGCAAGGTCTTTGCTCGGATAATTCTTGATAGGGTTCGCCACCATCTGCTTGAGCACCAGCGTCCAGAGCAGTCAGGCTTTACACCAAAGAGGTCAACGATTGACCGTATCCTTGCTCTTCGTGTCCTCACTGAACGCAGACGAGAGTTTCGGCAGGGGCTGCTTGCAGCCTATGTTGATCTCTGTAAAGCGTTCGATTCAGTGAATCGGGATGTCCTCTGGAGGATTCTTGGTCTTCGTGGGGTGCCACCGAAACTGATCGATCTGATGTCTGAACTCTACTCTGGTACTGAGAGTGCTGTGAAGTGTGGTGGTACCGCCTCTGACTTATTTCCAGTTGTTACTGGAGTTCGTCAGGGATGTGTACTTGCCCCCACACTTTTCAGCACTTGTATGGACTGGATTTTTGGGAGGATGTCGGAGAGATCAAGTTGCGGTGCATCGTTTGGCAATGTCAAGATCTCGGACCTTGATTTTGCAGATGATGCAGTCATCTTTGCGGAGACTTTAGACATCCTCTTGGGGGCCCTCGAGGTGCTGAATGAGGAGTCGGAGCCGTTGGGATTACGGATTTCTTGGGTCAAAACAAAGATCCAGGCTTTCGGTGACATCTTGGATGCTGCTGTCCTGTCTGTGTCTGTTTGTGGTGAGGATGTTGAGGTCGTGGATAGATTCACTTACCTTGGCAGTGATATTCATGTCTCCGCAGGTTGTGAGCCGGAGGTCAATAGACGTCTGGGTCGGGCCTGGGGAGTCATGGATTCACTGGATCATGGGGTGTGGCGCTGCCGGTACCTGTGCGGGAGGACGAAAGTCCGAGTCTTCAGGTCCTTGGTACTTCCAGTCTTGCTCTATGGGTGCGAGACTTGGACTTTGACCAAGGATCTGAGACGGAGACTTAATTCCTTTGGTACCAGGTCTCTTCGGAGAATCCTTTGCTATCGCTGGTCGGATTTTGTGTCCAACGAGCGGTTGCTGAGAGAGACTCGGATGAGATTTGTTACCTGCATAGTCCGTGAGCGTCAGCTGCGGCTGTATGGACATGTGGCTCGTTTTCCTGACTCTGATCCTGCTCACCAGATTCTCTCAGCGAGGGAGTCTCATGAGTGGAGGAGGCCAGTGGGCCGACCACGTGCCTCATGGTTGCAGCAGGTTGACCATCATCTCAAGGAGATGGGGATGGGCCTGGCATCTGCCTGGGGGATGGCCAGACGGAGGCCCCTGGAGTACCGGCGGAAAGTGGACGCAGCGACGCGCTGTTCTGGCACATGCTCCCATACCTGACCTGACCTTGATGGAGTACTGCTCTCACTCTGGGCTGGTGCTCCTGTCTCCCACCTTTCTCGGCTTCACGCTGTGGAAACCAAGGCATTTCGGATCATTGGCATCTCCCGCAATGAGGCTGAGTCTTTGGGCCTCTCACTCAATCACCGCAGGTTGGTTGGTGGTCTTTCTGTCTTCTACCGTCTCCTCTCCAGCCCCGCCCCCATGCTCTCTCTGCGATTTGTCCCACCACGTTTCCACAGGGCGCTCAAGGTCCGTCAACAGCCCCCTTCTGGTAAAACTACCAAAATCACGAATCACTGCTCACCTTCACTCTTTCATTCCTCTTTTTCCCCGCCTTTGGAATAAACTCCCTCACTCTATTCATTCCCATTCTTTCCTCCAGGCCTTCAAAACAGCTGTTCACCACCACCTCTTATCATCCCCCATCCAAATCCTCGATCTTTTCTACCCCCGATAATCCACCCAAGCCCACCACCTTCAAATTCCCTGCTTTCCTTCCTGAAAGTCGCTGTAATGTCCATCTTCTATTCCCCATGTTCCCCATCCCATCCCTCTCCCTTCCACAGATCTCCTAATGTCTCTGTTCCCCACTGTTTTGTCCTTCCCACTCCCTCCCCCCTCGTCTCATGCCCCCTTGCTGTGCGTTGTGTGTTCGCTCTCACACGAGCCTTGACAAGGTATACAAAAAAAAAATGGGATTATGATCCCTTTTACTCCATTTCTGACAAACGCTTTCTTCTCCAGAAACACCCCCTTCCTCCTGTAAAAGTATTTACAATCGATTTGAAAACTCATTTCAACCCTTGAATCTCCTTCAGAAATGTGACAAGTGTTTTCCTTCTGCACCACCATATATATATGTTTCTTATTCTTCACACAGGTTATTTTTCAAAGGTGTTTGTCCACTCGGCACTTGGTCAACCCCCCAAAGTGCACAATCTTTTCCGAGCTTCGACAATGTGGCAAGAGTTTTTATTGTTCAGGAGAGAACCCTCTTTCAGCTTGTTCACTTAAGTGGGATAACTGCAGCAATTTTGATCTAATCCAGATACACTTTCCTGTTGTCACACTGGATAACATTACCGAATGAAAGTTAAGCCAGCCACAGCCAGTGCAGAGGCTTCTCATCTAGTTTCAGAGGTGACGATTACAAGCACAATTGCTGCAAATCGCAGTCAAGATGCTGTGACAAAACATGCAGACAATGAAAACCGGTTACCAAGAGAATGAAGGAGTGTGCGCGTATCAGTGTATCGGCAACATGCTTTATGAACAAGCATTAGCAGAGATGATGACAAAGAACCACTGCCAAATGATTCAATCATTCAACAAGTTTTTGAACATCTCCGACAGATATAAACCCGTTAATGGAAACTGTGCACCACAACACAATCTGTTGCTAAAAGCCATGAAACTGAAGAGGCACAGAACACCAAGAGGGATTTCAGTTATCAACACACCTCATTCTCAAAGTTGAAGTCTTCATCATAGGTCAGCTTCTTTATTATCGCAAGTAAAATCGCCTAAGGAGAAAGCATGGGGTTAAGATTATAGAAAGCAAACATCACATATTTGCAACTCTCATTATGCACAAAAAATGTACAGAAACTAAGGAGCAGCAAAATGTGTCTGATTGTGGCAATGGAGGGGATGCTGGGAGGTGAGGAGCTTACTTCCACATCAGCTTTCTGCAGATCAGGAACATCAGGAAGCTACAAGGAAAACAAATTAAAAATGGCCCAGATTAAAGAACAAAAGGTGTAAAGAACAATAAAGCGAAATTATTATTATTAGCCGAAACCCCATCACAGACGGATTCCGTTCATTCAACCACCCTCACCAGCTCACTCACACTCGAGGGATATGGATTGGACATGGATTGGACAGGGCGTGCTTGCCCCCGCCTACTCATCCCCCGCCCCTGCCCCATCCCCCCCCGCCTCCCACCCCTCACCTTCAATTTGCTTACCCCCACCCAAAAATGTAATTACCCGGCCCCGCCCCCGCCTCTTCACCCCCGCCCCCCGTCTCTTGATTCCCTGCCCCACTTGCCCCCGGGCCCCGCCCCCCTGTCCACTCCCTCACACTCAACTCCGCCCAATTCACCCCAGCCCCCGCCCACTCATCCCCCCCCCCATTTGCCCCATCTCCCGCTTTCAATTTGCTTACCCCCGCCCAAAAATTTGCTTACTTTGGCCCCCACCTCTTCACTCCTCGCCCCCGTCTCAACGAAAAGTGTTTATTCTGCTTCAGAGCTGAAGGTTGACTATTGCCAGTATGTGCAATGCACTCTTACAGGTACAAAGTTTCTTTCAGTCCAGGTCACAGTCCCGAGAAAAACGTGACGCGACGGCTTGGAGAAGCACAAAATTGGTCTTTCAGTATTAATATATAGAAGATACAATGTTTCTTCTTACATTTTTTGTGTCAAATTCACATTCTGAGGCAGTCAGCATGTGCAGAAGAGGGATTTACATTGCAGACGCTATTTTCGAGGAGTGGAATTACACCTCTCAGCGGTGACGTCACACGTCGCCATGTAAACGAATGTAAAACGAAAAGTGTTTATTCTGCTTCAGAGTTGAAGTTTGACAATTGCCACTATGTGCGATGCACTCTTACAGGTACCATGTTTCTTTCAGTCCAGGTCACAGTATCTTGAAAAACGTGACGCGACCGCTAGGAGGAGCACAAAATTGGTCCTTCAGTATTAATATATAGATTATTATTATTACTACAAATAGACGTGCCCCCGTCGCTTTGCTGACTGGTTTAATCAAAAGACAGCATGTTGTACCTCCACCCAGCTGTAGGTACACAAGCATATTGCAGGTCTGTCTGTGAATGTCAATGAGGATGTAAAATTAATGCCTGGGAAGGCAAAGGCAAACCACCCAGTATAACCCTCGGCAGCACCGACACTAAGCTTGGTGTCGGCTTTGTGGTTAGGGTGGTGGCTTGGGATCTTTGGGTCCTGATTTCAAACCCTGTTGGCCACTGAATTAACACCATGTGGGGTTGACTCAGCCTATCATCCTTCCGAGGTCGGCGAAGCGAGTACCATTGTACTGGTGGAGGGGCACAGCATCAGCGGCACTGTCACACCCCAACAAAATGATAGCTGCCCGGCAGCCAAGCTGCCATACGCAAGAATAATAATAATAATAATAATAATAATAATAATAATAATAATCATTGAAGCTTTGTAGATTGGGGTACATCAAAATAATTCTTGTTGTCTATGGTTGTTTTGTGCTCCTTCCATATTGTTACAGCTGTGGAAATTCGCACGACACCATAAAGGTCCGTAGTTCAGTTAGATCGATAAGTCTGTGTTCAGTTAGATTTCCCCACCGTTGTTTAATGGGCTGTGATCCTTTGAGATAGCCGTTTTTCTTTTTCTATCGTTATTTTGGACCAACAACCACATTTCAATCGCCTCAAACCTCATCAACCACCGAACCACCTTCCCCGCTACGCCAACTGCCGATCCCCTTCTCCACAAACCATACCACAACTCTCTACCGATGGCGCGCGGATTCTCCCTCCTGCTTTTCCCGTGCTTTGGCATGGGGGAGCTGAGATTTGAGCCAGAGGTCAAAGGTGATAAAAGGTGGGGGCCTGATTTTGGGGGAATGAATCTCCCTGGACCTGTGCCAAGAAAGATTCTCTCGGCACCCCGTGAGGCGTGCGGGGAGGGGGGCGAGAGGGCACGCCCATTTTCTGGAAGCTTCCTGCAGGAGCTGGAAGGGGGGCGGTGCGAAAAAAAAGGGGAGGGGAAAGGCGTTGGAATGGGGGGGGGGATATAAGGCCGCGAAGGACGGCAGCTCGGGGCCTTCTTCTCCTTCGTGTGTGTTTTTCATCGGGGACTTTGTTTTGTCTTCTTCTTCTTGGTGGTTTTTGGTGGTGTGGGGGGCTTCTTCTTCGTCGGCTTGGTCTTCGGAGAGTCTTGGGTTTGGGTCGAGTCGTCCGAGCTCGCAGTCAGTGGGGAGTCCTTGCGTGACCTGAAGGGAGGCGCCGCTTTGCAGCTCTGTCGCGCAAGCCTGCGCATCCGTGTGGAGAGCGCCGGAGAGAGCTCGCCCACCATCGCACCACGAGGGTGCAGGTAACCTGCAACGGTCTTGTGGGGTCCGTTCGGTCATCCAGGCTCCACGGACCCTGTCTGGCGCCCTAGTCTTTGGGGGTGGCCTTTTCTTTTCTTTTGTGTGAATGATGTGGCGCCGAGTCTCCATAAGTAAAACCTGTTTAAGTGCCTGTAAAATATAAATAATAGTCGGTCGTAGTGCTTTCGCTTTATTTGCTTCCATACCTGCATGATTGACTGTATATGTGCATGTGTAAAATAAATGTGTTTGTGTGAATGTACCCCGTTCGTTGCGTGCTCCTTCACCACATTGAAATGCCATCTTGCATCTCGGAATAAGAGTTGGGGTTGTTAAATACCCGGTAAATAGAATCGGATCCGGCGAGGTCGGGCGATAATACCCGCTCGGTTATCACTGAAGAACGGAATGGACCGCTTGAGCGGTTCGCGTCCAAGCCAACCTGCGCCGAGGTACGGTCTCCCGGTAGGCTACCCGCACGGGTACTTAGGTATATCGAGATTCGGCGATTGACCCTATTCTGCACAGGTAGAAAATTGGCTAGGCTGTGGTGGGGTTGAAGACCCACCCGTGACAGGGTTCGGGCGTTGCTCTGGAAGGTCACGACTGAATTGTCCGTCCGGTGGGCGAGCGGCTACTATTAGTGGAAAGCGGCCGGGCGCGAATTCGTAACAATAGACATCTTTTTATAATGTTCCAAATATATCAGAATATTTTAAAATTTTCTGAGAAGTATTGCTACGATACTTATTTTTGTGTGCTCCACCGTGTCCTTGTCAAGGGAACATGAAAGCTATATTAAAACTTGGAGATCCCACTTATTCTTCAATCCCGGAAACACAGGCTTTTAAAACAGACGAGTTTGTGATTAAAGGAATGAATTTTTGTTCCAAGTAAATCGATGATCAAGCTTTCCAACGGTACCATTTATATTATTCTACAACAGCAGAAACTCTTTGGAATAAAGCGCTATGGACGGAGAAACTTGGCTGTTTTATATATGGTATATAAAAAGCTCTCTATTACCATTCACTCACTCACAAACACAAACACAATTGTTTACTTGGTTGAAGGTGGGTAGAAAATTGAAATTTGGCAAACTGATACAAGGTCACAATTCCAGAGGGAGGAAAAAAAAAATTCACAAAGCTGTTCCCAAATGAAAACATCAATCAACAAAAAAAAGTCAGCGACCCCCTCAATTGGGAGAGGAGCGGAGCTTGGACTGTGCCATGGTGCATCATATCCTCCAACAGAGGGGGGTGCAGCTTGAACTGCGAGTTAAACAAGCAATAGAACAATCGGAGATTGCAGACCCTCACCAGGACTTGTTTTATGTGGTGTTTGTTTGTGGACTGCTGTGTTACATAATTAATGAGAGACATAATGAGAACTGGCAAATTATAACTACTGGCAGTGATGACCAGGTACCAAGATGTCCCACTTTGATCGGACACCTGACCCTGACCCATGATGTTTTTAAAATTATTATTCAATTGAATTTAGAATTCGATTAAAATAAATTCTATTCATGATCAAATGGAAGACCAAATAGGCACAGTCCAGCATTGCAGTAATCAGAAGGAACCCGAACAATCAAAAAGAAAAGTCATCAGGAGGTCACCAGATGAAGTCATCAGGAGGAACCTGGATAAGATTCCCATTTCAACTACTACTCCTCTACCCTCAAACCCATCCAGACGCAGCCAAGGTGATCCTCATTCAAAAAATATAAATAAATAAATAAATAAAACATCAACCCAGATTAAAAGATTAAATAATTCTGGCTGCCAGACAATGTGTCCGATCAAGTTGAAATTTAAAACCTGTATTCCCATCACTACTACATCACAATTGTGAAGTTTCATGTCAACTGATAAAGCGGTTCCAGAGAAAACATTATTTAAGATTTTTCTTAAATCCAATACGCCTGCAAAACCATGTGACTTTTCAATTATTCCTTAACAACCCTGTACATGCATGCCTTGGGGAACATTTACGTGAAGTTTCTCCTCGATCTGTCCAGCCGTTCTGGTGAAGAAGATTTTTATGTTTTCAGGTAAATCCAATATGGCTGCCAAACCGTGAGATCGATGACATAGTGTGTGACCTTTTGTTCCTCATGGATAGGCCATTATATGTGTAAAGTTTCTCCTCAATCTGTTCAGCTATTTCAGATTATTTTTGGGGGAAAAAAAAAACAGTAGCTGCCGAATCATGTGACCGATGACGTTAACAATTTTTTTTTTTTGTGGAGCATTTTATCCCGAGATGACCCTCAAAATTTTTCATACTGATCTGATGTAGTGTTCTACATATGCAATCATGACGTCAGAACGAAGGCACCCATCAGATCAGATAAGGTATGGGAGCATGCGCTGGAGCA
This sequence comes from Eptatretus burgeri, assembly GCF_056783735.1. Classification (NCBI taxonomy): domain Eukaryota; kingdom Metazoa; phylum Chordata; class Myxini; order Myxiniformes; family Myxinidae; genus Eptatretus; species Eptatretus burgeri. The sequence continues at coordinate 37,974,465 of NC_140978.1, read as the reverse complement.
GTGCGTCGCTGCGTCCACTTTCCACCGGTACTCCAGGGGCCTCCATCTGGCCATCCCCCAGGCAGATGCTTGGCCCATCTCCATCTCCTTGATATGCTAATCAACCTGCTGCAAGCATGGGGTACGTTGTCGGGCCATTGGCCACCTCCACTCACGAGGCTCACTCACTGAGAGAATATTGTGAGCAGGATCAGCATCAGGAAAACGAGCCACATGTCCATACAGCCACAGCTGACGCTCACAGACGATGCAGCTAACAAATCTCATACGAGTCTCTCTCAGCAACCGCTCATTGGACACAAAATCCAACCAGCGATAGCCAAGGATTCTCCGAAGAGACGTGGAACCAAAAGAATTGAGTCTCCATCTCAGATCCCTGGTCAGAGTCCAAGTCTCACACCCATAGAGCAAGACTGGAAGCAGCAAGGACCTGAAGACTCGGACTTTTGTCGTCATGCACAGGTACCAGCAGCGCCAACCCCATGATCCAGTGAATCCATGACTCCCCAGGCCCGACCCAGACGTATTTTGACCACTGGCTCATAGTCAGCAGAGACATGAATATCGCCGCTAAAGAAAGTTAATCTCTCCGTGACCTCAACATTCTCACCACAAACAGATACAGACAAAATAGCAGCTTCCAAAATGTCATTGAAAGCCTGGATCTTAGTTTTGATCCAGGAAACCCGTAATCCCAGCGGCTCAGACTCCTCATTCAGTACAGAGGGCCCCCAAAAGGATATCCAGTCTCTGGAAGGATGACTGCATCATCTGCAAAATCAAGGCCAGAGATATTGACATTCCCAAACGACACACTGCAGCTTGCTCTCGCAGACATCCTCCCCAGAATACAGTCCATAAAAGTACTGAAAAGTGTGGAGGCTAGTACACACCCTTGACGAACTCCAGTAACAACTGAAAATAAGTCAGAGATGGTACCACTACATCTCACAGCACTCTCAGTGCCAGAGTATAATTCAGACATCAGATCGATCAGTTTTGGTGGCACCCCACGAAGACCAAGAATCCTCCAGAGGACATCCTGATTCACTGAATCAAACACTTTACAGAGATCAACGTAGGCTGCAAGCAGCCCCTGCCGAAACTCTTGTCAACATTCGGTGAGGACCCAAAAAGCAAGGATATGGTCAATCGTTGACCTCTTTGGTGTAAAGCCTAACTGCTCTAGGTGTTGGTGCTCAAGCAGATGGTGGTGAATCCCATCAAGAATTATCCGAGCAAAGAACTTGCCCAGCACTGAGACCAGCGTCACCCCTCGGTAGTTGTTGCAATCCTGACGATCACCCTTCCCTTTTGCAGAGAGGGATAACAAGGCCCCTCTTCCAGTCAGTTGGGATGATGCCTGTGTTCCAAGCAGAGAACAGAACTGCGTGCAACGACACGAGTGCAGAATTTCCACTAGCCTTGAGAAGTTCAGCATGGATGCCACAGATCCCAGGAGCTTTACCCCATTTCAACCGGTTCACCTCATCCAGTTTTTCAACAAACTTGTGGGTCACAGTTGATTGGCGAGTCAGCAATAGGGATAGTAACACCCCTGACATCAAACTCAACAGCTGGTGGATCAGCCTGGTACAGCGAAAAAGTAACCGGCCCCAGCAGGCCTTCATTTTGAACTCTTCTGTCAAGAGCCCACCACCCTCCGCTCTAACTGCATTACACCGAGGGATGGGCTTCGAGGAACTCAACGCGTGAATTCCCCTGGAAGCAGGATGAGAATCACTTGACCACAAGTGATGCTTGACCACCTCACTGATTCCTTGCACATAGGCCTCCTTGTCCACCCTCAACGCAGTGTTACGCCTCAACTCCCTGAACAGTTCAGCTCTGCCATTAAACCTGGCCCTGCGACTCATCAATGGTATCCAGCTTCCCTTGACACAAAATTCTTCTTCGTCCTACAATGAGTTCCAAGACATCCACCGGCAACATCAAAGATGGTGGTCTTGAAGACACTCCACAACTCTTCAGGATTCCCCAAAGCAATCAGACCCCCCAAATCCCCACTCAGCCTGTTCGCAAACTCCTCAGCTACTTTCTCATCATTGAGCTTGCCAACATCCAGCCTCGGTTGTGATGGTATCATTCTCTCAGATTTAAGCTGCAACTTCAGAGTTGCGACCACAAGCCTGTGGTCGGTATTGAGGAACTGAGCACTCCAGTAGATCCTGCAGTTCTGGATCCTCCTCCAGCGACAATCAACAAGCATGTGGTCAATCTTCTTTGCCACATCACCAGCGATGGAATTCCAAATCCAGTGATGAGCCTGTGGGCACCGAAACCATGAACCAGCCACCCTAAGTCCATGACTTATTGCAAAGTCAAGGAACTTAGTGCTATTCTGGTTCATCAACCACAACTCGAGCATGGCATAGAATGTGTCCTTCACGGTGAGATCACTCGCCTCAGTCGGAGCATACAGAGAGATCAGTGAAACGACACCCAAGGAGTGACGAATCCCGAGTCCCATAATACACTTGTTGACCGGTGTTACCTCAATGATCATTGCAATCAGCCTGTTGGACACAGCTCCAGCAACTCCTTGGGTATAGTAACCATCAGAGCGACTAGACCAATAGTAGGTGTAACCACCCACCATGATCTCACCACTATCTGGTCTCCGGACCTCAGAGAATGCTGCAATCCCGATATTCAAACGCTTGAGCTCAGATGATAACAGAGACAGGCGATAATCTTCCTTTTGGGATAGGACGATCCAGGTACCCATTGCCTCAGGTCCAAGGAGACCGCTGTCTGGTGGATGACACCTCAGCACCTCCCCGACACACGACCACAATCTCACCCAGAAGGCACTCATGACATCATTAAAATAATAATAATAAAAGTAAAATATATATATATCATCAGAGATGGGGAATCCCCTGCCATTGAATGAAAAAGGTCATACATATTCCAGATAATGTGGGAGGCGAATTGGAAACAAGACACCATTTGGTCATCATCTCAAAAAGGTTCCCCAGGGATGAGGAACGTAGTAACCAAAAATAATTGAAATCAGATAAGCGGTTTTCCATTTATTACAAAAAACATTTTTTTCAAGATGGCTGCCCCAGTCGGCCATCTTGGATCCGGCCATGCCCAAAATCAATAGGATTCTTCCTTTTCAGGTGGTACACGTGTGACCCAAATTTCAAATCGATATGGCGAACAGTTTATGAGTTATCACACTCACAGCTATAAATGTTGACGCCCGGACGGACGGACAGCCGGCCGACCTGGGTGACAACAATATCCCCCTTCCGCCACACGGCGGGGATCGGGGATAAAAAAACCACTCATTCCCCATGAGGAATCCTTGCCAAGTTTTAATTTTGTCCTTGGTGCAGTTTGAGATACAGAGGTCCAAAGTTTTTTCCAACAGGACTGCCACACCACATGACCTATGACATCATAATTATCATTAAAACATTCTTCATGAGTCGTTGCACCAATGGTGAAAATTTTCTCAATCGGACAAACGGTTGCGGAGAAAAACACGAAAGTTTTGTGCAGACAGACAAACAAACGTACCCAAATACAATACTCCCTCCTTTGGCGAGAGTAAAAATTAAAAAAAAAAAAACAATATATATATATATATATATATATATATATATATATATATATATATATATATATATATATATATATATATATATATATATATATATATCCGTGAAGCCGTCCGTATACATCTCTTTGGCCTAAGTCACATTTGCTCTACGGCGAGGATACGGCGGCCGTACGCCCTCTAAATTGACAGAAATGTACGGCGGCCACAGAATTTGAGGTGGCCTCAGGGTGGCCCTACGCCGTATGGCTATATTTGGGTCGCCGTGGAATTATAGCACGGAGTTATAACTTTTTTCATTTCTACGTTCACCGTAGCAATTTGACAAGCCGAAACAAAAGAACTGGTAAAAAAAATAATAATAATAAAAACTAGAATGGGCAATCGGTAGAGCGCATACCTTCGCCTCCGCTACTTTTTGGTTCTTGGCATGAGAGTGGGGGGAACAGAACAGTGAACATTTTGGTGTTGGTTTCATGCAAATCGGTTTTGATTTGACCGTGTTATGACAAAAACCGCATATTTTGAAAGGTCGTGACCCCACTGACCTTTGACCCCCAACCGCTAACAAGGGTAATGATGTAATTGTGTCATGTCGCCCATCACAAGATTGGGCAATGAATTCTGAACATTTTGGCATCGGTTGCATGCCAATTAGATCAAAATTGACCGCGCTATGGTAAAAATACGAATTTGACCTTTCCGTGACCTTGACGTTTGACCCAATCGCTCCCAAAATCTAATCAAATGCTCCTTGGATAATAACCCATCATCCCACCAAATTTCAAGCGATTTGGTTTAATACTTTCTGAGTTATGCGAATAACAAACACACAAATAAATAAATAAATACACAGCGACCAATACGTAACCTTTCGCAGAATGCGAAGGTAAAAAAAAAAACCCACTCGTTACCATCCGTCTGGCCGCACGTTCGCCTTAGGGTCCCCCTGCGGTCGCCTTGAGTCTGCCTTGAAAATTCTATTGCCGCCGCAGGAACGCCCTCAGGTCACCGTGCGACATCAAATCAAAGACCGTACGGCACCCCCACGTTTTATAAATACCCTGTGCGGCAACCCGAAGAAAAAAAAAAAATTATATATATATATATATATATATATATATATATATATATATATATATATATATATATGTGACTGCTACATTGTGTGACCGTGGAAATACTGCGGCCGCCCTATAATTGCTAGTGGCCGTAGATTTTGTAGACCCCACGGCCGCCGTGGCAAATGTAACTTAGGCCTCAATTACGTACTGTTTGAATGTCAATTGCACCCTGACAAGTAGCCATTAATTACGTACTCTTGGAACGTATGGTTGAAACCTTTCGACCCTTTGGACTGCTGAGACCCCGTAGAAGTTTGAAGACAAGGACCCTTTAGACATTCCACCATTTAGACCCCTCTATACCTTGAGACCCTATAGACCCTCAAGACCCCCCCTCCAAGATCCTCAAGAATCCTTTGGTATTTAAGACCCCTAAGACTTGTAGACCATGTTAAATCCTTTGGAACCCTTAAGACACTAAACTAAGACCCTTGAAAACCACCTTAGACATCTTAGACTCCTCAAACCTTGAGACCCCACAGACCCTCGACACATTTACACCCCTCAAGTTCCTTGACTCCCTTTATACCCTTCAGACATGCAAGACAGCTTGAACCCTTAGCCATTTGGAGATTTAGACCACTTATACATTTTTACACCATTTCTAGACACTTTGGATCCCTTACACATTTACATGCTTTAGGTTAGATCCTCGAAATCCCTTCGACCCCAACTACTGTTGTAGCGTACCCTTTATACATTTAGACCTACCAAAACATTTTACGCTCACACAAAACAAACATCTATAGTCTTCTTGCAAACCACAAATCACACTTTTTTCAACAAATAATGTGTAAACTTTACCCACCCAGAAGGTAGGTACTCTGCTAGTAATAAATAAAAAAACAAACTTGTACTGCTCGCTCATTCTTAATTTAACCGATCTATTCATCTGCTTGCAGAATATCAGCACAATCCACAAGTATGAAGCAAAATTCCGAGGATCACGAGAAATGCGTGTACCAAAATGCTCAACTGCACAAAGCCATACAATAAAACAGACAGGTGTACATGCAGATGAGCACCTGCTTGAGTGTGTGGAGATAATCATAGCAAAAGCCGCAGCAGTTGAGTGAGATGTCATCGTCAGAGTGGCCAAGCAGTCCAAGCATAACAGGTAGCTTAGCACGAGCAGCATCAAATGCTTGAGCCGCCTCTGGCGCAGCCCCAGCTTTGCCAAAGCGGGCCCAGCTCTGCAGCAGAGCCTGGCCCATGGCACATAGCAGCTTGGAAAAGTGAGCAAGGAAGTCTCCATCTTCATTCTAAGAGAAAGCAGTTATGCAAAAAAAAAAAAAAAAACACGGTCAGAGAAGCATCACCAGAACGTGAAAATAACTGGAAAAAGAAGAGAAAACGTTGGGACAGAAGCAAAACAGCTGCTGCTTAGTTTTAAGAATGTACCTGCTGCAGGTTGTAGAAGCCAGCAGCCTCAAGCACCTGGCTGAGGGATTCTACAAGCTCCATCTTGTCCCTTGGCTCCATACCCTTGCTCACGATCTCCAGAAGGCAATCGCATGCAGATTCTCGGAGAACGTCCACAGACATATGTCCGAGAAGGAGCGAAATAAATCTGATGAAAGAAAGTCATTTTGTTGCTCTCGTCAACTATTCATCTCATCCACATCGGTCCAGAACTTTTTTGCTTCATAATGCTACATAACGTTTTTGGCCTATCACACAATGGTGAACAATCATTAAAAAAAAAAATTCTCGAAACCAGATCCCAATCTTCAGCAAAAATCAAATAAATTCGTCACACACTCGACTTGTCCACCAAATTTTGTCCGAATCCGTCCATAACTTTTTGAGATATCCTGCTCGCAGACAAGAGACGTGAAAACATAACCTCCGTCAACCTTTGTTGGTGGATGTAAAATAGCCCCGTGGGAGACTGACAGTTATTTACTCAACAGGTGGAGTGAAAATGAGGGATTAGGTGGAAGGGGCACAATCATGGGGAGCAAAACGCAAGTTAACGGTATGGGCCTTTTATTTCATGAAGAGTTTGGTCTGCATCTAGTTGTCAGCTTCTAAGATTAAAAAAAAAATTACCTGAATTTGAGGTGAAACCCCCCCTTTTCAGCCTATTATAAGGGGAGAATCCAGGTGGAGAGCACAACCTCATGATATTGTGGGGCCGGGTCTCGGTGGCGAGCACGACCACTAGGGGGAGCAGTAGAGTCGACTCCACTGAAATTTAGGTCGTGACCCTCGGATAAGTCCGAAGGTCCGGGTCCCTTACAGCGCCATGAATCGCCAATAATTCGACCGCGTGGAGTAGGGTTAATTGCCAACTTCAATATACCGAAGTATCCACGCGGCAAAGCTTACCAGGGAATTCACACTCTCGACAGGCCTCAAGCGGAACGAGCCGTTACCGTGCTCGAACCGTGTGTAACCCGAGCGGATGGTTACCGAGGCCCATCGGTCCAAATGTACAACTACGGCAACGGCCGTCCCAATCCCCAAGACGCACCGTGGCAAACAAATGGCAGAAATGACAAAGAACGAGCTGGTACATTCAACAAGAGGGGAGTTTATTAACAATAATTGGAGAGGGGAACACAGAGCAGAGTTATCACGAATATGCAGTCAATGTACAAGGGCGAGATACTTAATCAATGTCTACTTATCGGACTGGCGCCACACACACACACACACACACACACACACACACACACACACACACACACACACACACACACACACACACACACACACACACACACACACACACACACACACACACACACACGATGGGGCCGGTTGCCCTTTATTGTGCCCCACAGCTCGGGAGGGAAGACGAGCTAAGGGAAGAGCCTGTTCTTGCACCTGCCCACCTCGTGCGGCAACGTTGATCTTGTTCGGTGGTGGGACTCGAAGCCGCGCCGATATACCAGGCACCGAGGGTCCAAGGATTCAGCCACGGACGCCAGCCAGCTCGAATAATGACGAGATGAGGGATCACTGCGACGAGACCAGAGCGAGCGACAAGACGAGATGAGACCAGCACCAAGACGAGACCAGCCACGAGATGACCGCGCTGGCCTGTCCATTTCTTCTCTCTCCGCAGTCGGGGGGGGGGGGGGTGACGTGTCTCACATCACCGCACCCCTCATTCGCCGGGAGAAAAATCGGTCGTCTCGCTGTGATTGGTCGGGGGGGGACTCGACCCCCCCCCCCCGGAGAGACTCTGCTTCTCTTGGAGCTCGATCTGCGCCCATTGGCTGAAAGGCGGCAAACGCGCTCGCACCCTTCCGATTGGCTGCAGTGTGGAGTCAGAACTTTGGTGACAGAGGGAACTCCGCCCACACGCGTGTTTGACACGCCATTTTGCGGGGAATGGTCCATAGTATTGTTGTTGGGGATGTAAAAATCCTAACTATAAAATAATCCACAGCGCACGTACAATTAATCACCCATTAAACATAGGACGGGACCCGACCTACAAACACTCACTTACCGATATAACTGATCTATAGGACTTGGCTGTTGTGTGCAGTAGGCTTCCAAATTCGTAACAATGACACCTTATAGTTCTGATGCATCTATCGTACCAAACTTGGTCCATAAACGGTCATATAGGTTGTGAGAAAAATACGTTTCAGTGAATATGAGGGATGAGGGGGAGGGAGGCCATGGCCCCCTTTCCAGGGGATATATGGTCATGGGGAGCACAACTTCAGGTTAGGGCATGGTCACGATGCCACATCACCAGTTTCTGAGAAGATGATTTTTGAAAGAAATACCAATATTTGGGCCAAAACCCTCCTTTCACTCCCATTAACTGGGTGGATCAGGATGGAGAGCACAACCCGATGAGATCTTACTGTCCTGGTGCATTGTACCTAATTTGGTCCAAAATCACAGGTAGTTTGTGAGGAAAATGTGTAAGTGAAAATGAGGGATTCAAGGAGGGGGCCCGCGGCCCCTTTCCAGGGGAGATACGGCCATTAAGAGCCAATCTTAAGGTTAGGGCACGGTCCCGATGCCTCGTGGCGAGTCTGGTCTCGATCTGTCTGGCAGTATGACAAGATGTTTGAATAAAATACCAATATTTGGGGTAATACCCCTCTTTAATCCCCTTTATAGGGGGCGCATCCAGGTAGGGAGTACAACCCCCGGAGACCTTGCTGTCCTGATGAAATGTACCAAATTTTGTCCATAATTAGTCGGGTAGTTTGTGGGGAGATGATGTTTTCATCAAATGTTAACAGACATACATACGGATGGCCGGACACCAGGACCCGCTTTACGAGCTTATTTCGGAGAAATAAACCAACAATAGAAGTGTTGGGAATTACTCCGACGCGACAGAAAGGAAACACTTTCAATCCTACCGCTCATTAGCAATAAGGTTTATGTCGATCCAGGATACGTAAGCTCCAACCACCTCCAAGCAAAGGCAAGCAAGCTCTGCATTGGAAGCTTGGAAGGTGTACAAGATTTGCAGCCACGACTCAACCAGGCGAGGGACGCTCCTCTCTCGCATGCCATCTTTGACTGTAGTGTTCCTCCTCATTTCCTGTATGGCCAGATCACACTGCATGGCAAATCAGGATGCACTACCTCAAGTCTATCCAGTTAAACAATCCACAGACGGAACTTTCCTACCTGTGCAGTGTGCAAGACGTCCCGATCCACCAACTCGCCATCGATAGCAAGCAGCAAGCGCAAGTATAGGTCGACCCCAGCAGGAGATAATCCAACAATACGCAGCACTTCATCAAGGAGGCTGGGCCCAACCTCAGGGAACTCCGCAAGGAACAACAATGCCATAACTTGAGTCGCTTTGTTTCGTACAAATTTAGGCTCAGCCTCAGGACGAGATGTCTGCACACGGATGAGGAAAATGAGGATGATGAGGATGCAGAGGAAAAATTGGGAAGGAGTGGGGGGGGGAGGAGGTGGGTAAAATTCAACAAATGTAAAATCCAAATCAACCAAAGAATGCATGTGTAACCACACGAGGTAATTGGGCCAACCATGTGTGCAACCACACCCAGAAGCACCATCAAAGGCCTCAAATATGTGCTTCCTGTGCTTTTCATGCACTAATGTCCCAGCTTTAGTACGGCGAGCTGGCACTGTTATGGCCAGAGGCCACGACCAGAATACTGGATCACTGTGCGCCCACGACATTCACAAGCCAGGTATAACAAGCTGGCTTGCTGGGTTTCACGGGCAAATACAAAAAAAAAAGTAAAACCACAACACTCAAGGGGTGCAGACACGAGGATATAATTGGAGTTGTAAATATTTTTCCAAGTTGACAAACGAGTTGCAAAACTTTTTTATTTTTAAAACAGCACCGATACTCTTCGGTAACTTATACGCTTATCCAATAAATCACGTTACACCGTAAAAGTCACGAAAAGTTGCACATTTTGAACAAATATAATTTGGTTTGGACCAAAATGTTTTCACTTTCTCGAAGGCCAAGTAACGCGCACAAACATGGAACCCGATGTTCTTAACAATGTTCAGTGTTGCATCCTTACCTATGTGCCAGAAACCTGACGCGTGTGTCTGTCAAAAATTACCCACCTGTGCCTGCAACCATGACAGCAAGCTCTGCCTCAGGACATGACGACATTCTCTTCCAAGCTGCTCATACCTTCAACAAACACCCACAAAGGCCCCCTCGTTAAGACGAGGCTCGATGGGCACCGTTTGCACAAACTACGGCATTTTAATGAACGAAACGCCAAGATCGCGCGATATTATTCGCGTTGTAATCAAGAGGTTTGATCTCAACTTGCGGGTCGCATGAAAGACAGGGCGCCAATATTATATGCTTTGAAGTCGAGCTATGGTCTGCAAAATGGTTTTCAAAGATCACATGACCTTTGACCCAAGGGAAAAACAATGTCAACAAAATATAACAAATACTAGAAATCAAGCTTCCAAATAATCTCAGGAGTGTCCTTTTCATCATTCCGTAACTCCTGATCAGTTTGATTTGGAATGTCCGTGCTGTGCAATACCAAATTAATAACCAATGTCTAATATTATCTACTGCTATCTGATGCATCTAATTAAACATCAGTTTCAAACATTGGTTAATGTACTAGGCTACATCATACTAGTTAAAATAAACACAGACTAGCTTATGCTAAGTAAAAGTAGCACCTTTATTCATTCTACAATGTAGGTTCCCAGGATGTCACAGTCTCAAAATGTTCGAGTGAGACTAGTCATTATAAAGCTCATTTTATCTCGTTAATTAGTGTTCGGGAGACATAATACTGGTCAACATGATTTATTTGGCTAGTTAATATCTGCAAACTTGTCACAGTAATGTTTTGCCATCTATGAAAGGAAAAATTCATTATATTACATATATTTGAAGCAAATGTTGCTTAAATTGCTGAGATTTGAAGTAAAGTAGTGGTGAGCTACTTCTGTATGTAAAGTCCCCTGTGATTGGTCGACCTGAGTCAGTTTGACCAATCACAGCTCCTGGGGTATAGTGGTGGTTAGGCAGGACACGGGAAGGAGGTTTAAAATGGCTTCAGAGCTTTACTTGCACAAAGTGCAAGTGAATCAAAGGTATTACTTGCACTTACTTAATTACCTTCGCATTCTGTGAAAGGTTATGTTTTGGTCGGCGTGTATTTATTTATTTATTTGTAATCTTGTGATTCGTATAACTCAAAAAGTATTAAACCGAATTGCATGAAATTTGGTGGGATGATTGGTTATTAGCCAGGAAGCATTCGATTAGATTTTGGGATCGTCAGGTCAGGGGGGTCACGACCTTGAAAAATATCCTTGAAAAAAAAGTTTTTGTCATAACGCGGTCAATTCTTGTCCGCTTTACATGAACCCAGCACCAAAATGTTCAGAATTTAATGCCCAATCTTGTGAAACAATGACGTCATAACACATGTCACCGGTTGGGGTAAAATGTCGGGGGGGGGGCGGTCACGCGCTTGAAAAATATGCGGTTTTCGGCACAACTCAGTCAATTCTTATTCGATTTGCATGAAACCAGCATCAAACGAGATTACCTTCTCTTGTTGAAACGTTGTATTCACCGAGCTTGCGAGTGAAGACTCGCCAAAACGACGCGAGTTGATTGTTGTTTAGTCCGTAGCCCCCGAAAGTCGGGGGGGGGGGTCATGACATTATAGATATGTGGTTTGTGTCACAAGACCATTCATATAAAACCAGTTCCCCACACTCATACCAAGAACAAAAAAAAGTAGTGGCGGCGAAGGTATGCGCTCTATGAGTGCCCATTCTCGTTTTACTTGCACTGTGCAACCACTTAAACACGAGTTTCTTTCACTGTAAAATAAATAAATAAAATATTCCATCAACAAAGTAAATATCCTCAAAAATAACACATTGTTATGAAGGCTCAGTGGGATTGTGGTTCGATTGTGCGCTCTGAGCCCGCGAGGTTGGCGGTTAAATTCTGACGCACAGAACCATGGCTGAGCAAGTCATACCAAAGACTTTTAAACTATTCAGCACTTAGAGGATGAAACATCGACAAATCCCAATGGTTAGCACGCATTCAAATGGGGAGGGAGGAGGGGGGGTCGAACCACTCACCCATGCCTGATCTTGTGTTCCAACACTTGGAAACAGAAAAACTTGATGTTGTTGTCACTGTCAATGAGAGTGAGTGAGGGAGAGTGAGTGAGGGAGAGCGAGTGAGGGAGAGCGAGTGAGGGAGAGCGAGTGAGGGAGAGCGAGTGAGGGAGAGCGAGTGAGAGTGAGCGAGGGAGAGTGAGTGAGGGAGAGTGAGTGAGGGAGAGTGAGTGAGGGAGAGTGAGTGAGGGAGAGTGAGTGAGGGAGAGTGAGTGAGGGAGAGTGAGTGAGGGAGAGTGAGTGAGGGAGAGTGAGTGAGGGAGAGTGAGTGAGGGAGAGTGAGTGAGGGAGAGTGAGTGAGGGAGAGTGAGTGAGGGAGAGTGAGTGAGGGAGAGTGAGTGAGGGAGAGTGAGTGAGGGAGAGTGAGTGAGGGAGAGTGAGTGAGGGAGAGTGAGTGAGGGAGAGTGAGTGAGGGAGAGTGAGTGAGGGAGAGTGAGTGAGGGAGAGTGAGTGAGGGAGAGTGAGTGAGGGAGAGTGAGTGAGGGAGAGTGAGTGAGGGAGAGTGAGTGAGGGAGAGTGAGTGAGGGAGAGTGAGTGAGGGAGAGTGAGTGAGGGAGAGTGAGTGAGGGAGAGTGAGTGAGGGAGAGTGAGTGAGGGAGAGTGAGTGAGGGAGAGTGAGTGAGGGAGAGTGAGTGAGGGAGAGTGAGTGAGGGAGAGTGAGTGAGGGAGAGTGAGTGAGTGAGGGAGAGTGAGTGAGTGAGGGAGAGTGAGTGAGGGAGAGTGAGTGAGGGAGAGTGAGTGAGGGTGAGTGAGTGAGGGACAGTGAGTGAGGGTGAGCGAGTGAGGGTGAGTGAGTGAGGGTGAGTGAGTGAGGGAGAGTGAGTGAGGGTGAGTGAGTGAGGGAGAGTGAGTGAGGGTGAGTGAGTGAGTGAGGGTGAGTGAGTGAGTGAGGGTGAGTGAGTGAGGGTGAGTGAGGGAGAATGAGGGAGAATGATGGAGAATGAGGGAGAATGATGGAGAATGAGGGAGAATGAGGGAGAATGAGGGAGAATGAGGGAGAATGAGGGAGAATGAGGGAGAATGAGGGAGAATGAGGGAGAATGAGGGAGAATGAGGGAGAATGAGGGAGAATGAGGGAGAGAGAGAGTAGCATTATAATCCAAGTGGTAACAATGGGCAGCATAACAACAGGCGTAAAAGGTGCGACCGTTGCTACCTGTACGAGCCGTGCGCCAATGTCTGCGTACACAGCTGCCAGCCATCTGGGGAAGATTTCAGCTGCTCAAAGTACGCTATTGCCTGAACAAGGACAAACACACATCTTCAAACAAAATCACCTTTGGTACAGATTCTCTCTATGTAAAAGATCGAGGCTCATGGAAGAGTGAGGTAACAGAGAGAGTGATCTGAGAGAAGTGAAATGGCTCAACAGCTGGGCACACAATAAGCAAGGGAACATAAACATAAACATATATATATACACACACACACACACACACACACACACACACACACACACACACACACACACACACACACACACACACACACACACACACACACACACACACACACACACACACACACACACACACACACACACACACACACACACACACACACACACACACACACACACACACGATTGGGGTTAATGGGGGTAATAAAGATCCTGAGAAGGGAAGATGGAGAAACAGACAAAGAAACACAACTTCCATCAACAGGCCACAGGCTCAGCTTTCACAACAACCATCAAAACAACCACCGCAACCCGAAGGACACACACTCAAGACCCTGGAACCACCACCACCCTTCACGTCATTCCTCCTCTTGCCGTCAGACCATTTCCCCTTCACCCCATTGGCGTCTGTTATTACAATCTGCTCCTCCATGAGCCTCGACACAGCCGCCACAATGTAACATGTTCGTGTGCCGCCAAGTTAAACGGTCACAGGAGACGAGCGACGCCTCATTAAGTGCGTTGACGTTCCTCACCCGTTGGTGCGACCTTGAATCGGCAAGAGGAGCGAGACCACGCAGGGCCTGCTCGTCCATGACCGGACTGCACGATCACGACGACCCGCTCAACCAGAGACTCCAAGAATTCATCAAGAAAGGAAGGAAAATCCGAGCAGACGGATCGCCAGGGGGCGAGACTTGTCGGACGGACGCTCACGTGCACCGCCTCGAGACGCACGTGGTGAGCTAGCTCTCTCTCTCTAACACGAGCCAGGCTCGCTGCATCCACGACCAGGCTCCCACAACGTGCCGTGCGTCACGGATATACCAGCGAGACCACCCACGAAGGTGGAGAGACCCCAACACCGCCGAGATTACTCAACGAGGCCTACAGCCTCGAATAGTCCGAACACGACACCGGGACTGGCGAAGCGGACGCCAATAACGCAATGGTTCCGCTCAACAAGAGAAGAAGAAGGAGGAAGAGGAGGAGGAGAAGAGCGCGGAAAGGCAGTGTGAAAAATCCCAATGAAGAAGAACGGAACACGCAGCGTCGCTCATCTCATCGCGGCCAGTGAGGCAGAACGCCTCGCAAGCTGCTCTCCCATTGGCTATTCAAATCAGAGAACCACGTTCCGTCGTTCCCATTGGTTCACTGACCGAAGGTCCGGTGATCTCATTGGTGAGTGGAACGCAGCTGATTGGTCGAAAGATAATTTCTGCACGCTCATTCCATTGCCCATGGTGTGATTGGCTGAAGCGATTGAGGAACATTTAAAAAACCGTATTATCTATCTAAAATTCCAGCAGTGTGTGTGTGTGTGTGTGTGTGTGTGTGTGTGTGTGTGTGTGTGTGTGTGTGTGTGTGTGTGTGTATATGTGTGTATGTGTATGTGTGTTTCTGTGTGTGTGTGTGTGTGTGTGTGTGTGTGTGTGTGTGTGTGTGTGTGTGTGTGTGTGTGTGTGTGTGTGTGTTTGTGTGTGTGTGTGTGTTTGTGTTTGTGTGTGTGTGTGTGTGTGTGTGTGTGTGCGTGCGTGTGACCGCTGTTTCTTGACAACCACTGGTCCGATCTAATTGAAACTTGCCAGGTATATTGCTGGGGACCTGAGGATGTGCCTCTTCAAGGTTTGATATTAATCGGACAAGTGCTTCCCAAGTTATGGCCATTTATTTACCAAACCAATGGGAAGACACGTTGTTGCGTGGGCGTGGCCGATGGGGAAGGGAAGCTCAGCCGCGTTCGCCATTACAGGTTACAACGTACGGACTTCCGGATAATGATGACTTCGTGTATTCTAATAATTTCTCGATTTCTTATGCGCATTTATAGATAAACACAATGCCCCAAGTTATGATCGTTTTCATATTAGACGGTGCATAAATTTCGGTAACATCAGAGTGCTGGTATGCTCCGAACCAGGAAGTAATTTTTTTTTCTCTACTCTTCTCTTTTTGTTTTTCCTTGCGACGACATTGCGAAAAGGCAAAATACGTTGGCGCTAATTGAATAATTGGCCATTAAAACTAAATTTCGAATAATCATAACTGCGATATGCAAACTTCCGGGCAACGCACGTACGGACACGTGAGAGTGAAGAAACGGCCTGTGTGGTTGTTGTTTCTTGCTCGCGGTTTGAATATTTATTTATTTAAAAATTTTTTTATATTTTTTTATTTTTACGGGCACGTACTCGTATAAAGAAATAATGAACCGATACGAGTCGGCTCTGGAACAACGAGGAAATCTGACGCAAGATGAAGTCATTCGGCCGTCGTGTGTGCGCTACACCAACACCTGGGGGTGTGTTTCGTTGGCAAGCAGCTTGCCAAGCACTTTTTGGACTCAAACGGCTCAAGCAAGCATTCCAACGGAACGGGGTGCTCGGCGCCTCAGATTAACAACATGGCGGTCCCCATGCAAACAATGTGATCGTGGGACTCCAAAGGGACACTGTGTGTGTGTCGTTTTCACCTTTACTCGATCATCACGTGGAAACGGGGGGGGGGGGGAGTTGGTGGCGTGCAGGTCCCGGAACACATCCCTGTTGTGGCTCCCCACCACCACACTCCCCACCACCACCGCACTCCCCACAACCACACTCCCCACCACCACCGCACTCCCCACAACCACACTCCCCACCACCACCACCACACTCCCCACCACCACCACACTCCCCACAACCGCACTCCCCACCACTGCACTCCCCACCACCGCACTCCCCACCATCGCACTCCCCACCACCACACTCCCCACCACCACACTCCCCACCACAACACCCCACCACCACACTCCCCACCACAACACCCCACCACACTTCTGTTAACTCGTAAGAATGGACATGATTCGAAGATTTTCTTCAGTTTCCATGAACACTATTTCATTTTCCACATTTCAACAAAGATTCCAGGATAAAAAGTTGAATCGATAGTAAGTTACAGATTAAAAACCCGGACACGCTCTGCTGGTCGTTAGGGACGCGCGGACTGCCTAGAAACGGATAGGCCACGCCCCTTGTACACTTGTGTTTATTTATTCATCTATAATTACAACAATCTCTGTCCGTCTGTCTGTCTGTCTGTCTGCGACCGCCGTTTCTCGACAACCACTGGTCCGATCTAATTGAAACTTGGCAGGTATATTGCTGGGGACCTGTGGATGTGCCTTTTCAAGGTTTGATATTAATCGGACAAGTGGTTCCCAAGTTATGGCCATTTATTTACCAAACCAATGACAGGACATGGTGCTATGACGTCACAATCCTTCTTTCACGTACGGCCACGCACGTACAGGCCCACACTTACGGGCACACGAGAGCGAAGGAACGGCCTGTGGTTGTTATTTCTGGCACGCGGTTTGAAAGTTTATTTTATTTTTTTGCACGTGCGGGCACGCGAGAGCGAAGAAACGGCCTGTGTTGTTGTTTCTGGCACGTGGTTTGAAAGTTTTTTTTTTTTGCACATACGGGCATGCCGTGAGAGTGAAGGAACGGCCTGTGTGGTTGTTGTTTCTGGCACCCGGTTTGAAAGTTTTTTTTTGGACGTACAGGCACGCAAGAGCGAAGGAATGGCCTGTGTGGTTGTTGTTTCTGACACATGGTTTGAAAGTTTTTTTTTTCTTTTTTGCACGTACGGCTACGCACGTACAGGCACGCAAGAGAGAAGGAACGGCTGTGTGGTTGTTGATTCTGGCACGCGGTTTGAAAGTTTTATTTATTTTTTGCACGTACGGCACGCACGTACGGGCACGCACATATGGGCCCACGAGAGCGAAGGAACAGCCTGTGTGGTTGTTGTTTCTGGCACACGGTTTGAAAGTTTTTTTTTTTTTTTGCACATACGGCCACGCACTAGTGACTCGAAATCCATGAACTCATGTAACTTATAAACGTCTGAATGCTAAACTCTGAACTGTGTCGTCATTTGGAATGACCAAATAACATTTGTTAGATCGGGAGGAAGAAATGAGCTTGGAATACCCTGGAGGTAGAAACTGCTTATGAGTCCATGACCAGTTTCACCAGACGACCATTGGTACCTGTTGGTTTTCAGTCTTGTTTTTTTTTTCTTCCCACCCCCTTTAACTAAAACTTGGTACATGGGTTTATTATGATGAGGTACACAACAAGTTCGAGTTTCATCAAAATTAGCCCTGCATTAAGATGGACCTCGGCACCACAAGGTCCATGTGGACGTGGAGATGGACCTCGGCACCACGAGCCCCACGTGGACGTGGAGATGGACCTCGGCACCACGTGAACGTGGAGATGGACCTCGGCACCACGAGGCCCACGTGGACGTGGAGATAGACCTCGGCACCACGAGGCCCTCGTTGCCGTGGAGATGGACCTTGGTATTGTGGGACGGGGTTCGACGGCGATAAACGAGCACGAGGTGGAGCAGTTTACTCATCTCCCACCGAGCACCAGGAATTTAGGTCGTGACTCTCGGATAAGTCTGAAAGGTCACAGGTCTCTTTGCGGACCGTGGTCGCCAATATTTCGCCGGCGTGGGGAAGGGTTAATTGCCTAATTTCAATATAGCTAAATACCCACGTCGTCCCACTACCGGGGAAAACCACACCCTCGACGGACCTCGGGCGGAACAGACTGTTTACTAAGCCCGATCCGGGTGTAAACCGAGTGGGGATTACCAAGATCCGTCGGACGAAATGAACAATTTACCGGCCCAAACGGCCTTACTAATTCTCAAACCCGAACCATACTGGCTCAATCAAAGAAAGGACAGAAACGAACTGGAACATTGAAACAATTATTTTATTTCCAGGAATAAAAGAAAGGGACGAAGTGTCGACTTATTCATGACTATATGCAAGCAAATATTTACAATGATCATAAACACTTAAACATTTTTATTTATAGGACGGCGCCACATACAGACACACACACCCAAAAGAAAAGGACCCAATTGGTCTTTATTCGACCCTTGCAGCCAAGGGGATAGTCGAGCTGGGGATCAGAGTTCTGTTGGGGTACCTGACCGCATTTGTGCGGCTTGGCCTGCGACTGCACATGTGGGACCCATGGTCCATGGGAGCTTGGATGGTGGATAGCGGATCCAGGGTCGCTCATTGGAGAAGGCCAGTGGAGACTCCAGGCTTGAGAGCTCCAGCAATGACGTTAGCGCACCCAAACTACCTTCCAAAGAACTTCAAAGAACTCCCAAGGACACGCAATAACTTTCTGAACTCTCCAAACTCGAACGAGCACACAAACTCTCCACACACGCACACACTGAGAGTCGCGTCGTCCTTTATCGACCGCTCTGAGCGGGGCGGGGCCTTGGTGGAGCTGACGTGCTGATTGCCCTGATTGGACAGGGACCTCCATGGATCCGCTCTTTCTGGGCAGGGTTATGGCCGAGCCAGGAAAATCCCGCCCCCTCTACGCGTGTCTGTACCCCTCTTGCTGGAGAAAACGATTTTGCCTCATGGTGTTGGAATGCAGACCAATTCGAGGAAGTGGAATCAAGCACGTGAGGCCTCGCCTCGTATGCTACGGCCACGAGGTGAGGGCGCAAACGCTGAAAGACACTGTGGCTGCAAGTGGAGGGGATCTGGAGATTTAAATAACCTAACTATAAAATAACTCACAGCACACACACAAATTCCCATTAGACATAGGGGATGGATTCCAACTGTACACATACTTATCGAAATAACTGAACTACGGGGACTCTGGCTGTTTGTGTGCACAAGGTTTCCAAATCCATAACACTCGGCACCACGAGGCCCGCGTGGACGTGGAGATGGACCTCGGCACCACTAGGCCCGTGCGGACGAAGAGATGGACCTCGGCACCACGAGGCCCGCGAAGATGTGGAGATGGACCTCAGCACCATGAGCCCTGCATTGCCTCGTTTCCTGCAAGCAGTACATTTGCCCTGCTTCTTGTAAGCTGGTACTCATTTTGCTGACCTTGGAAAGATGACAGGCTGAGTCAACCCACTTGGTGGTATTTGAAGCCACATGGGCTCAAACTCCAGACTCTAAGTCCTAAGATCTTAAGCTAGCCATCCTAACCGTTCAGCCAACACCAGCCTTCACTTAATGGCTTGTGAAGGTTCCTTTTTCGCTCACCTGCACTTTAGTCCAGTGAGATTATGCGATTGATCAGTGTGCGTAGGTGATTGAGTGAGAGTCTGGTTCAAGCGATGACTGAGGGTTTCCAAACACACCATTTTGATGAAACTTGGCCACAAGCTTCATATCTGATGCCTAACGAAGGTTTATTGACCGCATCAAAATCTGCGCTCATTGAGGGTGTCTGCGGGGTGGTTTTGACCCCCTTCCCCCCCCCCCAAAATAGGTATTTGCTTTTCTTCAAAACGACACACAATTTCGATGAAACCTGACCATAACGTTCATCACCCGTGATGTTCCAAAGTTTTCTCACGGTCTGGGGGGGGGGGGGGTCTGCGTGGGGTTTGAGTGAGTGTTGCTCCTGGTCCAGATGAACTTCAGGACTCCTGGTTATATTGTTCTTCTTTCGAGCAGATGTAAACTGCATTCTCTGTCGTTACATCCATGCTTGATGGATTTAGATGGTTTTTTGACCATCTAATTAGCATAAACAAAATGGCTGCCAAATTGACAATTTTGGGCACTTTTTTGGGACAGGCACTACTATACCATTTAAATAAATGCACATTGTTCACATGTACGCATCTTAGAAATGTCCCTTGAGCAATAGATCAAAGCTACAAGCCAATAAAATTCGTAACATGCCAAAAATCTATTATGCCAATTAGCTACCGCCATCACCAAAAAAATCTATTTTCTGCTGTAACTTTGTTACTATGCATGCAAACCTGACAAATGAAATGTCTAGACCGACGTTTTGAGGGTCAAGAAAAATTATTAAGACATATGTGAAGCATTTTAATTAATGTTTACATGGTTACCGATGTTTATTAATAAAATGTAAAAGTTAAAGTTGCTCGTCTGTAATCATAACCAGAGAGTTGGTGTCAAAGCCACCCAATGCTCGCCTGTTTATACATTTATCGTTTTTAAAAGACTAGTCTAATAATTTTTTTTATAAAGCATTGCAGTGAAGTCTGATCCAAGTAATTTTAAAGCAATATATGTATTTGTATATTGTAATCAGTAAACTAGTACACATATTAAATGAATGGCATGCGTCTCGTATAAACAGGCGAGCATTGGGTGGCTTTGACACCATCTTAGGTTGAAATTTTACAAACATTTAAAATCATTTGTTAATTTCAACTTCACTACACCAATAGTATACCCCAAAGGAACCTCCATGCCAAATATCAGCATCCTCATACACATATTAAATGAATGGCAAGCTTCTAAAAAATAACTTGCACCAAAAAAATTTAACGTTGATGTGATACAAAAAAGTTAAGCTCAAAACAGGTCAAAAATTTAAAACATTTGAAATTATTTTTTTTTATTTCAACTTCACTACATCAATAATATACCCCAAAGGAATCTCCATGCCAAATATCAGCATCCGAGTACACATATTAAATGAATGGCAAGCTTCTAAATAACTTGCACCAAAACTTTAACGTTGATGTGCTACAAAAAAGTTAAGTTCAAAACAGGTCAAAATTTTTAAACATTTGAAATTATTTTTTTATATCAACTTCACTACATCAATAATTATATACCCCAAAGGAACCTCCATGCCAAATATCAGCATCCTAGTACACATATTAAATGAATGGCAAGCTTCTAAATAACTTGCACCAAAAACTTTAACATTTTCACGCTCACGCTGACGGTATCGCTATAGCTCTCTGTTCTTCGAACAGGCGAGCTAAAAACTAAACAAAGTTCTATCATGCTGCTACGTGAACAAATTTCAGTCAGCATAAACAGATTTCAGGAATGCCCAACATCTTTTAGGCAAATCACATTGTATTCATGCAAGGAGTCTGATGATCAATGTGTTGCTGGCATGCACACATTGATGTGCATCATAATCCTGAATTCCGGCATGTGCAGCGTCGAGTCTTGCATTGTTTCCGACATGCACAGGCTACCACGTCGAGGTAACCGTCTGGAATGGGACTCGACGCCAACAGTATGGGTTGCAGTCCTGATTCCCCAAGTCTCCATCCCATTTCAGAGGGCGCAGGGAGCTCAGGTGTGGGGCAGTGGGAATTTCTCCATATCATCGCTTGATAGTGTACTATCATCAAATGGAAACGGAGCACATCACTTGTTGGGGCCATGGCTTCTGGTTTCCCCGTCTTGGAGAACAATAAATGCCGTGCTGCATCAACAGAATCTGTTGTGTGCACATTGTATATTCTGCAGACAAAGGTTTCTGAAGATTTGATGGTTTCCTCTGTGAGTTCACCAATGCCCAAGTTCTTCAGCAATTCATGGTGCTCTTCAAAGACCTTCCATGATGATCGTTTGGTGTGATTAGCGATGTAGGAGGTGGTGTCACACCCAGTCAATGCGTGATATGCTAGCAAGGATGCTGCTGAGCCTCTTGGTAGTTTGTTGAAAACTGCATCAATGGGTATATACCGCCGTTTCTTAGATGTGCCCGCATTGCATGCATCGAAAGTGGGATACCAGAAGCAGGAGAACATCACTGTCCCTGGAAGACAACTGTACTAAACTGGCTGTGGACGGCATGCAGCACCAATCTTGTGTCCGCTTCTTCATGTGTGGATTTCAGGTGTCAAATCAGTTGTTCCTTTTGATGACTTGACCTCGAGTTCCTCTCTGAATCCCTCGAAAACTACAATTTCTTTATCCTTAGGCACCTGCGAACACAGTTCCTCAGACAAGAAATGTGCTAGATCTGCTTTATTATCAGTTAGTGACAGAAAATTTGAACACTTCTTTGGAAGAGGTACATCACGACCTTCCACAAGCCGTCTGATTGGCCATGCTGCTTTACTGCGCCGTGTTCTGGTTGTACCCTTGATTGTTTCTTCTCTGTATCTGTCGACCACCATAAATTCTTTGATATTTGGAACCTGCTTTCAGAAGTTTTCACATACGTGTTGTCCAGATCCCCAAAGGTAACAGCATCATCAGGCTTTCCAAGAGCTACTACCAATGCTTGTCCATCAATGATAAGGCAAGTTGACGTGTCATGAATTTGAATTGTCTCAGGACAGTCTATGTCTTCTGTTATCACGTTAGCAAGTAACGACTTGTTTCCAGTGCGTAGTGTACCATTCATTTTGGCAAGGGACACAGGGACCGGAAGATGCTCATGTTTGAGTACAGATGGCAAATTAACTGGTCGACCCGCCTCTCAGGCAGTAATTAGACGTCGGAGGACATTTCTGTCCGTCTTCAGAACAATTTTCTTGTCTTTGACCTTTGTGTGTTTAACCACTTCGTATAAAGTGGCAAATGTTGGGGCGTTATTCCTGCGCAAATGGTCATGGATTGAAACATGTGGCTTATCACATTGCTCAGCCACGATCAACCTGTCCTGAACAAATTTCTTGACTTCTTCTTGTGCAAGCTCCTATGCACGTAGTGATTCTTGAATCGACTCTGTTGCTCGGTCTTTTGTAGCAAGGTTTTGCAACGTACCTGGATGTGGTACAGATGAGAACACGCTGAATCCCTGGAAAGTGTTCCGGTTTTACTTCCGGGTCCGGTTTTAGAGCAGCGAGAGGTCTCCTTTGGGGCTCCCTGCTGACGTTCTCAAAGCTAAGTTTCCGGTTGTTATTTGTCCCGTTTTAACTGTTTAATTTTCTCACCTACATGTTACTGTGTGTTGCTAGTTCGGTTTTGTTTCAAAAATCGTGCTATTTTGTGAGTATTTTGGTCGACGTTCTTTCTCCTGCTTTCCTTCTTGAAAGTCCCTGAAATGTCCATCTTCTCTTCGCCATGCTCCCCGTCCCATCCCCATCCCTCTCCCTTCCACAGTTCACCTAATGTGTCTGTTCCCCACTGTTTTGTCCCTTCCACTCCTGCCCCTCTTGTCTCATGCCTCCTTGCTGTGAGTTGTGTGTTAGCTCTCATACGAGCCTCGACCAAGGTATACAAAAAAAAAAAAAAAAAAAAAGTGGAAAGTAAAGAATTCTCGTCGTCATTGTCTCTCATTTGTCGTGATTTGGTTGCTTCGTTGTGAAGGTCTGTACTCCCACGGTGGAGACTGTACATTCCATGGGTTTGTTCTGCTATGCGAGATCTCAGGTTAAAGGAGAGTGTCCACCGACACAGAGCTGATGTCGTCTTGGTGACACCAATGATACCACCTCCTTTCTTACCTGTGCCATTTATCCATTCCATGGCGTGGTCAAGATCTACATGGCTGAACTTGTTAGCAGATCTCTTGACTACAAAATTGCCTCTGTGGAAATCCGTTAAAACAGCTTCTTGCAAGCTGGTGCATCTCCACTAGATACATTGGACCCCATCGTGCATAGTTCAGGTGGTCATACCGCTTGAAGTAGGGCAACATTAGACTGAAAGAGTAAAGATGGAGATCCCAGATGCCATCACGCTGAGCTCGAGTGCATTGCAGCAGTACAGCGACCATGCCCATATATTGCCACCAGAAGCTGAAGTTCACATCATCAGATCAACTCTCAACAAAATCATCCAGGAGCTTCCTGATCCAGAAATGTTATCAGTTCTGGAATCTTCTGTGGGTCGTCATCAGAAGCCATCCTGGAAATGTAAGCATGGCAGTCCTCGTCCACCTCTGCAATAAAGGAGAAGGCTTGGCATCAGGAGATGCCACAGAGCTTGCAAAGTCAGTTTGCGTGCCCTCATAGCTTTGTTGTATGCCTTTCCTGCCAGAACAAGTTCCACAGTGCCTTGCCCGAGCAGTCCACTCTCCACCCACACTTCAACTTGTCCGGAACCATTCATATGATCTCCTATGGCCTTGAGGAAGTTTATCGATACGCGAAGGCCACCAAGGCGAGGTATTAACTTATCCTGGTATTCTGGAACAGATCACTTTAGCTCCATAAATCGGCAGTACAGTGCTTGGTCGACTGTGAGGACTGTATGTTCCTATCCAAAATGTGAAGATATTGCCATGCATGTCTTCACGGCGGTATTCAAAGTATCCAACTCATGAGCGGGAGCAAGGATTACATTGAACAAATTATAATCAATAATGAAAATTCAACAAATATAAAATCCAAATCAACCAAAGAATGCATGTGTAACCACACGAGGTAATTGGGTCAACCATGTGTGCAACCACATCCAGAAGCACCATCAAAGGCCTCAAATATGTGCTTCCTGTGCTTTTCATGCACAAATGTCCCAGCTTTAGTACGGCGAGCTGGCACTGTTATGGCCAGAGGCCACGACCAGAATACTGGATCACTGTGCGCCCACGACATTCACAAGCCAGGTATAACAAGCTGGCTTGCTGGGTTTCACGGGCAAATACAAAAAAGTAAAACCACAACACTCAAGGGGTGCAGAACACGAGGATATAATTGGAGTTGTATATATTTTTCCAAGTTGACAAACGAGTTGCAAAACTTTTCTTTTTTTTTTTAAACAGCACCGATACTCTTCGGTAACTTGTACCCTTATCCAATCAGTTCACTGGGCAATAAATCACGTTACACCGTAAATGTTACGAAAAGTTACACATTTTGAACAAATATAATTTGGTTTGGACCAAAATGTTTTCACTTTCTCGAAGGCCAAGTAACGCGCACAAACATGGAACCCGATGTTCTTAACAATGTTCAATGTTGCATCCTTACCTATGTGCCAGAAACCAGACGCGTGTGTCTGTCAAAAATTACCCACCTGTGCCTGCAACAATGACAGCAAGCTCTGCCTCAGGACATGACATTCTCTTCCAACCTGCTCATACCTTTAACGCCAAGAATGAAACGCCAACATCGCTCGATATTATTCGCGTTGGAATCAAGAGGTTTGATCTCAACTTGCGGGTCGCATGAAAGACAGAGCGCCAATATTATATGCTTTGAAGTCGAGCTATGGTCTGCAAAAATGGTTTTCAACTATCACATGACCTTTGACCCAAGGGAATCCCCCCCCTCCCCCCAAAAAAATCAAATACTTGTGCCAAATTTGATTTAAATCTATAAAAAGTGGTTCACAGGTAATTGCAGTAACACGATTTTCAATGAAACCTCACATGTCCTTTGACCTTTGGAATGCAAAATGCAACTCGAGAGCCTCTCAACAGGCGAAGCCTGTCCGCATCTGCTTTGTACTCGAACTCATCTGTGTTCTCACTATTCTCATCACGAAAGGTTTGTGAAAGATTTGACGACAAAAGCTCAATTCGTAAAAATGTGACGGACCGGACAGATGCACTGAAGCTCAGTCTTTTTAGAATAATAAATGTCAGTGTTTGTTGGTCAATCAGTCACCGTGTCGATGTGAATGTGCGAGTCTCCTCCACGACTCCAAGACCATGAAACCGAGCGGCCCGAAACTTGGCATGCAAATCAACAGAACTCCACACGGACAAGAGCTTTGGAAATGCTCGACTCGATGGATGGAATTAAGTAAACTAGAAGTGCACTCGGTAGAGCGCATACCCCCATCACGTAATACCTGATCCATGAGAACATGTCAGATCCATGAGAACTGTCCGAGTCCTCTGAAGACATTCTAGTTTACTCTTGTCCGTGAAGTGGGCATTGCACATTCTGTGTCACACAAGAGATAAGGCTGTGGCAGAATCTAATGTATTCTCAAGATGATCAAGTAAGTCTATTTTTGGAGTCCCTCCGCTTCTTTCTGCTGCAGGCTGCATTCCTGAATGTTGTGAGTCCATGTTCAGTTGCTTCACTCAGGTTTTTTCTGGCTTTATGCGTTTGGCAGAAAATGCACAGGCTGTAGTCGACAGGTGACGGCCTCTTCAAGCTTATCACGGGATCCATTGCAGCCTGCAAACAATAATGAATCATTAGTGTAGGCCTACACAAGCCCTTAACAATTTAACAGTTAAGTTAACAGTTGTTCACAAGTAAAATAGATTAGCATTGTGCTGGTATAGTAGTGCCTGTCCCAAGACAGTGCCCAAAATTGTCAATTTAGCAGCCATTTTGTTTATGCTAATTAGATGGTCAAAAACTCAAAATTCAGCTTGGGAACAGGTCTAGTCAAATTCAGCATACCTTAATTATGTTAAAAAGTCATGTTCCCAACTTTTACCAAAAAATGCTTCAAGCGCCTCATCCAGGGCCCTTTGAGAAATAATTCTAGTCTATGCCAAATTTCATCCAGATCGGCCCAGTGGCTCGACGGGAGAAGTGGACATCGACAGACGGTGCACGATGCCAGGAATTCAAATTCCAGATAAGCTAAAAACCCTCCCCAAAATGCAATGCTTTTCTGCAAATCTTAGCGAGTGGGACCAGCCTCAATTCCTATGTCCTTCATTGTTTCATATGAAACTTGTGGCTGCTGGTTGTATGGCTGTGCTGTTCCCAGAAAGCCGATACTCATTTTGCTGACCGCAGGTTGACAGGCTGAATCAATCCACCTGGTATTTCAACAGCTCGAGGGGCCCAAACTCAATACCCCAAGATCTTAAGCAAACACCAAGCCAATCAAGGCCTGCACAGTTAACACTAACCGTTATGATTCATAATTTATCTCCGAAAACACTGTTCACTTTACCGATAGTCATAAATACCTGGCATGGTGTTGTCTGCTTACTCCCATATCTATCACCACCCCCAGATCCTTGTGCGTGACCCCAAACCTGCACCTTGCATTATGTTATCTCAATTTTCATCATTAGCTCACTTGGAACGTAGTTCCGGGGAGCTTACGCGATCGAGCAGTGTCCGTAGACGAGTCAGTCAGTCAACACTTCAGTCATTATCGCTTAAACCAAACATGATTTTGATGAAACTTGGCCACAAGCTTCATATCTGATACCGAACAAAGGTGGATTAACATCATCAAAATCTGTGCTCAATAAAGGCATCTATGAGGGGGGGGGGTGGACTCCCCCCCCCAAACTACACACAAATTCCATGAACCTTGACCACAACCATCATCCACAATGTACCAAAGTGGATTAACCGCATCAAAATCTGCACTCAAGGGGTCTTGTTTGACCCCCCCAAATTAGGTATTTATTGTCTTCCAAAACTACACAATTTCAATGAAACTTGATGACAACTGTCAACCATGATATACCGAAGTTTGTTCATGGCATCAAAAAATTCAGGGTCGAACAAGGTCTGCAGAGGGGTTGAGTGACTGGCTCCTGATTGAGGTGTGGATCAGGACAGGCGGTCCCATTTCTTACCCATCCGCAGCACCTTACACTTGTTTACACTACTCTAACCAGCAGAGGGCATTGCTTCAGTGGCACAGCCATGCCCTCGGCCACTGATGCTACCGCACATATTTGTTGTGCATAGGGATGAAGACGAACCCATTGCAAGGCGAGATCTGTCCAGCAACTACTGAAGCATCAATCATTCTGCTTGCATATCCAAGCAGATGTGACAATTACAATACTGTTTGAGAAAGGAACATATATATATATATATATATATATATATATATATATATATATATATAGATATATATATATATATATATATATATATATATATATATATATATATAGATATATATATATAGATATATATATATATATATATATATATATATATATATATATATATATATATGTATATATTTTCAAAGTGATAGTCATATTCAAGCAAAATAAAGGAAGTTTAAAAAAAAATAATAATAATAATAAAAGTGGTCTCCATAGAGAAGTTCATTTGTCCACTAATGCCCTTGTAAATGCATGCATGAACTACAATGGCATCAAATGGATTTTGTCTTGTACATTGTGTGCACATTTGCTCCACCACAAGCTAGACAAACGAGATTTGGGGGGGGGGGGACAACAAAATAAAAAAAATAAACGCAGAACGGCACTCGGTAGAACACGTACCTCCGCAATGTTCAATAGTTTGTGTTGTATCTCAGTGAGAGGCTGGATCTGGACCAGAACCAAAACAATTGGCTTGTTCTCCTCACCGACTTAACTCATGTCAACTCGTCCACAACTTTTTGAAATATCGCATGACGTGTCGTTTTTGGTCCCATCTCAAAAGGGTGAAAAATCACTGAAACATAGCATCTGGTTCTTCACCAAAATCGAATCGATTTGTCATCACACAACCAACCTATCCACAAAATTTCATCAAAATCCATCGACAACTTTGAGATATCCTGCTCAATGACAGGAAAACAACCTCCATCTACCTTCAGTGACAAAGGTAACAACCATTTGCAAAATGTTCATGTGGACACCACTTGGAATGATTACTGGTAGAACTTGCAAGAATCAATTTTATTGAACACTTGTGAATTGCTTCAAACCACCTTGGAAAAAGAAAAAAGAAAAAGTGAACTATTCCAACACAAGTGGCATTTTTAGCCTCAGAACTCAAGGCCAGAAATGATAGAAAGCAATGAACAGAGAGATCTCCCAAAATCAACTACTTGTTTTGGTTGAACCTTCAAACAAAATATTGTCAACCCACTCCGTGAAAATTATATGCATTTGGCTTGGTTAGCCTTCTTATTTCTTGTCGGTCTATTGTCCAAAATCAGGTGTTGTTAATAAACTTGGTCAAATCCATGGGACTACTCAGCGAGTGCACCGTTGGGGTGGTGGTCCATTGAAACATTCCATGGCA
Source organism: Eptatretus burgeri (assembly GCF_056783735.1). Classification (NCBI taxonomy): domain Eukaryota; kingdom Metazoa; phylum Chordata; class Myxini; order Myxiniformes; family Myxinidae; genus Eptatretus; species Eptatretus burgeri. The sequence goes on along the minus strand of NC_140978.1, from coordinate 37,945,085 downwards.
ATCTCAATGGGCAAATCAAACCTCTGCTGTGCTGACTTAAATCCAACCGGCATCCCCAGGGTTGTATTCTCACGCTGACAATCAGAAGTAGTATGATACAATCAGCAGCACCAAAAAAAAAATTAAAAAATTAACAAACTCACAAAATCAAAAATGTGCAGAATTTGAAATCTGTGTACACTCTGGAAACAAATGCGTCTGGGTTTGAAAAGCCAAAGTCATTGTGCGAGTAATAATATCCGTGATGACGAGTTATTTCTGTTGGTCACAAAAATGGGACCTTTCATCGCAAAACGAGCGAAGATGATCATCTTTGGGAACGTCAGGGAAAATAAATGTTGTCCACTGGACAAGCACAGTCAGGAGGAAAGCAAAGGCCTTTCAATTTTAGCACAGGACCTGCAGTTGAAAGTCTTGAAAAGTAATCAAAGCAATTCTGACAATAAGACTGATAATAATAATAATAATAATAATAATAATAATAATAATAATAATAAAGCAGATCACAAAATTAAAGTTCACCAAGCAAAGTCCTGAGGTTCAGCAGAAACACAAGGCAGCCCCAAACAACTCTGTACACAGTCAGATGACGGCTTTACGAGCACCAAAGGAAAAAAAAATAAAAAAAAACAGGGAACGATGAATCGTTAAACCAATAAAAATAAAAAAACAACAAAAAAAAGTATATTGAGGAATATAAGGATTTAACAACATACTAAAAGTGATGGAGTAGAAAGGTTACAGAGGCCAGGTTGGACCTTCAGTAATTTTTCTTAGCATCTTCACGTGGTGTGGGTGGACCTGCAGGCCTGTACCAATAGCAAAACCAGAGGGGCAGAAGAGCCAGGGAAATGAGGAGAACTGTGATCAGTGGATGAAACACCAACCAAGCGAGGGCCACGACCAGAAGAGAGATGGAGAGCGAGAGTGCGCCACAAAACAGCGACAGCCCGACGTTCATACACTCTCGCACGAAAGGTACCCAGGACACTAAGGTTGGGTGGTAGGGATGCAAAGAAAGCAAGTTTGGGTTTAACGACAACAGCACGTGGCAGAGCAGATACCTGTCAGGTTGAACAGTTCACGTTTTCTATCCCACCGATAGGCAGGATCTGCATCCGGATCTGAACGAAAATATAATTGTCTTGGTCTCGGTACATTCCCAAATCTTCCACGACATTGTCCGAATCCGTCCATAACATAGCATGATGTCTCAAACAGTTATGCATCTTTTTGTTTTGACCCCATCTTTCAATGGTGAAGAATCACTTGATTGCCAAACATAACCTTCGACCTCTTAATGAAATCTAATCAGTTCATCTTTGCATCATTGTATACAGTACCTTCAGAAAGTATTCACACCTTTCAACTTTTGTCACATTTTGTTGTTACAGCCTGAACTTAAAATGGATCAAATTTAAATTTGGTCACCAACCTGCACAAAATACCCCATAATGACAAAGTGAAAACATGTTTTTAGAAACTTTTACAAATTCATTGAAAATTAAACACAGAAATATTTAATTTACAAAAGCAATCAGCCTCCCGAGTCAATACTTTGTAGAAGCACCTTTGGCAGTGATTATGGCTTCAAGTCTTCTCGGGTATATCTATCTTTGCACATCTGGATTTTGGGATCTTCTCCCATTCTTCCTTGCAGATTTGTTCAAGCTCTGTTAAGTTGGACAGGGAGCGTCGGTGAACAGGAATCTTCAAGTCTTTCCACAGATTCTCAACGAGATTCAAGTCGGGGCTTTGTTGGGTCACTCAAGGACTTTCACGTTCTTATTCTGAAGCCATTCGTGTTGCTTTGTCTGTATGCTTGGGGACATTGTCCTGTTGGAATGTAAATCTTCACTGCAGTGTAAGGTCTTTTGCACTAAAGCAGGTTCTGAAGAATTTGCCTTTATTTGGCTCCATTCATTGTTCCTTGCACATCAGTCCCTGCCATTGAAAAGCATCCCCATAGCATGATGATCCCACCACCATGCTTCACAGTGAGGGATAGTTAGTGTTAGATGGGTGGTGAGCTGTGTTTGGTTCCCAACAGACGTAGTGCTTTGCATTCAGGCCAAAGAGTTCAATTTTCATCGCATCAGACCAAAGAATCCTTTGCCCTGTGCTCTGAATCTTTCACGTGCCTTTTTGCAAACTCCAGGCATGCTGTCATGTGCCATTTTCTCAGGAGTGGCGTCCGTCTGGCCACTCTCCCATAAAGCCAAGATTTGTGAAGGGCTGAAGAGATGGTTGTCCTTCCATCTCAGCCAAGGAACTCTGTAGTTCTGAGTTGTCATTGGGTTCTTGGTCACCTTCCTGACGAGGATCTTTCTTACGTGGTTGCTCAGTTTGGTTTGACAGCCAGCTCTCGGAAGAGTCTGGGTAGTTCCATATAATTTCCCTTTCCTAATGATGGAGCTCACTGTACTCTTGAAAACTTTTAACACTCAAGAGTTTTATACCCTTCCCCAGATCTATATCGAGTTCTACAGACAGTTCCTTGGACATCATGGTAGAGCTTCTCCTAACATGCACTGTCAACTGTGGGACCGAATAAAGAAAGGTGTGTTTTTTTATAAACTAGAAGGGCACTCGGTAGAGCGCATACATCCACCATTCAATGCCTGATTCATGAGAACATATCTGGCCCAATACATTTTTGAAATATCAGGCTATGTATCCTTTTTTGGATCTATCTCTCAATGGTGAAGAATGGATTTAAAAATTATTAGTAGTTGGATCTGGATCTTCACCAAAATCTAATCAGTTCGTCCTTGTCACACACCGAACCTGTCCACAACTTTTTGAGATATCCTGTACACAAACAAACAGACAGAAAGGGGGTGAAAACAACCTCCTTCACCTTCGGTGGTGGAGGTAATAATGTCCAATCAACTGAATTGGCCACAGGTAGACTCCAATCAAGTTGTAGACACATCTGAAGGATGATCAAAGGAAATTGGATGCACTTCAGCTCAATTTAGTGTGTCATAGCAAAGGGGTTGAATTCTTTTTGATGCAAGACGTTCCAGTTTTTCATTTTTAATTAAAATAAAAATTCTAAAAAAGTGAAAATCCACTTTGACATTGTGTGTAGATCAATGACCAAAATAAAAAAAATCTCCATTTAATCCATTTTAAATTCAAGTTTTACAACAAAATGTGAAAAAGTCAAGGAGTTTGAATACTTTCTGAAGGCACTGGATGCTTTGTACCAGGTTTGGTCAAAATCCCATTACTGGTTCACAGGTTCGGTCATAATTCTGTTACCGTGCTAACAGGGCGTTTGACGTCTTGATTCCATAATATAATCAGTTTATCTTTACATCATTATACACATGGGCACCAAGTTTGATTTGGATCCCTTCAGCCGGTCTCAAGTTATCGTGGTAACAAAAACCTATCACAGACGGGCGGCATCAGATGGACAACTCCAACAACCTCCCAATAGCTTAGATGGCAGAGGTTTAAAAAAAAAAAAGAAAGAAAAGAAACAAGTCATAAGCTGCAGGAACGAAACTTGCAAATGCAAGTGTACCAGTTCTCAACTACATCGACGTGTTGATGGATTTGGGCCTGGAGACAAAGGATCAAGAGGACTGGAAGCGAAGGATCAATGCCAATGAGTTCAGCCTGAGAATAGAAGAAATACAAGCAAAACTGGAAACTCAGCCATGTTCCTTCTGGACAGGACAGAATGGGATTTGACAAGTGCGACCAATTAACTCTCCAAGGGATCAATCTTGCAGGGTTAAGATGGGCCAATGGAACTCATTCCTCACATGGCATTTCCTTGAGAATTGAGGGATGTGACCAACAACTTCCCACCCTCACAAATCAAGGCTGTCCATTAAAAATAAATAAACAACTTGGCCATTTTTTTTTGTACAAGAAGAACTAAACCAAATAATTTGTGCAACATGAAGGTTTGGAGCAAGCATACCTAATGATTGCAGAGGACGTGTCATTAAGCTGAGGCCCAGGTACATAAGGAGCCATCCAATGACTCGCATTGCCCAAGCATACATCACCAAGTTCTTCTGTTCCTTCTCCAGCATCACCTGTCCAGTCAAGGCAGTTGCTCATGCAAAGAAAAGTCATCCATGTGCTTCAATAACTCAAGCCAACATTCAACCATCATGGCATTTCTGGTGTTATTCTCAATCAAGTACTTTTGTTGACATCAAGCGTGTACTCCAAAGGAGGTGCAATAAAATGCCGAGCGGCAATCAAGCATTCAACAACCAATCGTCAAATTCCATTGTGGTAAAGTGGCTCGTTTCCAATCACAGACAACCCCAAGAGCGAACCTGTGCTGAGACCATTCCACGAGACAGCAGAGCGAGCATGTGTCCAGACTTTGTGCGGTAAGGCTGCAGCTCTGACTCGGCCTGCCTTGCAACCACCGACACCTAAACACAAATATGTTGACATTCATGAAAAGGTTTTGATGATGTGCCATTTAACTTTGAGTAAAGAAATCTCAAAATAACCCCCTTATCCTCACAACACAATCGATCTCCCACCCACATGCACAATTTGCTCAGAAATCTTTTGCAACGCAACTCCAGTCGCAGTTGAGAGAATCCCACACATTGCCAATTATGTCCAAAAGGAAGAAGCTTTGAACAATTTCAATATAATGTCAATTGCGAAGAGAGGTGTGCGAGTGCACAACAAAGTCAACCATGGGATACCTGCTCAGCATTGTTTCCACTTTTCCCAGCAAACAAGAAGGAAACACGCAAGTCCCCGACCTGGAAGTACAACAGTTTGATTTCATGAACATCGGTGAGAAACGAGCCCCTTGGGGTGCAAAGAAACAGTGCAGCTAGCAACTTTGAGTCAGGATTAGTGAGTGGGCAGACAGCAAAAAAAATAAAAATAAAAAAAATGCAAAAACCAGTGGATTGTGAGGATTGCTGCTGTGGTAGTGATACGCATCGGTCACAATGACGCCATCGGTGGCTGGCGGGACGCCATCAAATGTGAGCGGTTCGAACCAATCGATCTTCTCCAGCAGATCTGCGTGCAACAACCACCCAATCAACTGTAAAATCCTAGATGAATCTCAAAATAACAGATAAGAGCGAAGTCGATGGCACACCAACGCAAATCACCACACTTCCCAAGGACAAAGTTGAAAGATGCAAAAAAGTTCCACCAGGAATGGCCCATCAAATTTGAGCAAAACATTTCACCGCCCCCCCCTCAACCCCGTTTTGAGCACTGTGACCCCACCCCCAAAAGGCATGAATCCAGGGGTCAAATCGAGAAAAATAAATAAATAAATCGAATATTTCTTGTGTCCCCCAATGTTGATTTAATATCGTCTCATTTTAAAATGTTTGAAAATGTGCTTTGACCGCCCATAACTGCATTTTTCAGGATTTGACCTTTTCACCCCACCCCGGGAGGCAGGACCAAAAGTGACCAATACCTGACAAGAAGTTGCAAGAGCAATCACAACTACAATGTTCAGTGAATTTCTGCACAACCGTTTAGGAGGATAGTTTCAGAGAGACAGAGAGACAGACAGACAAGACTTTCAAAGAAACTTGCTCTCCCTCATGCACAGGTTTATCCCATCTCATCTTCAGTTGTCCCACCCTTCCTCCCACCCTTGGTTCGCTGAAGCGTGTGGCGAGGCAGTTTTCCTGAAATAGCTTGCCTTTCCCTCATGGAAAGCAAACCCAACTGAGGGCAATCCCAGTTCCTTCCATAAAGCGCCGGAACAAGTGTGTATCTACCCTCAGGAGAGCCAGAAAACAACATCTTTCGAAGCTCAAGTTTGAACTCTCAAACCTCTCTCCCTTCTCCATATCCTGGTGGCGTCTAATCAAATCTGTTTCTGGTGGGTGTCCCCCCCCCTCTTCCATCCCATCCTCATGCTGCCTTAATGGTTAGGGTGGTGGGCTTGGGATTCTTGGGTCCCGAGTTCAAATCCCACTTGGCTGTTAAATCAATTCCAGGTGGGGTTGACTCTGCCTGTCATCCTTCTGAGGTCACCAAAATGAGTGCCAGCTTGCTGGTATCCTGTGTCGGAGTGGCAACCCATCCAGGATTATGCCTAATGGCCAAGGAGACTGCTGAAGCAGCACCAATGATCTGAACAGAGTATGGTCCCAATCTCCTCCTATTCTCCAATGGCTTGATTTCAGATCAATTTGGTTTCAGACCAGGTCACCCTGGATATGCTGCTTCTGCTCTCCCAACAATATACAGAGGTCCTCAATGCTGGACCTGAAATCAGAGCAATATCCCGAGACATATCGCATGCTTTTGATATGGTCTGGCACCCTGCCCTGCTCACAAAACTCTTTCTATGGTATCCAAGGACATCTCCACTCATGGATCGCAGACTTCCTCTCCTGTCACAGTCAACGTGTGGCCCTAAATTGAGTTCTTTCATCCCCTCTTCCTGTCCAGGCTGGAGTTCCAGAAGGCAGTGTTCTGGGCCCTGTTCTTTTTCTGCTTTTCATCAACGATCTCTCCGACTCGCTAGAAAATCCCCTTTACCTCTTTGCTGACGACTCCGCCCTCTGCTGTGCAATCTGTCATCCCTCAGACCGGCAAGCAGCAGCTTCTTCACTCACTGCAGATTTGGATAAAATCACAAACTGGTCCAACACGTGGAACATGTCTTTCAATCCGGACAAATCGCACACTCACTATGTCTCTCCGAAAGGACCATTTGGAACCCACCCCCCACTTTCTCAACAATCCTCTGGAGGAAGTTCTTTCTTTCAAGCTTCTGGGTCTCACCATCTGCACTGATCTTTCCTGGGAAAGCCACATTTCCAACCTGGCCTCCAAAGACAGTCGCCGACTGGGAATCCTCCGTCGTGCAAAGTCCTTCCTCGGCCCACCTAAGCTACTGACCACATACAAAGCTTTCGTCTGCAACCTGATAGAGTACTGCTCTCCCATCTGGGCTGGTGCTCCTGCCTCACCTTTCTCGGCTTCACGCTGTAGAAACCAAGGCATTTCGGATCGTTAGAATCTCCTGTGATGTGGCTGTCTTTGGGCCTCTCACTCAATCAGCGCAGGCAGGTTGGTGGTCTTTGTCATCTACAATCTCCTCTCCGGTCTCGCCCCTCACCCCCTTGCCCTGTCTGCGATTTGTCCCCACCATATTTCCTCAGGGTGCTCAAGGTCCGCCAACAACACCCTTCTGGTAAAACGACCAAAATCACGAATCACTGCTCACCTTCACTCTTTCATTCCTCTTTATTTCCCACCGATGGAATAAACTCCCTCACTCTATTCAATCCCATTCTTCCCTCCATGCCTTCAAAACAGCTGTTCACCACCACCTCTTATCATCCCCCATCCAAATCCCTGATCTTTTCTACCCCTGTTAATCCACCCCAAACCCACCTCCTTGAAATTCCCTGATTTCCGTCCTGAAAGTCCCTGTAATGTCCACCTTGTATACCCTGTGTTCCCCACCACATCCCTCTCCCTTCTACAGATCTAATGTCTCTGTTCCCCACCGTTTTGTCCTTCGCACTCCGGCCCCTCTCGTCTTATGCCCCCCCCCCTCGCTGTGCATTGTGTGTTAGCTTTCATACGAGCCTCGACAAGGTACTGTATACAAAAAAAGATGACAATTAATGTTTGCTTTTGTATTTTGTTGATGGGTAGGAGTAGCAATCAGACAGGTAACCAGAATGTGGAGGAAGATGTACCGGGTGAGAGGAAGAAGCTTCCCACACGAGCTGCAGGTGATGTAGCCACCTTGCTTTCCACAGCCATGATGCTTGGTGGGGAGGCGGGTGGGGGTGGGTGTGGAGGAGCAGTAGATACAGTGCAGGAGCATAATTATACATAACAAGTGGTAAAGAAGTGTTTGTATTCTCCATACCACAGATTAGAATTAAAGATGCAATTGAGATTGCCCACACGTGCTTCAAATAAATATTTGGCAGCACTTGTGGCACAAGAGTTGCAAACAACGTAACCATTTTCTGTACACATTTAACTGGTGCTAAATGGGGAAAAACAACAAGAGACAACTGGATCACTGCATGGCATGTTAGTGGTGTGCTCAAGACATTGCAATCATGCATCGGTACATTGTTGTTGGCTTATTGGTTAGGCTGGTGGGCTTGGGATCCTCGGGTCCCGAGTTCAAATCAGCAACTTAATTTTTCTGAAACAGATTAGCAGCAAACTTTATATTTTCCTTTTCGCAGAAAAATTTTACTGACAGCACCAAATTAGGATATCTCAGCATACTCTGTTCCAATACAGAACAGCCATTAAGCAAGGGAAAGATGGGTTGGTACGGCGGGAAATGTGTCGTGTTCGAGCAAAGCATGAGGCACCTGGGATTCTCGTGTCCAATCTCTCGGTCAAAGTTACGGCTGTTCACGACATCTGGACGCCATTCTGTGGCTGTTCAGAACAGGGAGAGAAAAGTAAAAGTAAAATAAAACCCATTTCATGACATGCTATGGATGAGAGCATTGGCATTCCAATCTCATGCCACAAGTACAGGGTACAAAGAATGGTTGTCATTCCATTTCTCAACACCCAGCACTTCAACTGCTCCCACCATATACGTTTCACATTTGCCTTTTTTTATATACATCACCTTCAGATCCTGTCAATTGCAGCACACAATAAGCAAATGACGACATCTCAGCACTCACTCCACACAATTAATTAACAATCAAGTTCACACAATGGTTATTATTTAATTTCGTTGTGCGACAAAATATTATTAGCTCAATGCAACACGGCAGAATTTCATTTTTCAGCCAAGAGAAGTTACTCGGATATGCCATTTGTTGAACGACACAGACAGAGCACCAGGGGCTGCTATCCTGGAGTAGATTGAGAATTAGGATGGCAGTGAAGCAGTGGTCTTTGACACAGTGGTTCACCACCGAAGGTGGATGAGGTTACATTTTCACCCTTGGCCGTTTTCCTGTGAGCAGGAAATCTCAAACAGTTAAAGATGGATTTGGATTAAACTTGGACAAGTTGGGTGTGAAACAAGGACGCATCAATTCAATTTTGTTGAAGATCCAGATACGAGAACTTCAACTGATTCTTCACCACTGAAAGATGGGGTCAAAAACATATATATATATATATATATATATATATATATATATATATATATATATATATATATATATATATATATATATATATATATATATATATATATATATATATATATATACACACATACATACACATATACATATACATATGCTGAGAGATTGCATCTCTCCCAAGCTGAGAATAGCCATTTGTTAGCAGAATTACTTTTTAACAATCAAAAGTAAAAGAAAGAGCCAAAGGCATTCATTATAGAGCACTCTTAACAGCTGCAGTTCTTGACTGTGTTAAAAGCCAAAGCATGTAGTCTCTTTCTTTGTGACACAGCTGAGCAACTGGCTTTTATTACCCTTGTAAAAACCTTGAGCCAAGAGAAGCCCGATCGTAAATCAACCTTGAGCCAAGGAAGCTTGGTCATAAACAAGCCTCGAGCCGAAGGAAACTCGATCGTAAATCAGTGCCATTTGACACAGCACAACAGCTGCTTCCACTTTCCAAGGAGTGGAATAAGGAAAGGAAGGTAAAGGCTCTTAAAAAGTAATCCGTATTCCTGACTCCCTGGCCGGATAATGACCAAACCAGATGGCTTTTAGAGCCCAAAGGGAGGAAATCAGCACCTGGCTTTTACCTCTTGGAGGAAATTGATCTTTGGGAAACAAAGTCTCAATAGAAAGCAGTGATGGGAGCTGGGCCAATCTTGAAACCAAATGGTCCCACAAGGGGCAGGACAAATTGTATATAAGGCAAGCCAGAGTGCCAAGCTCGCAGAGTTAGATTGAGCTGGACTACTGTGGGTATTCTGTGTCTCTCCATATCTCTCCATGTATACATGTTTGGTGTGAATTAAAGCTCTTCTCTACCAAGACCATACGTGTGGACAGCGCTCGATCTCAATCAGCGGTGCAACATGGTCTCAACATTTGGCGTAGTCGGCAGGATAAGACAGACCAATGAGGAAGGCGAGACTGCCCTGGTGAGACAAAGGAGGACAGAAGCCGGCCGGCTTAAAGATAAGGTAAGAAGAACTGCCTCTTTTTTTCGCACCAGGGCATACAAGTTCGCTGCTCTTTGTGATCTGTCCTTATCTTAAAAGAACAAGGGGGAAAAGGAGCTTTTTTCCACATCAAAAGGGGGCACCCCTGGGAGGGTTAAGGGTCCATTGCGAGGTTGAGGGAAACCTAGGAAGGGGCAACCCAAGAACATCTCGGGACAGGGTCCAAACGGGAGATTCCGTTGAGAGATTGAGTGTGCGGGAGGTGTGCCAGGGAGTGTGAGGGTCCGTGGAAAGGTGAAAGACGCCCGACCCAGCCCGAGATCACCCTCAGGTGGGAAACACTGTCCTGACCCAAGAAATACTCTAGGAAGGACCAAGGGAAATGGGGAATAAGCTTGTGAAACCAAAGTCGGATAAAAATGCACCGCCCACGAATACCGTGGCGGGAATGATGTATGAAAAATATGGAGTTAAGTCATGTACTCAATTGGCAATGTGGTATAAGTGGACAAAACAGGACGCACACCCATTCCCGAGATGGGGTTCCTTAAGAGCAGAAATTATAGTTAAATTGTCATGCCGATTAGAACAACGGACAAGTGATAAGTTAGAACCAGAGCCAGACCTTGAAGCTTGCAAATTATGGGAGGAAGAGGTCCTCCAAGTAAGTGAAGTGGCAAGAAATTTGGTAAAACGGAAACTGTTGGAATTAGAAACACAGGTTAAAGAATTGCCACAACAAGGGATTGAGATTACTCCCGCCCCTGTAACTGCCTCCGAAATGGTGGTACAAGGGCGGGAATCTCAGGGAAGTAATGCAAGTGATCCATCTGCATATGTTAATAACACACCAAGTTTGTATCCGAACCTGGAAGGTACGGGGTTGATGGCCACAGCCTCTGCCTTCCCGGTTAAAGAGGTAACTCCGGAGGTGTCAGGATTACAGCCAGCTCAGTCAGTGTACTGACCGTTTAAAGAAAGCGAATTAAGATCAATGAAGGAAAGAGTGTTAGATCAGGGAAGAAATGCAGGAGCAATAAAGGAATTAATATCGCAGTGGGTTGAGGCACACCGCTGCACGCATAACGACATTGGGGTGTTATGTCAAGCCGTGTTGTCTCCATATGTGTGGAAGAAAGCTCGGGAAGGTGCTGAGTGGACAGCGGACGAACCAGCAGAATGCACCAACGCAGATCGGCAAAGTAAGCGACGGCGCCTGTATGATGAGATTGAAACAGCGTTGCGACCGCCAGCACTAGATTGGGATAAGATTTATGAAACAAAGCAACGTCAAGGGGAACGGGCATCCGAATTCATGGATAGATTAATACAGAAACTCTTACAATATGGGGGTTTTCAAGTTGAGGGAGACATACCGCAGCGAACATTGACAAACTTCGTAATGGAAGGGCTCAGGCCTCAAATTAGGAAGCAATTAAAGTATGTACTGTTAGGTTGGCAGGGCAAAGAGGCAAGTCAGATTTGTATAGCGGCTGATCAATGTTTGGACCGAGCGGAAGAAAGGGAGAACGCAAAGGCAAAAATTAAAGACGAAGCGTTGCAGATGGTGTTGTTAGACAAAGCAGTAGAAAAAAGAAATGATAAGGATTGGAGAAAGTGGGAGCTGGAGGAAGATGACACAGACTCGGAAGAGGAAGCAGCCAGACAATGGGGACGACTAAGGAGAGTTCTGCAAAGAACCCCACCAGCAGCACAGGACGAACGGCCCAAGAGAGGGAGTGGAAGAAACAAAAATTGGACACAAGCGCCACCACAGACCCGCTCAAGAACTGCAGCAGGCCAAGGGCAGGTACAACCAACAGCGCCGCAAGTATGTTTCCAGTGCGGACAACCAGGACATTGGAAAAGGGATTGCCCCCAAAGACGACAATCGGGGTTCCAGCAGGAAGGAGGATCAAACCAACCGCAGGATGGTAGGTCATATTGACAGACCGCGGGTGGCCTCGTGGTGCAAGGAGCGATGCTGACATTAACACCAACAGAAGAGCCGACCTACATTCTGGATGTCTCAGGTAAGAAACTTTCCTTTTTAGTTGACATGGGAGCCACTCACTCTACTATTGCAGCCAAAGAGCTGCCAGGGGTTGAAAAATCCAATGCTAATGTACAAGTAGTAGGGTTAGGGGACAAGATACAGACATTAAGTGCAACGACACAATTACCAGTAAGATGTGGACCTTTGCAGGAAAAACACGCTTTCCTTCTCACAACCACTACGCCAGTGAATCTGTTAGGCAGGGACTTGTTGTGCAAGTTGGAATGTACAATAGCATGCACAAACAAAGGGGTTTTTGTCGATATTCCCCGGGATAAAACACATTCAGCAATGATGATTTTGATGACACCGCACCCAGTTGTCTATTGGTGGAGGCTGCCAAGACAGCCGATTAGTGATGTTTTGATATGTTTAAATGCAATCTTAGCCGAAAGTAAGGAAATGCAAATGTGGCTAGACAATGCACAAGTAATGACACACACCTACTATGATCCCCCACATTGTACAATCTATTATGATGCAAATGGAAATGATGTTGAATTTGCAGAGAAAATTGCTCCGCATCTGGAAACACACAATGATTTACTGATTTGCCGTTTGATGATTGGTAAGGAAGGTGTTGCAATGGAGGTTAAGCTCACGGAAACCCAAAGGCAATTGATAAAATACCCGCCGGGAGTGACCTCGCATGTGACAATAACTATGGCAAGGGGGTATCACCCGAAGGATTTGGGTTTTATGGTTCATCGCCTGCAGGGGGCAGTATTGACCTGCACGACAACAGTGTTGCATTGGCAAGTGCATAAGCTAGCGAATGATGAAGGGTGGATTTGTGATTTTCAGGAACAGATGTTACGAGGATTGGTGGAGGAGGTTAATCTACCACCTAAGCGCGAGATGATGGAAATGGCAAATGAAACAGGAAACAAAGAAAGTTTGATAGAAAAAGTCCCGCAAGAACTGTGGACCCGACATGACAATGATGTGGGCCGTATCATTGGGGCAACGCCCCTCGTGGTTAAACTCAAATCTGGAATGCCTTGGCCGAATGTGCGTAAATACCCTCTCCGAAAAGAGGCTGAGGCTGGGATAGCACCAGAAATTGAATCCTTGAAGGAACAAGGTATAATTGTAGAAGTTTCAAGTCCATGTAACACACCTATACTGCCAGTGAAAAAGCCACAGAATAATAAGTGGAGATTTGTCCAGGACTTACGGGAAGTAAATGAGGTGATTCAAAGTATCCACCCCATAGTACCAAGTGCAGAGGGGTTGATAACGTCTATACCTGCAAGCTCCACCCATTTTACTGTCATTGATTTACGTTCTGCATTTTTCTCCGTACCCATTGATAAGGAATCGCAGTTTTTGTTTGCCATCACATACAAGGGCCGTCAATATACATGGACGGTGTTGCCACAGGGGTTCGCTGATAGTCCCACTTTGTTTTCACGTGCTTTGCATAAATATTTGGAAGATATTGTCCTCGAGGGTAAATCAGTGCTGCTACAGTATGTGGATGACTTACTAATTTGCTCCCCAAACAAAGCAGCGTGTGAAACAGATACGCTGCAGCTGCTACAGGCATTGGCAAGGAAAGGCCACAAGGTAAATAAGGACAAGCTGCAATTAGTGCAGGAAAGGGTTAAGTATCTGGGACACCACATTTCACATGGAAAGAGGGAATTGGACAAGGGAAGGATAACTTCAATTGCGGAAGTGCCCCGCCCTCGCACAAAGAAAGAGATGATGCGATTCCTAGGTATGGCAACCTACTGTAGACAGTGGGTCGTCGATTATGCAATCCTGATTAAGGAACTGTATGTTGTCGTGGGCAAAAACCAGCCCAATGTAATCAAGTGGACTGAGAAGATGGGGGAATGTTTTACCCAACTAAAAACAGCACTCTCGACGGCACCAGCCTTGGGCCTACCAGACTATGAGAAGCCATTTTTTCTTTATTCTCACGAAACTAAAGGATTTGTGCAGGCTGTGCTGACACAATCCCACGGCGACCGCCAGCGACCAATTGCATATTTCAGCCGAAGGCTGGACCCAGTCGAACGCGGCCTACCCCTTTGTTTGCAAGCAGTGGCCGCAGCCAGCTACGCAGTTAAGCGCACGGCAGAGATCGTAATGGGCCACCCTCTTACTCTAAAGGTACCTCACTGCGTTGCAGCTTTATTAACCCAGAAGCAAACACAACATTTAACCAACACGCGCCTGATGCAGTATGAGACGACTCTCCTACACCAGCCGAACCTGCAGGTTGAGAGATGTAATGTTCTTAATCCTGCTTCTTTGCTGCCAACGGAAGAAGACAGCGATCCTCACGATTGCACAGAGGCAATACAAGAAGTATCCACCGTGCGCCCGGATCTAAAGGATCAACCCTTAGAACACCTGGACCTCACCTTGTTTGTCGATGGTTCGGCCTATCGAGGCCAAGACGGCTCGGGGCATGCAGGATACGCCGTGTGCACCGACAGTGAAGTTATTGAAGCGATACGCCTGCCTTCACATTTTCTGCCCAGCAGGCGGAGTTGTGTGCCCTTATAAGGGCATGTGAATTATCTGCCGATATCTCGGTAAATATATACACTGACTCTAATTATGCTTTTCGTGTAGTACATGACAAAGATGCGATATGGAAAATGCGAGGGTTTCTCACCTCTGCTGGAACACCCATAAAAAATGGTGAGTTAGTTTCTGAGCTGTTAAAAAGTATTTCGGCGCCAGCGAAAGTTGCAGTTATCAAATGCCGCGCACACCAGAAACTGACTACGGATATAGACAAAGGAAATGACAAGGCGGATAAAGCTGCAAAGGAGGCGGCTGGTCTGCCTATCCCATCAGTAATGCCAGCGCGACTACCAACGGAACAAATTAAGCTGCATCAGTATAGCTTGTCAGATATTATTGCAATTCAAACTGCAGCATCGCTAAATGATCGAAACAAATGGCAAGTTGCAGGAGGAACAGTGGATGAAGACGGACTATGGTCAAACAAAGGGAAGGTCATAGCGCCTACTGAGATCCTACCATGGCTTGCACGCATGGCCCATCTGAATGGACATGTGTGCAAGAGGGGGACTGTGAGACAGGTACAAGAATCCTGGTATGCACCAGGAATTGGGAAAATAGCAGAAGGGGTTTGTAAAAGCTGCCAGGTATGTCAACAGCATAACCAACAGAAAGAGGGAAAAACACGGGAACTGGGAGCTCACCCAGCCCCTTGGGGGCCGTTCGTGCACCTACAAATAGATTTCATAAAAATTCCTCCATCATGCGGGATCAGCAATGTTTTGGTAGTGGTAGACATGTTCACCAAGTGGGTAGAGGCATACCCATGTGCAAGGGCTGATGCCGCTACCGTGGTAAAGCACCTGCTAAAAAACTTTTTCTGCCGATTTGGCATCCCTTATAAGGTGTCCCACGATCAGGGGGGACACTTAATGGGGGAAGTGACACAGGCAGCATGTAAAGCACTAGGAATTAAACAAGCATTTCATTGTGTTTACCACCCACAGTCAGCAGGTGCTGTAGAACGGCAGAACGGAATCTTAAAGAACAAATTGGCAAAAATAATAACGGAAACGGGGTTAAAATGGCCAGATGCATTACCCTTGGCACTAATGAGCATGCGATCAACAGTAAACCGGAAAACAGGGTTATCCCCTCATGAAATACTAATGGGAAGGCCGATGCGGCTGCCCGTGACTGCCCCCACAAACATGGATAAGCTGAATATTACAATGATGGCCGAGAACTTGCTGACATTTTGTAAACAGCTCTGCAGGATCGCAAGGGCGATACACACAAGGGTAAAAGAGGCCCTACCCGAACCAGTGGACGAGCCGTACCACGCTTTCCAGCCAGGAGACTACGTACTGATAAAACACTTCACAAGGAAAACAGCCTTGGAACCTCGGTGGAAAGGACCATTTCAGGTACTGCTGACCACTCTGACTGCGGTAAAGTGCGAAGGTAAGACAGCTTGGATACACGCCACACATTGTAAGCTTGCAATACCAGCAGAGACAGGGACAACATGAACAACACCTATCTTACCACGACCGAGATTCTTTGTGCACTAGTTTGCATATGGGTAATTCGCAATGCCGACTGTAAACGTGATGATGAAGGAATCACTAATAATGTGAGAACTACAATAATGGGAAAAGGGAGTAAGGGATTAGATCAGGGAGAGTTAAGGGGTGGTAAAAGAAAGAGATGAGGAATAACCCTACATAAAGAATTGACCGACCATCCACTGAACACCTACTTGGCACTATCCCTACAGTACGCTAGGACAATGAACAAAAGGGAATGTTGGGTATGCTCCCACCTCCCACACTCCTCAAAACACGGATTACCCTTGTATGCAGTTCCACTCCAGGGGGAGTACATGTGTGGGTACTTAGTCCGTAGGCAAGATAGGCCAATTTTAACTAAAGTAGAGAAGACACCAGCATCAGTGAAAGAAAGAATAGCGGAAATAAGGAGTAACTGGGAAGAGGGGGGATACAATTGTACGAGCTTTGAGCATTGGTATTACCCTAAGTACAGAACTATTGAACAGAGAGTCGTGATACAGGGCCCGGTGAGAGCAATAAAAATAACAAACCTTGACGGATTGAAGAAGGGGGAAGGACTAGAAAAGAACCCTCCACATTTTCAACTCATGCACAAACAAATTGGACTAATTTGCCTCGTTAGAAGACAGGGCAGCGGACCCCACTTAGGAGAATCAACATGCCAACATTATGCTAGACATGGTAATGAGGCGGTCACCATTGAAGGACGAATAAATGGGACAACCATACCTGTAAATATACAAGAAAATAACCTCGTCGAACTACAGGCACCCCTGAATGGTACATATTTTGTGTGTGGATATAAGGCGTACTCATGGCTACCGGTGGGATGGACAGGGTCATGCTATTTGGGATTTGTACTACCCCGGATTCGGATCACTGACCAATCGCCATTTATGCCACAGGCCAGATCGAAAAGAGCCATTTCAGAAGTTGAGAGGTTTTTTATGATTGCATTTCCTTTTTATGGAGCTGGCAAAAGTGCAAGGGAAATTATTAATTTGGCAGCATCATTGGAGAAACTGGCAAACACCACCAGCGAAGGATTCCATAAAACAAGTGCCGAGCTGGTAGCTATACGGACAACCGTTATGTAAAACCGTATCGCCCTGGATATGCTGCTGGCAGAAAAGGGAGGGACTTGTTCGGTCATCGGGGCAGAGTGCTGCACATACATCCCAGATAATTCAGAAGAAATCGACAATTTGGCCAACAAAATAAAGGCCGAAGGTGCAAAATATCATAATTTTAACAAGGGATGGTCAATGGGATCTTGGTTGATGGGAATATTTGGCAGTTGGGGAGCTTGGATAATCCATTGGTTGTTCATCGGGCTCATTATCTTCATAGCCGTGATCGTTGTCATCACTTGTATTAAAAGGTCGAATCAGGGAGTGTGTGAGACGATGTTCCTCCACAGCAAAGAAGACAACAAAAACGAAGACGGACCTGGGAAGGCCTGCTGTGATTGCCGTGGTCGAGCCGCTGCCAGCACCTTCACCGTCTTTACCCTCCCCGATAATTCACTTCTCTTTCTCTCCCCAACCCATAGAACCTGAAATATACTGTGAACTTAATGGGACTGTTGACCCACTGCTCAATCTCACATTGGATGAGTGCCTCGAATTGCTTGCGCCAATGGAGGACATGGGAAGAAATACTATATAACCACTGCCTTGTTGGCAAATACTCTGGAATTTTGTACTTCTTATTTTACTCTGGAATTTTGTATTCTGGCTTGCAGTTAACCAAACATGTTCGTAAAGAACAATAGTTAGCCAAAATATTCTTACTTGTTGTTCGTAACGAACCCATGTTAGTTAAATATATACATATATATCCTTTTGTGCATAAAGTAACTTTGTGAGAGCCGCTTTTGGAAGGAAACTTTGCTTCCTCAGGACCTATGCCTAAGTCATAATTGTTGAAACGTATCCACTGTTCTACAGAGGGGTGGGGTGTTGGTGGGCCGGTTAGGGGGGTAGAGAGGGGGCTTTTCTATAAGGCGAGAAGGTGCAGGAGGAGCCTCCGTGACGTCATGGGCCACTTGGAGCTGACCATAAGAGTGGACCACCTGTAGAAAAGAATCCTGCCTGCCGTCCTACCGGTCCATGGATGCTCCATCTCTCAAATTTATTATACAACTGTTTGTTTCTTTTGCACAAATGTTCCAAAGTAACAAGAGGAGCGATTGTTGAGAGATTGCATCTCTCCCAAGCTGAGAATAGCCATTTGTTAGCAGAATTACTTTTTAACAAAAGTAAAAGAAAGAGCCAAAGGCATTCATTATAGAGCACTCTTAACAGCTGCAGTTCTTGGCTGTGTTAAAAGCCAAAGCATGTAGTCTCTTTCTTTGTGACACGGTTGAGCAACTGGCTTTTATTACCCTTGTAAAAACCTTGAGCCAAGAGAAGCCCGATCGTAAATCAACCTTGAGCCAAGGAAGCTTGGTCATAAACAAGCCTCGAGCCGAAGGAAACTCGATCGTAAATCAGTGCCATTTGACACAGCACAACAGCTGCTTCCACTTTCCAAGGAGTGGAATAAGGAAAGGAAGGTAAAGGCTCTTAAAAAGTAATCCGTATTCCTGACTCCCTGGCCGGATAATGACCAAACCAGATGGCTTTTAGAGCCCAAAGGGAGGAAATCAGCACCTGGCTTTTACCCCTTGGAGGAAATTGATCTTTGGGAAACAAAGTCTCAATAGAAAGCAGTGATGGGAGCTGGGCCAATCTTGAAACCAGATGGTCCCACAAGGGGCAGGACAAATTGTATACAAGGCAAGCCAGAGTGCCAAGCTCGCAGAGTTAGATTGAGCTGGACTACAGTGGGTATTCTGTGTCTCTCTATATCTCTCCATGTATACATGTTTGGTGTGAATTAAAGCTCTTCTCTACCAAGACCATACGTGTGGACAGCGCTCGATCTCAATCAGCGGTGCAACGTAGTCTCAACACATATACATATTGTTGCGGTTCGAGGAACCGCATGCCTCCAAGGCAATGGCATCCAACAGTGGTCCCAAGACAGTTATTCCATTAATATTAGTTCAGATAGTCCCTTTCCTTTTGTCTCGCGGGACAATGGGACATGCATTGCGGGGATGTCAAAGCTAGGTCCGTTTACACCACAAACTTCATTTCTCCTCTTCTTTTC
Source organism: Eptatretus burgeri (assembly GCF_056783735.1). Lineage (NCBI taxonomy): Eukaryota > Metazoa > Chordata > Myxini > Myxiniformes > Myxinidae > Eptatretus > Eptatretus burgeri. The sequence goes on along the minus strand of NC_140978.1, from coordinate 37,925,749 downwards.
TGTTTATCCCTGAGGTAAATCCGAATTTGCGTCCTCGCAGAGGCCAACACGTGCAGCACGTCCCACGGCCGGGGGAGGGAGATAGAAAGCCGCAACACCACCCGAGAATAGACAGCGCAGCTGTGAGGAAACGGCGATATCCTTGAACGAACCTCTGCCGCAAGCTCGAGATGATAGTCTGATGTTTCCAATGATCTGGGATGAGATTGCTGGTTGCATTGAAAAGGAATACGAATGAATATCTCTTAAAGAGGCTGCACAGATGTTGTTTTTCACAACACAGAAGCAGATGACCCAATATCGGCAAGAGCGTGGCATCCAAATATTACATCCGATCATTCCCCTCAATGCCTGATACAGACCCGAGTTGGCCCCGCGCATACGATAACAGAATTGGGCGAACGCATGCGCTGGCCACGTGTTTAATGGCAGTTCCACGCACACTGTGCGGAATGTGCTTGAAGGCAGCCTCGTGTGCCACCCACGAAACTTTATCATCGTACAGAGCAGGGCATGAATGGACACATCTTACCGTCTGTGCATGGGTTTGCCATAAGGCCAAAAAAAAAAAAAAATGTTGCATTGGCGTAACGGGTCACTGAAAAATAGGGTAGGTCGGTTGGGATTTTTTTTTTTTTAATAAATCCCTCCCAAAATCTCCCTCGGCTCGAGTACCCCCCCTTTTTGTCGGCGACCCTCCCCCCCCCACTCAAAATTGAAAAAAAGTATGGGGAAGGTTTGGACCATTTAAGATGGAAAAGTTTCAAACATACCAAAATATGACTTTATTCTGTCAAATTTTTGCGCACGATTGAAGGCATTAAATTTGATAGACATGTTTATTTAGTAAGAACAATAAAAATAGTATCGTCTGGACTGAAGCAGGCTAGACAAGTTGAGCTATCGCCGGTAAATATTAAAAAAAATTAAAAACACTTTCAGCATCAGCATATCTCTCGCTTGTGAAAGCTTGGTAAGACAATGTAGAAATGAGTTGGAACATGCGATTCAAATTTTATTGCAGGGTATATATGGATTGAAAGTCTTTCCGAAATTTCATGAGTCTAAATACAGACCTCGTAATATTGTGAGTAGGCTAGATCTGTAAAATAAAAATGGTACCCCTCCCCCCCCCCACCACCAAAAAGAGAGAAAATATTATAGATAAATAAAAATAGTACTCGCCTATTCTAGAGAGTAAAACCATTTCTATGTATAAAATTTCTCAACTTCACCGCAATATTTCATTTTTTAGACAAATCAGATTAAAAAGTGAAAATGTCATTCATTCCTGACTAGCCTGTATAGACCTAGCTGTGAAATTAAATCCAGAGTCTTGAGTATTTACTTGGATCGCTACTTAATAATAAAGGTCTAAAGTTGAAATCTAATGCCTTTCACTTCAGTTTCATTCTTACCTTGACAATGAATTCAGCTTCATTCTGATTTCCTGATTTGAACCAGACTGCTTCTTTGTCCAGCAATAGTATGATGCTATTGAACAATTGGTCCTTTGCATTTAGTCCCTGTGCCTGTGGCATGCCAGAACTACAATTCTTTTTCAGTCCCGAAAGATCAAATCTTCCTCGCCTTGCGCCTGCAGCCATGAGGATTTCAAAGGCATTCTTGGGCAGCTCAGCCTCAGACGTAGATGCCGAATCATCGCTGAGCCTGTGGCTGAAGTAACCCACGACGAAGCGATAACCGAAGTCGTCTAAGATAGACACCTTTTCCGTCGCCAAAACGTCCGAAAAGGACCCTCCATCACTGCTAGATGCTTGCACGGAGGAAAGTATTGGAGCAGTGTCACAATTTACGTCTGCAATTCCCTGAATGATATCTCCAAGCCTCGCATCTTTGTCGCATTTTCGTAAGACGCTGAACAGTTTTTTAGGCCCAAGCATGCCAGTAATCTTGATAGAGTACGCGGCCATGTTGGAAACAACAGACGACGTACTGATCGAGCGAGGCGCAATATCTCTCCCTCGTACAGATGATATGCAGAGCCGTTTCGCGCGCACACACACACACACACACACACACACACACACACACACACACACACACACACACACACACACACACACACACACACACACACACACACACACACACACACACACACACACACACACGCAGCGAGCTAAACTATGACATATGCATAGCGCAGCGTGCAGCGGGTTCTGTCCGAAACACTTCCGGGTTTTTGCGATCGCGATCGCAATCAACAAGATACTTGATATCGATTA